>NW_026644886.1:0-300000 GCF_030020395.1 Manis pentadactyla
AATGCTCAATGCACAATCATTAATCCACCCCAAGCCTAATTTTCGTCAGTCTCCAATCTTCTGAGGCATAACAAACAAGTTCTTACATGGAGAACAAATTCTTACATAGTGAATAAGTTACATAGTGAACAGTACAAGGGCAGTCATCACAGAAACTTTCGGTTTTGCTCATGCATTATGAACTATAAACAGTCAGTTCAAATATGAATACTCATTTGGTTTTTATACTTGATTTATATGTGGATACCACATTTCTCTCTTTATTATTATTATTATTTTTAGTAAAATGCTGAAGTGGAAGGTAGATACAAAATAAAGGTAGAAAACATAGTTTAGTGTTGTAAGAGGGCAAATGTAGATGATCAGGTGTGTGCCTGTAGACTATGTGTTAATCCAAGCTAGACCAGGGCAATAAAACATCCACGTATGCAGAAGATTTCTCTCAGAACGGTGGGGTGAGGTTCTAAGCCTCACCTCTGTTGATCCCCAATTTCTCACCTGATGACCCCCCTGCGACTGTGCCTGTCTTAGGTTGTTCCTCCCTTGAGGAATCTTACCCGTCTCTGGCTAACCAGTCATCTTCCGGGGCCATACAGGGAAATGTAGAGTTGGTAAGTGAGAGAGAAGCCTTATTGTTTGAAATGGTTAGCTTTCTATTTCTTTGCATGGTTATGCCCTGTAGCTTCTATGCCCAGCATCTGTCTTGAGGTATCTTTACCACTTGGAAGAATTATGATACTCGGTAAATTTGATATGAGGCACGAATTCTATTTAAGGGTTGTAATTAGGAAGGAAGAAGAAAAGCTATAGAAGTAGCAGGCGGAAGAAAACATGGGAAGATTGATTATTTCTTTGACATATCTTCTTGTAGAGTAACTTCAGCATGTATAGGTTTTAAGCTACTACTTAAATTGCGCACACACGTTAACATAATAGGAGTATAGTTACATAACCAAAGCATACCTGTAATTACCAGCCATCTCCAGTGAAACCGAGAAAACCAGTTAGGCACCTTAGGCATTTGTGAAAACTTATCTATGATGTGGTGGATATTGTCCAACTGAACTTGAACAGTCTGAGAGAAATCAGACAGATTAAAACAATCCATTCCTGGGGAATGTTCACATCCCTTATGTTCTTTTAACAGTAAATAGTCTGTAGTTGTAAGATTTTGGAGCGCTACAATTTGCACTTCTCCTAATTCTTGGTTGAGTTCCAACAGTATAGATCCAGTCAAATTTGTTGTTTTACCGTATGCACAGGCCAGCTTAGATGTCTCCTTCATTCCCATGGCAAGTCCAGGAACTGGTGGGATGAGTGCATCTACAGCTGTAGCAGTGCGTGGATCTTTGTTGGGGTTTTTTGATGATCATCTTTCGGCATGAGTCTTCCAGAGAGTGCTGATGTTGGAAGTTCTTTTTCATATCGTATCTTAGTTCATTTTCGGGGTAGCCCAATTAGGCTTTGATCCTCTGTATAAACACAAACAGACCCTTTGCCTACACTTTTATATGCCCTTTATACCCTTGTGTAGAACTGATTGGCGGTTACCACACAGGAACTGCCCTTTTTTTTTTTGTTTTTTTGTTTTGTTTTTGGTATCACTAATCTACACTTACATGACGAATATTATGTTTACTAGGCTCTCCCCTATACCAGGTCTCCCCTATAAACCCCTTTACAGTCACTGTCCATCAGCAGAGCAAAATGTTGTAGAATCACTACTTGCCTTCTCTGTGCTGTACAGCCCTCCCTTTTCTCCCACACCCCCCCCCCCATGCATGCTAATCTTAATACCCCCCTACTCCTCCCCCCCCCCCCCCTTATCCCTCCCTACCCACCCCTCCTCCCCAGTCCCTTTCCCTTTGGTACCTGTTAGTCCATTCTTGAGTTCTGTGATTCTGCTGCTGTTTTGTTCCTTCAGTTTTTCCTTTGTTCTTATATTCCACAGATAAGTGAAATCATTTGGTATTTCTCTTTCTCCACTTGGCTTGTTTCACTGAGCATAATACCCTCCAGCTCCATCCATGTTGCTGCAAATGGTTGGATTTTCCCTTTTCTTATGGCTGAGTAGTATTCCATTGTGTATATGTACCACATCTTCTTTATCCATTCATCTATCGATGGACATTCAGGTTGCTTCCAATTCTTGGCTACTGTAAATAGTGCTGTGATAAACATAGGGGTGCACTGATCTTTCTCATACTTGATTGCTGCATTCTTAGGGTAAATTCCTAGGAGTGAAATTCCTGGGTCAAATGGTAAGTCTGTTTTGAGCATTTTGATGTACCTCCATACTGCTTTCCACAATGGTTGAACTAACTTACATTCCCAGCAGCAGTGTAGGAGGGTTCCCCTTTCTCCACAGCCTCGCCAACATTTGTTGTTGTTTGTCTTTTGGATGGCAGCCATCCTTACTGGTGTGAGGTGATACCTCATTGTAGTTTTAATTTGCATTTCTCTGATAATTAGCGATGTGGAGCATCTTTTCATGTGTCTGTTGGCCATCTGTATTTCTTTTTTGGAGAACTGTCTGTTCAGTTCCTCTGCCCATTTTTTAAATTGGGTTATTTGTTTTTTGTTTGTTGAGGCGTGTGAGCTCTTTATATATTCTGGATGTCAAGCCTTTATCGGATCTGTCATTTTCAAATATATTCTCCCATACTGTATGTAGGGTTCCTTTCTGTTCTATTGATGGTGTCTTTTGCTGTACAGAAGCTTTTCAGCTTAATATAGTCCCACTTACTCATTTTTGCTGTTGTTTTCCTTGCCCGGGGAGATATGTTCAAGAAGAGGTCACTCATGTTTATGTCTAAGAGGTTTTTGCCTATGTTTTCTTCCAAGAGTTTAAGGGTTTCGTGACTTACATTCAGGTCTTTGATCCATTTTGAGTTTACTTTTGTATATGGGGTTAGACAATGGTCCAGTTTTGCCAGCACCACCTGTTGAAGAGACTGTCATTTTGCCACTGTATGTCCATGGCTCCTTTATCAAATATTAATTGACCATATATGTCTGGGTTAATGTCTGGATTCTCTAGTCTGTTCCATTGGTCTGTGGCTCTGCTCTTGTGCCAGTACCAAACTGTCTTGATTACTATGGCTTTATGGTAGAGCTCGAAGTTGGGGAGTGCAGATCTCAGCATTTTTTTATCCCCCTAGGTTCACTTACACTTTGGAGGTCTACCTCCCATCCTGGTTACTAGGTTCCTTAATTGATAGAGGGGCTGGAAGAAGCAGAACAGCATGTAGATGAAGTTAAAGTATAAAGTGGGCTTTTTCTAGGCTGAGTATATTTCACAGTGTCATGAGCCTCATCCCATTTCTGTGCTTTGTCTCACTGCAAATGCAGAGAGTGGATTGAGAAGGTGTCTCCAAAATTTGCACTTTTGTTTTGACAGTCAAAACTTCCTAGTAACATCCAGCTAGTCCTCATCTTGGTCACCAGAGGCAGCAGCGAACGGGTAACGTGGGTGCTGTCTCTCAGAAGTGGAACCTGCTGCTTAGACATTCTTTGTTCTCCAGTGTAGTCAGAGCAGCAGAAAGTCTAGTCATCATACTCAGGAAATTAAAATTCTAGATTTGGGAATTTTCCCCCTAACTACACCCTCTCGTGCTGCCTTGCAAGTGCTCAGAGACAGCCAGGAAGCATCTCCAGCGGAAGTGGAGCTTGCACTGCCCCATTCGACGTGGCAACAGGGAGTCGCTGGACCACCTCATCTTCCCTGTCGGGTTTTTCCAGTCTGAACCCCGAGAGGAGTGGAACCCCTCGCATTGCAAAGCTGAGCACACACGGCAGCTGTTCAGCTGCTCTGACTCCAGGATTTTTTTCTTCGCAAGCCCCTGTGTGTCAGGCTGGGTGGTGAGGTGACAGCTGAGGCTGGGGGAGTGGAGAGCGGCTGACAGGAAAACAGACTCCTGAAGCCATTTCTCCCATCTCTCTGCCCCGTGTCCCTGGGGAGGAGGGCCTCCTTGGCCTTGGCATTATGCCGGAAGCCTTCACTTTATCCTCCTGAAAGGGATCGTCCTTGGTGCAGATCAATGTCATGACTGTGAAGGAAATTATGGTGGAAGTGGGAAGCTCTGTGCCTCGTCTTGGGGAGAGGGAGGTCCCTGCAGGCATTATGGGTATGTGGGGACACCTGTTGTGATATGACTGATGATAAGTAAATATTTGGTAATTGAGATGACCAAAATACATTTCCTAGGTATTTTTGCTCCTCGTGCACAATTCCTGAAAATCCTTCTGAGCCATAACTGTCCAATGGGTGTCTTGTTAGGTTAATGCAGAGGCTTTGGGGCCCTATCCTAGGTTAGAGGCTGGTTGCCAGGGGCACCAAGCTTGTGATTAGAGGATGGAAATTATTAGCCCTCAGCCCCCAGGGAAGAGGAAAGGGATGAGGGCTGGAGGCTGAATCAGCAATGGCCAGTGATTTAGTCAGTCATGACTCTGCAGTGAAGCCCTCACAAAACCCTAAGAGAAGAGCACATCTCTCTCATCTCCTGTTTCTCTGTCAGAGCTTCCATGCCTGGGGAACCAGGTGGCCTGCACATGCCACCAGGCCAGGCCCCAAGCACCCCAGGAGGATAGAAGCTCTTTTATTTGGGACCTTGCCATATGTGTGTGTTCATCCGGCTGTTGTGTCCTTTATGGTACTCTTTGTTAAACGTGAGTGTTCTTCTGAGATTCTGAGGCACCTTAGCAACTTGGGCAGACCTAAAGGGGAAGTTGTTGGAACCCGCAATCTTAGCCTGCAGGTGGGAAGCACAAGCTAATTGCGTGGGGCTTGCAACCAGGCTCTGGAGCTGGGGAGGAGGGCAGTCTTGAGGATAGAAACCTTACCCTGTAGAATCTGGTGTTGTCTCTGGGCAGATAGCCTCAGCATTGAGTTCTCAGACACCCTGCTGGTGTTCAAGAATTGCTTGGTGGTGTATGCATTGGAAACAGGTCCAGTATCCTGAAAGGAGTTACACTGCTGTGTATGAAAAAGAACGCTGGGTCATATGAAACCGCTATTAATATAGGTAGGAACCACCACACTGTTTTCCATAGTAGCTGCACCAATTTACATGGTCACAAACAGTGCATGACGGTTCCCTTTTGTCCACATCCTCATAAATAACTTGTTATTTCTTGTTTTTTTGGGGAACTAGCCATTCTGAATGCTGTGAGGTGATAGCTCATTGTGATTTTTTTGTTGTTACCATTAGAGTACAATTACATGAGCAACATTGTGGTTACTAGACTCCCCCCCATTATCAAGTCCGCTCCCCGCACCCCATTACAGTCGCTGTCCATCAATGTAGTAAGATGCTATGGAATCACTACCTGTCTTCTGTGTGTTACACTGCAATCCCTGTGGCCCCCCACCCCCTACATTATGTGTGCGGATCGTAATGCCCCCTTTACCCCCTTATCGCTCCCTCCCCACCCGTCCTCCCAGGTCCCTTTCCCTTTGGTAACTGTTAGTCCATTCTTGGGTTCTGTGAGTCTGCTGCTGTTTTGTTCCTTCCCGTTTTTGCTTTGTTCTCATACCTCACAGAGGAGTGAAATCCTTGGATACTTGTCTTTCTCCACCTGGCTTATTTCACTGAGCATAACACCCTCTAGCTCCGTCCGTGTTGTTGCAAATGGTGGTAGGATTTGTTTTCTTCCTATGGCTGAGTGATATTCCGTAGTGTGTATGTACCACCTCTTCTTTATCCCTTCATCTCCCGATGGACACTTAGGTTGCTTCCCTTTCTTGGGTATTGTAAGTAGTGCTGTGATCAACATAGGGGTGCATCTGTCTCTTTCAAACTGGGCTCCTGCACTCTTAGGGTAAATTCCTAGGAGAGGAATTCCTGGGTCAAATGGCATTTCTGTTCTTTGGTTTTTGGGGGAACCTCCATACCGCTTTCCACAATGGTTGAGCTGACTGACATTCCCACCAGCAGTGTAGGAGGGTTCCCCTTTCTCCACACCCTCGCCGACATCTGTTGTTGTCTGTCTTTTGGGTGGTGGCCATCCTAACTGGTGTGAGGTGATACCCCGTTGTGGTTTTAGTGTGCATTTCTCTGATGGTTAGCGATGTGGAGCGTCTTTTCCATGTGCCTGCCGGCCACCTGAAATTGCTTCTGTGGAGAAGTGTCTGTTGAGAGCCTCTGCCCATTTTGTAACTGGATTCATTTGCTTTTTGTGTGTTGAGGTTCGTGAGCTCTTGATACATGTTTTGGATGGCAACGCCTTATCAGATATGTCATCGGTGAGTATATTCTCCCATACTGAAGGATGTCTTTTGGTTCTACTGATGGTGGTCAAACAGAATCTTACGAAACCCCCTACCACTTCATTCCAAATCTGACTAATTTTTTTTTTTTTTTTTTCCCCAGAACACCAACCAGCCGAGAAAACGGGAACGAAGAGGAGAAGCTGTGATGCGGGAACATCTGGCGTAAAACTGAGAGGTGAGGCGGTGTGGAGACTGGTAGGTTGTATCTTTCCATGTGCTGCTTTCAAGGGTCATAGGGAAAAAAGATCGCCAAGGAGATGAAGCCCGGGGTGTTGACGTCACCTGGTATCGGTGGAGCCACGTAGCCTCTAGCCATTGACGGGGAGGCTAGCATGCGGCACTGTTGTCTTTCCTGCGGAGTTAAGACGAGCGGCGTCCCCCGTTTGCAGTTCAGTCAGAGCCCGTGTGGGACTGTCCTGGCACCGGCCGGGGTGGACCCGAGAGCTGTGCCGTTCCTGCTGGGCTGTCGCAGCACCCCTCTCGGAACAGGGCCTCAGCAGCGCTCCCGGGAGAGAGAGAGAGAGAGAGAGAGAGACAGAGACAGAGACAGAGACAGAGAGAGAGAGAGAGAGAGAGACAGAGAGAGACAGAGAGAGACAGAGAGAGAGAGAATTGCGCTCGAGAGACAGGGGCAGTTATATTTTCTGTAGCTCCCTGAGCATGCTCCTGGTGTTTATTTTGAGATCTCTTTCTCAGGAAGATTGATTTGAGTCCAGTTACCAGGTTCCTTTGAAGGTTCATATTTGTAGGTGGCGCCCTCTAGCTCCCAGAAGCTTTACTCTCTGGAGATGCTCAGCCCTTGGGGTGGGTGGGGGGTGGGGTGGCAGGGGTCCCAGGGGAGAGGTGCCGGTGCCCACCCCCGCCGGGAGGAAAGAGGTCTTTCCTGCTTCCCGACCGCAGTGCCCGTCTCCACTGCCGGGGCCAGTTTGCGGAGCACGCAGGGAGAAGCTGCCGTAGGTGGGGGCGGCCGTTTTGCAGGCCGGTGCCGGCGGGGAGGCAGGCCGTGTGCCAGTCACAGCACGGTAAGGGGGATGGAGCGCCCGGAGCTCCTGAAAGCTCCCCCGCCTGCCGGGCAGAGTGCACCCGGGCAGTTTGGCGCACCTGTCCTTTCTCCTGAGCGGCAAGCCCTGCGGAAGCCTTGCCCCTTTAGCAGTTCTCTCGCTGTCAGGAAGTCTCTCAGACTGTCCGCCTTTCTTTTGTCCCACAGCGGCCGGATGTGGATCCCTGTGTTGTCCCACAAGTGGCTGGAATCTCAAGTCTCTCGAAGTCTTCCGCCTGTCTCTGCTTTCCAAGCCCACCGATCCTCCAGAGCGCAGCACGTGTACGGTAGGTTCGTGCTCCCAGAGCACATCTCCGGGGCTGTACGTCACACTTCTCCTCGAGGTGACAGCCTGCCGCAGCAGCGTTCTTCCCTGCTGCTCTTCCAGGATTTGGTGTAGTTGTTCTATTTCCATATAGTACGTATGTATGTGGTTTTGGTTTTGGGAGGAGGTTTCCGCCTCCCCTCTCACGTGAGCCGCCGTCTTTAATCCCAGCAGCACATCTTTTTTCTTCTTCTTCTTTTTTTTTTTTTCTTTTCAGTTTCACTTGTCTAGGGTACCTGTCCCCACCCCCTCAACTTCTGGTTTGTCTTCGTCCTTGGATCTCAAGTGAGTCTCCTGTAAGGGAGCACGTAGGTGGTCTTGAGTTTTCATCCCTTCTTTTAACCCTGTGTCTTTTGATTGGAGCCCTCAGAGCCTGTCCTTTTATTCTGACAATTGAGAGCTGTGTCCTTATTGCACTTAAAAAATTTTTTTTGTTATCATTCATCTACAGTCACGTGAAGAACATGATGATCACCAAGTCCCCCCCAAAAACCCCGTTACAGTCGCTGACCATCAGCGTGTAGTAAGATGCTGTAGAATCACTACTTGTCTTCTCTGGGTTGTACAGCCCTCCCCATGCTCCCCCCACCCCACACGTTATACATGCTAATCCTGATGCCCCCTTTCTTTCTCCCCGCCCTTATCCCTCCCTTCCCACCCACCCTGCCCAGCCCCTTTCCCTTTGGTAACTGTGAGTCCACTCTCGGGTTCTGTGAGTCTGCTGCTGTTTTTTTCCTTCAGTTTTTCTTTGTTGTGATACTCCACACATGAGTATAAAGACGGCGTGATCGCCGCTGATCGGAGGGAGGGACAAACAAAAAGGAACACCCCATTTCTAGACAGGAGCAGTTGGGAGCAAAGAGTGTGTTGTGGACTGACGTGTTTATTTGAGTGTCCAAACTTCCCTCTTTATGTGGCTATTACTTCTTTACATTCGTGAACATCATAAAAGCCACTGATTTCAAAGGCCCAGACGCATACTGAGGTGAGAGAAGATGAGAAGGACGTTGCTGCACCACTAAATCTATGGCTGGGCACTGCTGAAACCAAACAAAAAGAATTCACGGTGGCCAGATAGGGCTATTTTCTAGTGGCTGTCTCTGGGGACTCAGACAGAATCCATTTGTTTGATTGTTTGTTTTTTCAGTTTCACTTGTGTAGGGTACCTGTCCCCACCCTGTAAGGGAGCACGTAGGTGGTCTTGAGCTTTCATCCCTTCTTTTAACCCTGTGTCTTTTGTTTGGAGCACTCAAAGCCTGTCCTTTTATTCTGATGATTCAGAGCTGTGCCCTTATTGCACTTCTTAAATTCTTTTTGTCATCATTCATCTACAGTCACGTGAAGAACATTACGTTTACCAGGCTCCCCCCTTCACCAAGTCCCCCGCGAAAACCTCTTACAGTCACTGTCCATCAGTGTAGTTTGGATGCTGTAGACCCCTTCACCATGTCCCCCCGACACACCCCGTTACAGTCGCTGTCCATCAGCGTGTAGTAAGATGCTGTAGAATCACTACTTGTCTTCTCTGGGTTGTACAGCCCTCCCCATGCTCCCCCCGCCCCACACATTCTACATGCTAATCCTGATGCCCCCTTTCTTTCTCCCCGCCCCTATCCCTCCCTCCCTCCCCACCCACCCTCCCCAGTCCCTTTCCCTTTGGTAACTGTTAGTCCACTCTCGGGTTCTGTGAGTCTGCTGCTGTTTTTCTCCTTCAGTTTTTCTTTGTTGTTATACTCCACACACGAGTGAAATCATTTGGTACTTGTCTTTCTCCGCCTGGCTTATTTCACTGAGCATAATACCGTCTAGCTCCGTCCACATCATTGCAAATGGTAGGATTTGTTTTCTTCTTATGGCTGCTTGCTGCACTTTTTAAACTGGATTTTTCATTCTTCTTTTTTGTTTGTAGTTTCGCTATGTGCTTTCACCATTACTCTCCTGGTTTATGAGCAATAGCTTTTATTAATTGATATGTACCTATATCTCTCTCTCTATCTCTCTGTCTCTCTATCTATCTCTCTATCTATCTGTCTATCTATCTATCTATCTATCTATCTATGAATCAATCATCTTTTTGTCTGCCCTTCTGTCCTTATGTACAAGAACAGTCAACAACATAGGCTATGTCACTTCCCTACATTATGCCTCCAAAAATCTTGCAAGGTAACTAGGCCGTAGGGAGAGCACTGGGTTTTCACCGAGACACTTGCAGGTCGAGTCAGCCGCGTGCACCTACAAAACCAGGAAATGGTGGTGCAGGGACTTGAACCCGTATCTCTGTCCTCTGTCCTCTTTTACCTCCTTCTCGCTTGCTGACTGTATTTAGCCACATTCACTGACTAAGTGCTCCCTGAAGACCACAAGTATCCTTCCTCTGGGCCTCTTGTCGACAGAAAAGTAAACTTGGTGCTTTGCTCACCACCATGTTTGAGGGACATCGGCGTGATCGCCGCTGATAGGAGGGAGGGACAAATAAAAAGGAACACCAGTTTCTAGACAGGAGCAGTTGGGAGCAAAGAGTGTGCTGTGGAGTGACGTGTTGGGTTAAGCATCCAAACTTCCCTCGGTATCTGGTTATTGCCTCTTTACATTCGTGAACATCATAAAAGCCACTGATTTCAAAGGCCCAGACGCATATTATTACCGCAATTCAGTTGTTGAGGTGAGAGACGATGAGAAGGGCGTTGCTGCACCACTAAATCTATGGCTGGGCCCTGCTGAAACCAAACAAAAAGAATTCACGGTGGCCAGATAGGGCTATTTTCTAGTGACTGTCTCTGGGGACTCAGACAGAATCCGTTTGTTTGTTTGTTTGTTTGTTTGTTTGTTTGTTTGTTTCTCAGTTTCACCTGTGTAGGGTACCTGTCCCCGCCCCTTCGGCTTCTAGTCTGTCTGTGTCCTTGGATCTCAAGTGAGTCTCCTGTAAGGGAGCACGTAGATGGTCTTGAGCGAGAGATAGCTTTGTTTAGTATGATGCTCTCCTATCTACCTACCTACCTATCCCTTTATCTATCTACCTATCTATCTATCTATGATCTATCATCTATCTACTCTCATCTGTGTATCTATCTAATTAATCTATCACCTATATGTATGTATATCAACCCAATCTATGTATCAATCATCTGTCTGTCTATGTAATCTGTTGTCTCACTTTTGTCAACGTTCTGTCACTAGGTGCAGTTTGATTCCTCTGTGTCCTTCTCAGAGAAGTCTCAATTCCTTGTGTCTGTTTATGTGAGTTAGCTGTGTGTTTGGGTCTTGAGAGGAGTGGCCTTGGGTGGGAACTTCTCCTGCGTAGGTGGCACGAGTCTGCTGGGTGTGGACGGTGTGGTTGGCGGGCTGGGCTCTTGAACCTGTGCGGGCCAGGGCCCTCCGGCTGCTCTGCCCCTGGGCCGTTCCCGCTGTGGCGGCTGCGTGAGCTGCGGGGCATATCCGAGGCCCCACGCAGGGAGCACCCTGGCTGGCCTGCGGGGTCCGAGGCAGGTGCATGCCCAGTAGTAGGTCTTTTTGCCTGTGCACCGATGTCACCTCGGCGGCCCTGCTTGCTGGCCCATCTCCAGAGAGCATGCGTGTAGTCACTGGTTAAGGGAACTGCCTTTTGGTGACACGCAGGGCTCTTGTGGGCCGGTGGCCCGTGGGCTTGCTGAGGTGGCAGGCCAGCTAGCTTGTGGGGAAACTGCTCCCCTCTGCTGTCAAGGTGGAGGTGGAGTTTCAGTGCATTTAGGCATTTAGATGTGAGTGAGGTCTCTCTGAAATGGAATAGTAGCGTTGAGAGCTATGTTTCCGTTCGTATGAAAAGGGTGCTGAGCATAAAGAGTTGGGTGATGGTGGCAGGAATTCTAGGAATGTTTATGTCCCCGCACTTATTTATTTTCTGTTAAGGGAGGTGATTCTGAAGTAACTTTTTACTCACGGATGAAGGTGGTGCATAAGGTCATCCCACGTCAGCCATGGTGAGATGAAGTGGTGTAGTAGAATTAAAGCCTGTACACCTTGGCCTGATACATAGGAGACACACCGTGGGTGCTCTTTGCTGCCCTCCTGTCCTGGCTTATTACCTTAACTAACTCGATGGTTCAGAGTGGTCCCAGCAACATTTCCGGCAAGATCTTTCTAAAATTGCATAGAATCACTTGGCAAAGATATCCCCAGAGGCTAGTGGAGAACTTTACTCTTTCTGGTCATAGTTTGCAAGATGTTTGCCCTATCCTGCGTTCCTTTGTTACTTTTGCATCTCCTGTGATTGTAGACCGATGGGGCAGTGGCGTACACACACACACACACACGCGCACACGCACACGCACACACGCACGCACAGGCGCGCGCACACGCACGCACACAGACACACACACACACACACACACACACACACACGGCTGAGAGTTAACGGAGACCCCAGTTATAGGAAACTGCAGCCCGCACTTTAAAAAAGAAACGCGCATAAGTTGTGCTCCTGGCGTGCCCCCCATAGGGAGCGGACTTCAAAGTGCAGAGGTGGTTGGACACAGATACCTATGCAGACACCTAAGCACAGATATCTATGCGTAGGCTCTCTCCATCCATCGTCTTAAGTGCGTCTCTGTTTACCTACATATCTATGTTAGTCTACTCAAGCTGATAACCAGAGTGTCATTGAGTGGGGGCTTCATCCATAGACACTGATTTCTCACCATTCTGGAAGCAGAAGTCCAAGACCAAGGCAGGTTCAGTTCCTGGTGAGGTCCCTTCTTCTGGCTTGCATACGGCCGCATCCCTGCTGTGTCCTCACAGGGTCGAGGGAGAAAGCTCTGTCCTCTGTTCCTCTTAATAGCACTGATTGCATAATGGCAGCTCCACCCACACCCTCATGATGATAGCTTCCGAACCAAATTACCTCCAAAGGCCCCACCTCCCAAGACCATGACAGTGGGGGTTAGGGCTTCAACCCTGACTCAATTCAAATATGAACTTGTGTGTGTGTGTGTGTGTGTGTGTGTGTGTGTGTGTGTGTGGTGGTGGCGGCGGGGGGTTAGGAGGAGCAGAAGATGGTGAGGTGAGGGCCCAAAAATTCAGTTCATAACTCTGTATCTATCTATCATCTATCTATTCTCTATCTAATCTATCAATATCTTATCATCTGTCTTTCTAACGTAACCTACCTATATCATCTATCCTATCTAGTCTATCATCCGTCATCTATATATGTCTTATCTATCTGTGATCTCTGTCAATCTGTTCGTCTAACCTATGAATATCTATCATCTATCTAATGTATCTATTTCTAATCTATCATCTGTCACCTGTCTGTCACCTACCTGTTGTCATCTTTTTGTCTACCCATCTATCCTTATGTACAGAACAGTGTAAGATAAATTCTAGCTGAAATAAGCAGGTGAAGGGAGGCAACAAAGGGCCCGGTAGTTTATTTGAACGCAAATACCCGGGCGAGATTTCCCCGGTCTATAGAAATGGAGGCTGGGGAATTCACACTTAAGTAGACAGGCAGGCAGCGAGATTTTCGAGAAGGTAGGGGGAGGCAGAGCTTAGATTTACAGCAGCACGAGGATTGGCTAGCCCAAGGCATATTTTTCAGGTTGGGAGGGGGCAACAGCCAAGAACTTCGGCCCATCATCAGTGTCCCACGTGGGAGGGGGCAGCAGCCGGAGACATTGGCACATCATCAGTGTCCGACGTGCTCGCTCCTCCCATCAGTGCCCCCAGCCTTACAAACAGTTAACAACACGGCTATCTAACATGGCTGGCTATCTATCTGTCTGTCTGTCTGTCTGTCTGTCTGTCTGTCTATCTATCTATCTATCTATCTATCAATCATATATTCAATCTATCTATACCTGTCATCTATCCTATCTAATCTATCATCTATCTATCTGTCTATCTGTCCTATCTATCTATCATCATGTTTTTGTCTACCCATCTATCTTTATGTACAGAACAGTTCACAAGATGGCTTATATGTCACTTCCCTACTTATGTTTCCAAAAGCCTGCAAGGTAACTAGGCCCTAGAGACAGACAGCACTGGGTTCACCGAGACATTTGCACATCGAGTCAACAGCGTGTGACTACAAAACTAGTCGATGGTGGTGCGGGGACTTCAACCCATATCTCTGTCCCCGGTCCTCTTTGCCCTCCTTGCTGACGGTATTCTAGCCGCATTTGTTGACTGACTGCTCCCTGAAGACCACAAGCATCCCTCCTCTTGGCTTTTTCAGTAATTTATCCCATTGTATGGAATGCTTTTCCCTCAGATACCTGGTTCTGTCACCTCCTTCTAGACTGTTCAAGTCCCACCTCCCTGGTGAGGCTTACCCTGTCCACTGTTTATTTTGAAAGCCCTGCTTCTCTCTGCCTACAATCTCAGTCCTCCATATCCTGCTTTTCATTCTTCATAGTGTTTGTTACCGGCTAAGCTACCGGAAAACTTACAGATGTTCATTGTCTCTTTCCTCCCCTCCAACTAGAACGTGGTCTCCACAGGTTAGGAATTCTGCGTGTATTGAGTCTGGTGGAGACCCTGCAGACTCTAGGGTCAGCGAGAAGTGGGCACAGTTGTAACTCAACGTGGCTTGACATGTTAGCAGTTTAGGTTAGAGTCAGGCCAGGCGGTCATTAAAGAGGACCTTTTCTGATATTACTAAGCTACTTGGTAAATTCTAAGTAAGCTTACATTTTCAATAATCACACAGCAGGCAGAAGCACTTCCTTCTGTCGTTCCTCCAGCCTCGAGGACCTGGATGCCAAATCCGTTCTCTCGTGGGGAAGTGGGAGTGTGTGAGGATGATCGGCCAAAGTCTTAAGTTACACAAGGCACACACATACAGAATTAAACATGTTTAAAAACCAAAATGATGAGAGAGGTTGCCTGTGTCACAGCAGGGATTCCCTAGCCCCCAGTGAGCTCAGAGCAGTGGGAGAGGAGAGGGAAGGGGCCACATAAGCCAACCCGGTCTCCTTCCTCTGGACTTGCCTCCCCCTGGGTTGTCATCCATTAAACGCTCAGCACGCAGACCTCGCGGTGAGCACGCACAGTCATAAAACGCGGCTACTTCCACATCCCAGTCGCTGGGGCACGGAACACGTTGCGTAGTTAAGTGTGGCTCAGAACACTATCACTCATGTATGTGTGTTCTTCCTCTGTCGCCGAGTCAAAGAGTAAACAGAGCAGAGGCATACTAGCAAGAGCAGGGTTTAGTGTGAATATATAATATACGCACATACTGTGGGAAAGACTTTGTTAAATGGATAGGAGGACATAGGCCTTGTCTGGAGCCGGGGGAGGCCTGTAGGTGCCGTTGGCAAGGGCTGTGGCGTGTCCACCGGGTCGGAGGCCGAGTTAGGGGTAGGGCCGAGGCCGTCGGCTGTGCCTCCCGCGGCATCGTGTGGGTCCAGGGCTGACCGGAGGATGACCGCCCGCGCGGTGGGTGTCTGAGGTGCGCAGGAGGCCGGCGGTGGCGCCGCCCACGGCCTCGTGCGAGGCCGGTGGGGACCGGAAGATGACGGCCACCGAGGGTGGCGTCGTGTCCATCGGCTCGACCCGAGCGTCATCGTCGGCCTTCGGGCCGGCGGTGGTGCTGCCCACGGCCTCGTGTGGCGCCGGGGGAGACCGCAAGATCACGGCCAGCCAGGGTGGCGTCGTGTCCACTGGTTCGTCTTGAGCGTCAGCGTCGGCCTTAAGGCCGGCGCTTGTCCTGCCCATGGCCTTGTCTGGGGCCGGGGATCAGTTGTAGGTGCCTTTCCCGAGGGTGGTGGCGGGCCCATCGGGTCATCGTCCGACTTGGGGGTAGGGCCGAGGCCGTCGTCTGTGCCTCCCACGGCATCGTGTGGGTCCAGGGCAGACCGGACGATGACCGCCCGCGCGGTGGGTGTCTGAGGTGCGCAGGAGGCCGGCGGTGGTGATGCCCACGGCCTGGTGTGGGGCCCGGTGGGGACCGGAAGATGACGGCGAGCGACGGTGGCGTCGTGTCCATTGGCTCGCCTTGAGAGTCAGAGTGAGCCTTCGGGCCGGCGCCTGTGCTGCCCACTGCGTCGTCTGGGGCCCGGGGGGACGAGTAGGTGCCTTTCCCGATGGCGGAGGCGTGCCCATCGGGTCCTAGTCCGACTTGCGGGTACCGGTCCGAGGCCGTCGTCTGTGCCTCCCACGGCATCGTGTGGGGCCAGGGGAGGCCGGCGGTGCCGCTGCCCACGGCCTCGTGTGGGGCTGGGGGGGGGGGGGCCGGAAGATGACGGCCATCGAGGGGGGTGTCGTGTCCCATCGGCTCGTCTTGAGCGTCAGCGTCAGCCTTCGGGCGGGCGCTTGTGCTGCCCTGGGCCTTGCCTGGGGCCGGGGGGGCAGTTGTAGGTGCCTTTCCCGAGGGCGGCGGCGTGCCCATCGGGTCCGAGGCTGACTTACGGGTAGGGCCGAGGCCGTCGTCTGTGCCTCCCACGGCATCGTATGGGGCCAGGGGAGACCAGACGACGACCGCCCGCGCGGTGGTTGTCGGAGGCACACAGGAGGCCGGCGGTGGTGCTGCCCACGGCCCCGTGCGGGGCCGGGGGCGACCGGAAGATGACGGCCATGGAGGGTGGCGTCGTGTCCATGGGCTCGTCCCCGGCGTCATCGCCGGCCCTCGGGCCGAAGGTGGAGCTGCCCACGGCCCCGTGCGCGGCCGGGGGCGACCGGAAGATGACGGCCATGGAGGGTGGCGTCGTGTCCATGGGCTCGTCCCGGGCGTCATCGCCGGCCCTCGGGCCGAAGGTGGTGCTGCCCACGGCCCCGTGCGGGGCCGGGGGCGACCGGAAGATGACGGCCATGGAGGGTGGCGTCGTGTCCATGGGCTCGTCCCGGTCGTCATCGCCGCCCTTCGGGCCGAAGGTGGAGCTGCCCACGGCCCCGTGCGCGGCCGGGGGCGACCGGAAGATGACGGCCATGGAGGGTGGCGTCGTGTCCATGGGCTCGTCCCGGTCGTCATCGCCGCCCCTCGGGCCGAAGGTGGAGCTGCCCACGGCCCCGTGTGCGGCCGGGGGCGACCGGAAGATGACGGCCATGGAGGGTGGTGTCGTGTCCATGGGCTCGTCGTCCTGAGCATCAGCCTTCAGGCTGGCGCCTGTGCAGCCCACGGACTTGTCCGTGGCCAGGGGGCAGTTGTGGGTGCCTTTCCCGAAGGCGGTGGCGTGCCCATCGGGTCGTCGTCCGCCTTGCGGGTAGGGCCGAGGCCGTCGTCTGTGCCTCCCACGGCATCGTATGGGGCCAGGGGAGACCAGACGACGACCGCCCGCGCGGTGGTTGTCTGAGGCGCGCAGGAGGCCGGCGGTGGCGCTGCCCATGGCCTTGTCTGTTGGCTGACTCTGGATGGCGGTTTCACAGAGGCAGGACACCTCGAGGCGGGCTGGTAGTGGTGCCCGTGTGCCCTGCAGAGGAGGAGCTCGTCTGGGTGGTCTCTCTCCAGCCGTCTGCTGGGAGCCTAGGATGGTCCAGAGGCCCAGGACTGCTCCCCGTGGAAGTGGGAACTCTGTTGGGAAAAGTGGGAAAAGCCAGCCGCTAAAGGCACAGGATCCCCAGTGGAACAGCCTGTGACCAGGGCAGCGGGCAGGTGCAGGGTGCTCCCTGGCAGGAGGGGTAGGGGCCAGCGTCCCGGGGACGGGAAGGACCGGCGGGCGAAGAAGGTGGGGCTGGGGAGGCGGCGGGCGGGGTGGGGCACGAACCTTAGGAAGGAGGAAACTGTCCACACGGGAAAATGGGTTGTGGTGTGCGCCAAACGATCCGAGGAAAGGGTCTGAAGCTAGGGAGAGGGTCTCCTTTGCCACTAACTCCTTCTCAGGCCAAGCACGCACTGAGCTGCCCAGCTAGGGCGAGCCTGGTATGTATGTCAGCCAGGGGACGCATCACAAAGCGGCCTGGGCCGCTGTGACGTCACCCAGGGGCCGCATCACCAAGCCCCCTCCCCCCCCCCCCCCCACTGCCTTAAGCACACCGGCCCCGCCCAGAGGAGACCCTGGGCCAAGGCCACGGCGCGGCCCCAAGGCCAACCCCAGTAGAATCCCTAGCCCCCGGGACTGCCCGCTGAGGGCCGTGCGGGTGTTCGGACCGACGAGGCCACCGTGCGGACCGTCGAGGGCTGCAGTGCCCGCGTCTGTCGGAGCTCAGCCCGCCCGGGTGCCGGCTCTGCATGTTCTCGGCACCCGGGGTGCGGCGGGCGGCAAGTGCCTTGCCCCCCACCCCCACCCCCCCGCCCGCCCCCCCCGCGCTCCCGGAGGCCAGGGCCTGCTCACGGCCCGGCGCGGAGCCACCCAGAGGCTGCCCGGGGCACGGCCCGCCCTTTCCCGGGCGTTCCCAGCTTCTCTGGGACACCGGGAGCCAGGCATGCCTTCTCGGCCATGGCCAGCCAGGCGGCTGACTTCTGAGGAGGGCGCAGACCCCATGACTTGCCGTCCTAGCTAGCGGGCAGGTTCTTTCTTTGCTTCTCACAGAAAGCGTAGGTCGGGGACCACCGGGTCTCAGCATAGCCACATCCCGCATTCTGACTGGGCCTGGCTGCCCAGATTTTCTCTCTGATCTAGTTTTGGGGGCCTGTGTCTCGTACGTGAATAACACAGCAGAGTATAAACTGGGAAACACTTTTTATTTTTAAAATGCTTCTCCTTTAGACTCTCGGTCTCGATGGCGTCGCCGTTCCTGCCCGTCAGCCAAGCTGGAAGCTTGCGGGGCGACCTCGCCTCCTCTCAGCAGTCAGCCTGTCCATTCCCGATCCCGACTGTTCATCCTTTACGTTTTTTTTTTAAACTCTACTTTTTATTTTTATTTTTATTTTTATTTTATTTATTTTTTTAGTTTATTATTTTTTATTGAAGGGTAGTTGACGCACAGTATTACATTACGTTAGTTTCAAGTGTACAACACAGTGATAAAACATTTATATACATAATTCTAGGTTCCAGCTATCGCCCTACCAAGCTGTTACAATATCTTGACTATATTCCTTACGCTATCCATTACATCCCGGTTACTTATTTATTTTACCATTGGAAGTCTTGTCCTTTTTTTTTTTTTTTTTTTTTCTGTGAGGGCATCTCTCATATTTATTGATCAAATGGTTGTTAAGGACAATAAAATTCTGTATAGGGGAGTCAATGCTCAATGCACAATCATTAATCCACCCCAAGCCTAATTTTCGTCAGTCTCCAATCTTCTGAGGCATAACAAACAAGTTCTTACATGGAGAACAAATTCTTACATAGTGAATAAGTTACATAGTGAACAGTACAAGGGCAGTCATCACAGAAACTTTCGGTTTTGCTCATGCATTATGAACTATAAACAGTCAGTTCAAATATGAATACTCATTTGGTTTTTATACTTGATTTATATGTGGATACCACATTTCTCTCTTTATTATTATTATTATTTTTAGTAAAATGCTGAAGTGGAAGGTAGATACAAAATAAAGGTAGAAAACATAGTTTAGTGTTGTAAGAGGGCAAATGTAGATGATCAGGTGTGTGCCTGTAGACTATGTGTTAATCCAAGCTAGACCAGGGCAATAAAACATCCACGTATGCAGAAGATTTCTCTCAGAACGGTGGGGTGAGGTTCTAAGCCTCACCTCTGTTGATCCCCAATTTCTCACCTGATGACCCCCCTGCGACTGTGCCTGTCTTAGGTTGTTCCTCCCTTGAGGAATCTTACCCGTCTCTGGCTAACCAGTCATCTTCCGGGGCCATACAGGGAAATGTAGAGTTGGTAAGTGAGAGAGAAGCCTTATTGTTTGAAATGGTTAGCTTTCTATTTCTTTGCATGGTTATGCCCTGTAGCTTCTATGCCCAGCATCTGTCTTGAGGTATCTTTACCACTTGGAAGAATTATGATACTCGGTAAATTTGATATGAGGCACGAATTCTATTTAAGGGTTGTAATTAGGAAGGAAGAAGAAAAGCTATAGAAGTAGCAGGCGGAAGAAAACATGGGAAGATTGATTATTTCTTTGACATATCTTCTTGTAGAGTAACTTCAGCATGTATAGGTTTTAAGCTACTACTTAAATTGCGCACACACGTTAACATAATAGGAGTATAGTTACATAACCAAAGCATACCTGTAATTACCAGCCATCTCCAGTGAAACCGAGAAAACCAGTTAGGCACCTTAGGCATTTGTGAAAACTTATCTATGATGTGGTGGATATTGTCCAACTGAACTTGAACAGTCTGAGAGAAATCAGACAGATTAAAACAATCCATTCCTGGGGAATGTTCACATCCCTTATGTTCTTTTAACAGTAAATAGTCTGTAGTTGTAAGATTTTGGAGCGCTACAATTTGCACTTCTCCTAATTCTTGGTTGAGTTCCAACAGTATAGATCCAGTCAAATTTGTTGTTTTACCGTATGCACAGGCCAGCTTAGATGTCTCCTTCATTCCCATGGCAAGTCCAGGAACTGGTGGGATGAGTGCATCTACAGCTGTAGCAGTGCGTGGATCTTTGTTGGGGTTTTTTGATGATCATCTTTCGGCATGAGTCTTCCAGAGAGTGCTGATGTTGGAAGTTCTTTTTCATATCGTATCTTAGTTCATTTTCGGGGTAGCCCAATTAGGCTTTGATCCTCTGTATAAACACAAACAGACCCTTTGCCTACACTTTTATATGCCCTTTATACCCTTGTGTAGAACTGATTGGCGGTTACCACACAGGAACTGCCCTTTTTTTTTTTGTTTTTTTGTTTTGTTTTTGGTATCACTAATCTACACTTACATGACGAATATTATGTTTACTAGGCTCTCCCCTATACCAGGTCTCCCCTATAAACCCCTTTACAGTCACTGTCCATCAGCAGAGCAAAATGTTGTAGAATCACTACTTGCCTTCTCTGTGCTGTACAGCCCTCCCTTTTCTCCCACACCCCCCCCCCATGCATGCTAATCTTAATACCCCCCTACTCCTCCCCCCCCCCCCCCTTATCCCTCCCTACCCACCCCTCCTCCCCAGTCCCTTTCCCTTTGGTACCTGTTAGTCCATTCTTGAGTTCTGTGATTCTGCTGCTGTTTTGTTCCTTCAGTTTTTCCTTTGTTCTTATATTCCACAGATAAGTGAAATCATTTGGTATTTCTCTTTCTCCACTTGGCTTGTTTCACTGAGCATAATACCCTCCAGCTCCATCCATGTTGCTGCAAATGGTTGGATTTTCCCTTTTCTTATGGCTGAGTAGTATTCCATTGTGTATATGTACCACATCTTCTTTATCCATTCATCTATCGATGGACATTCAGGTTGCTTCCAATTCTTGGCTACTGTAAATAGTGCTGTGATAAACATAGGGGTGCACTGATCTTTCTCATACTTGATTGCTGCATTCTTAGGGTAAATTCCTAGGAGTGAAATTCCTGGGTCAAATGGTAAGTCTGTTTTGAGCATTTTGATGTACCTCCATACTGCTTTCCACAATGGTTGAACTAACTTACATTCCCAGCAGCAGTGTAGGAGGGTTCCCCTTTCTCCACAGCCTCGCCAACATTTGTTGTTGTTTGTCTTTTGGATGGCAGCCATCCTTACTGGTGTGAGGTGATACCTCATTGTAGTTTTAATTTGCATTTCTCTGATAATTAGCGATGTGGAGCATCTTTTCATGTGTCTGTTGGCCATCTGTATTTCTTTTTTGGAGAACTGTCTGTTCAGTTCCTCTGCCCATTTTTTAAATTGGGTTATTTGTTTTTTGTTTGTTGAGGCGTGGTGAGCTCTTTATATATTCTGGATGTCAAGCCTTTATCGGATCTGTCATTTTCAAATATATTCTCCCATACTGTATGTAGGGTTCCTTTCTGTTCTATTGATGGTGTCTTTTGCTGTACAGAAGCTTTTCAGCTTAATATAGTCCCACTTACTCATTTTTGCTGTTGTTTTCCTTGCCCGGGGAGATATGTTCAAGAAGAGGTCACTCATGTTTATGTCTAAGAGGTTTTTGCCTATGTTTTCTTCCAAGAGTTTAAGGGTTTCGTGACTTACATTCAGGTCTTTGATCCATTTTGAGTTTACTTTTGTATATGGGGTTAGACAATGGTCCAGTTTTGCCAGCACCACCTGTTGAAGAGACTGTCATTTTGCCACTGTATGTCCATGGCTCCTTTATCAAATATTAATTGACCATATATGTCTGGGTTAATGTCTGGATTCTCTAGTCTGTTCCATTGGTCTGTGGCTCTGCTCTTGTGCCAGTACCAAACTGTCTTGATTACTATGGCTTTATGGTAGAGCTCGAAGTTGGGGAGTGCAGATCTCAGCATTTTTTTATCCCCCTAGGTTCACTTACACTTTGGAGGTCTACCTCCCATCCTGGTTACTAGGTTCCTTAATTGATAGAGGGGCTGGAAGAAGCAGAACAGCATGTAGATGAAGTTAAAGTATAAAGTGGGCTTTTTCTAGGCTGAGTATATTTCACAGTGTCATGAGCCTCATCCCATTTCTGTGCTTTGTCTCACTGCAAATGCAGAGAGTGGATTGAGAAGGTGTCTCCAAAATTTGCACTTTTGTTTTGACAGTCAAAACTTCCTAGTAACATCCAGCTAGTCCTCATCTTGGTCACCAGAGGCAGCAGCGAACGGGTAACGTGGGTGCTGTCTCTCAGAAGTGGAACCTGCTGCTTAGACATTCTTTGTTCTCCAGTGTAGTCAGAGCAGCAGAAAGTCTAGTCATCATACTCAGGAAATTAAAATTCTAGATTTGGGAATTTTCCCCCTAACTACACCCTCTCGTGCTGCCTTGCAAGTGCTCAGAGACAGCCAGGAAGCATCTCCAGCGGAAGTGGAGCTTGCACTGCCCCATTCGACGTGGCAACAGGGAGTCGCTGGACCACCTCATCTTCCCTGTCGGGTTTTTCCAGTCTGAACCCCGAGAGGAGTGGAACCCCTCGCATTGCAAAGCTGAGCACACACGGCAGCTGTTCAGCTGCTCTGACTCCAGGATTTTTTTCTTCGCAAGCCCCTGTGTGTCAGGCTGGGTGGTGAGGTGACAGCTGAGGCTGGGGGAGTGGAGAGCGGCTGACAGGAAAACAGACTCCTGAAGCCATTTCTCCCATCTCTCTGCCCCGTGTCCCTGGGGAGGAGGGCCTCCTTGGCCTTGGCATTATGCCGGAAGCCTTCACTTTATCCTCCTGAAAGGGATCGTCCTTGGTGCAGATCAATGTCATGACTGTGAAGGAAATTATGGTGGAAGTGGGAAGCTCTGTGCCTCGTCTTGGGGAGAGGGAGGTCCCTGCAGGCATTATGGGTATGTGGGGACACCTGTTGTGATATGACTGATGATAAGTAAATATTTGGTAATTGAGATGACCAAAATACATTTCCTAGGTATTTTTGCTCCTCGTGCACAATTCCTGAAAATCCTTCTGAGCCATAACTGTCCAATGGGTGTCTTGTTAGGTTAATGCAGAGGCTTTGGGGCCCTATCCTAGGTTAGAGGCTGGTTGCCAGGGGCACCAAGCTTGTGATTAGAGGATGGAAATTATTAGCCCTCAGCCCCCAGGGAAGAGGAAAGGGATGAGGGCTGGAGGCTGAATCAGCAATGGCCAGTGATTTAGTCAGTCATGACTCTGCAGTGAAGCCCTCACAAAACCCTAAGAGAAGAGCACATCTCTCTCATCTCCTGTTTCTCTGTCAGAGCTTCCATGCCTGGGGAACCAGGTGGCCTGCACATGCCACCAGGCCAGGCCCCAAGCACCCCAGGAGGATAGAAGCTCTTTTATTTGGGACCTTGCCATATGTGTGTGTTCATCCGGCTGTTGTGTCCTTTATGGTACTCTTTGTTAAACGTGAGTGTTCTTCTGAGATTCTGAGGCACCTTAGCAACTTGGGCAGACCTAAAGGGGAAGTTGTTGGAACCCGCAATCTTAGCCTGCAGGTGGGAAGCACAAGCTAATTGCGTGGGGCTTGCAACCAGGCTCTGGAGCTGGGGAGGAGGGCAGTCTTGAGGATAGAAACCTTACCCTGTAGAATCTGGTGTTGTCTCTGGGCAGATAGCCTCAGCATTGAGTTCTCAGACACCCTGCTGGTGTTCAAGAATTGCTTGGTGGTGTATGCATTGGAAACAGGTCCAGTATCCTGAAAGGAGTTACACTGCTGTGTATGAAAAAGAACGCTGGGTCATATGAAACCGCTATTAATATAGGTAGGAACCACCACACTGTTTTCCATAGTAGCTGCACCAATTTACATGGTCACAAACAGTGCATGACGGTTCCCTTTTGTCCACATCCTCATAAATAACTTGTTATTTCTTGTTTTTTTGGGGAACTAGCCATTCTGAATGCTGTGAGGTGATAGCTCATTGTGATTTTTTTGTTGTTACCATTAGAGTACAATTACATGAGCAACATTGTGGTTACTAGACTCCCCCCCATTATCAAGTCCGCTCCCCGCACCCCATTACAGTCGCTGTCCATCAATGTAGTAAGATGCTATGGAATCACTACCTGTCTTCTGTGTGTTACACTGCAATCCCTGTGGCCCCCCACCCCCTACATTATGTGTGCGGATCGTAATGCCCCCTTTACCCCCTTATCGCTCCCTCCCCACCCGTCCTCCCAGGTCCCTTTCCCTTTGGTAACTGTTAGTCCATTCTTGGGTTCTGTGAGTCTGCTGCTGTTTTGTTCCTTCCCGTTTTTGCTTTGTTCTCATACCTCACAGAGGAGTGAAATCCTTGGATACTTGTCTTTCTCCACCTGGCTTATTTCACTGAGCATAACACCCTCTAGCTCCGTCCGTGTTGTTGCAAATGGTGGTAGGATTTGTTTTCTTCCTATGGCTGAGTGATATTCCGTAGTGTGTATGTACCACCTCTTCTTTATCCCTTCATCTCCCGATGGACACTTAGGTTGCTTCCCTTTCTTGGGTATTGTAAGTAGTGCTGTGATCAACATAGGGGTGCATCTGTCTCTTTCAAACTGGGCTCCTGCACTCTTAGGGTAAATTCCTAGGAGAGGAATTCCTGGGTCAAATGGCATTTCTGTTCTTTGGTTTTTGGGGGAACCTCCATACCGCTTTCCACAATGGTTGAGCTGACTGACATTCCCACCAGCAGTGTAGGAGGGTTCCCCTTTCTCCACACCCTCGCCGACATCTGTTGTTGTCTGTCTTTTGGGTGGTGGCCATCCTAACTGGTGTGAGGTGATACCCCGTTGTGGTTTTAGTGTGCATTTCTCTGATGGTTAGCGATGTGGAGCGTCTTTTCCATGTGCCTGCCGGCCACCTGAAATTGCTTCTGTGGAGAAGTGTCTGTTGAGAGCCTCTGCCCATTTTGTAACTGGATTCATTTGCTTTTTGTGTGTTGAGGTTCGTGAGCTCTTGATACATGTTTTGGATGGCAACGCCTTATCAGATATGTCATCGGTGAGTATATTCTCCCATACTGAAGGATGTCTTTTGGTTCTACTGATGGTGGTCAAACAGAATCTTACGAAACCCCCTACCACTTCATTCCAAATCTGACTAATTTTTTTTTTTTTTTTTTCCCCAGAACACCAACCAGCCGAGAAAACGGGAACGAAGAGGAGAAGCTGTGATGCGGGAACATCTGGCGTAAAACTGAGAGGTGAGGCGGTGTGGAGACTGGTAGGTTGTATCTTTCCATGTGCTGCTTTCAAGGGTCATAGGGAAAAAAGATCGCCAAGGAGATGAAGCCCGGGGTGTTGACGTCACCTGGTATCGGTGGAGCCACGTAGCCTCTAGCCATTGACGGGGAGGCTAGCATGCGGCACTGTTGTCTTTCCTGCGGAGTTAAGACGAGCGGCGTCCCCCGTTTGCAGTTCAGTCAGAGCCCGTGTGGGACTGTCCTGGCACCGGCCGGGGTGGACCCGAGAGCTGTGCCGTTCCTGCTGGGCTGTCGCAGCACCCCTCTCGGAACAGGGCCTCAGCAGCGCTCCCGGGAGAGAGAGAGAGAGAGAGAGAGAGACAGAGACAGAGACAGAGACAGAGAGAGAGAGAGAGAGAGAGACAGAGAGAGACAGAGAGAGACAGAGAGAGAGAGAATTGCGCTCGAGAGACAGGGGCAGTTATATTTTCTGTAGCTCCCTGAGCATGCTCCTGGTGTTTATTTTGAGATCTCTTTCTCAGGAAGATTGATTTGAGTCCAGTTACCAGGTTCCTTTGAAGGTTCATATTTGTAGGTGGCGCCCTCTAGCTCCCAGAAGCTTTACTCTCTGGAGATGCTCAGCCCTTGGGGTGGGTGGGGGGTGGGGTGGCAGGGGTCCCAGGGGAGAGGTGCCGGTGCCCACCCCCGCCGGGAGGAAAGAGGTCTTTCCTGCTTCCCGACCGCAGTGCCCGTCTCCACTGCCGGGGCCAGTTTGCGGAGCACGCAGGGAGAAGCTGCCGTAGGTGGGGGCGGCCGTTTTGCAGGCCGGTGCCGGCGGGGAGGCAGGCCGTGTGCCAGTCACAGCACGGTAAGGGGGATGGAGCGCCCGGAGCTCCTGAAAGCTCCCCCGCCTGCCGGGCAGAGTGCACCCGGGCAGTTTGGCGCACCTGTCCTTTCTCCTGAGCGGCAAGCCCTGCGGAAGCCTTGCCCCTTTAGCAGTTCTCTCGCTGTCAGGAAGTCTCTCAGACTGTCCGCCTTTCTTTTGTCCCACAGCGGCCGGATGTGGATCCCTGTGTTGTCCCACAAGTGGCTGGAATCTCAAGTCTCTCGAAGTCTTCCGCCTGTCTCTGCTTTCCAAGCCCACCGATCCTCCAGAGCGCAGCACGTGTACGGTAGGTTCGTGCTCCCAGAGCACATCTCCGGGGCTGTACGTCACACTTCTCCTCGAGGTGACAGCCTGCCGCAGCAGCGTTCTTCCCTGCTGCTCTTCCAGGATTTGGTGTAGTTGTTCTATTTCCATATAGTACGTATGTATGTGGTTTTGGTTTTGGGAGGAGGTTTCCGCCTCCCCTCTCACGTGAGCCGCCGTCTTTAATCCCAGCAGCACATCTTTTTTCTTCTTCTTCTTTTTTTTTTTTTCTTTTCAGTTTCACTTGTCTAGGGTACCTGTCCCCACCCCCTCAACTTCTGGTTTGTCTTCGTCCTTGGATCTCAAGTGAGTCTCCTGTAAGGGAGCACGTAGGTGGTCTTGAGTTTTCATCCCTTCTTTTAACCCTGTGTCTTTTGATTGGAGCCCTCAGAGCCTGTCCTTTTATTCTGACAATTGAGAGCTGTGTCCTTATTGCACTTAAAAAATTTTTTTTGTTATCATTCATCTACAGTCACGTGAAGAACATGATGATCACCAAGTCCCCCCCAAAAACCCCGTTACAGTCGCTGACCATCAGCGTGTAGTAAGATGCTGTAGAATCACTACTTGTCTTCTCTGGGTTGTACAGCCCTCCCCATGCTCCCCCCACCCCACACGTTATACATGCTAATCCTGATGCCCCCTTTCTTTCTCCCCGCCCTTATCCCTCCCTTCCCACCCACCCTGCCCAGCCCCTTTCCCTTTGGTAACTGTGAGTCCACTCTCGGGTTCTGTGAGTCTGCTGCTGTTTTTTTCCTTCAGTTTTTCTTTGTTGTGATACTCCACACATGAGTATAAAGACGGCGTGATCGCCGCTGATCGGAGGGAGGGACAAACAAAAAGGAACACCCCATTTCTAGACAGGAGCAGTTGGGAGCAAAGAGTGTGTTGTGGACTGACGTGTTTATTTGAGTGTCCAAACTTCCCTCTTTATGTGGCTATTACTTCTTTACATTCGTGAACATCATAAAAGCCACTGATTTCAAAGGCCCAGACGCATACTGAGGTGAGAGAAGATGAGAAGGACGTTGCTGCACCACTAAATCTATGGCTGGGCACTGCTGAAACCAAACAAAAAGAATTCACGGTGGCCAGATAGGGCTATTTTCTAGTGGCTGTCTCTGGGGACTCAGACAGAATCCATTTGTTTGATTGTTTGTTTTTTCAGTTTCACTTGTGTAGGGTACCTGTCCCCACCCTGTAAGGGAGCACGTAGGTGGTCTTGAGCTTTCATCCCTTCTTTTAACCCTGTGTCTTTTGTTTGGAGCACTCAAAGCCTGTCCTTTTATTCTGATGATTCAGAGCTGTGCCCTTATTGCACTTCTTAAATTCTTTTTGTCATCATTCATCTACAGTCACGTGAAGAACATTACGTTTACCAGGCTCCCCCCTTCACCAAGTCCCCCGCGAAAACCTCTTACAGTCACTGTCCATCAGTGTAGTTTGGATGCTGTAGACCCCTTCACCATGTCCCCCCGACACACCCCGTTACAGTCGCTGTCCATCAGCGTGTAGTAAGATGCTGTAGAATCACTACTTGTCTTCTCTGGGTTGTACAGCCCTCCCCATGCTCCCCCCGCCCCACACATTCTACATGCTAATCCTGATGCCCCCTTTCTTTCTCCCCGCCCCTATCCCTCCCTCCCTCCCCACCCACCCTCCCCAGTCCCTTTCCCTTTGGTAACTGTTAGTCCACTCTCGGGTTCTGTGAGTCTGCTGCTGTTTTTCTCCTTCAGTTTTTCTTTGTTGTTATACTCCACACACGAGTGAAATCATTTGGTACTTGTCTTTCTCCGCCTGGCTTATTTCACTGAGCATAATACCGTCTAGCTCCGTCCACATCATTGCAAATGGTAGGATTTGTTTTCTTCTTATGGCTGCTTGCTGCACTTTTTAAACTGGATTTTTCATTCTTCTTTTTTGTTTGTAGTTTCGCTATGTGCTTTCACCATTACTCTCCTGGTTTATGAGCAATAGCTTTTATTAATTGATATGTACCTATATCTCTCTCTCTATCTCTCTGTCTCTCTATCTATCTCTCTATCTATCTGTCTATCTATCTATCTATCTATCTATCTATGAATCAATCATCTTTTTGTCTGCCCTTCTGTCCTTATGTACAAGAACAGTCAACAACATAGGCTATGTCACTTCCCTACATTATGCCTCCAAAAATCTTGCAAGGTAACTAGGCCGTAGGGAGAGCACTGGGTTTTCACCGAGACACTTGCAGGTCGAGTCAGCCGCGTGCACCTACAAAACCAGGAAATGGTGGTGCAGGGACTTGAACCCGTATCTCTGTCCTCTGTCCTCTTTTACCTCCTTCTCGCTTGCTGACTGTATTTAGCCACATTCACTGACTAAGTGCTCCCTGAAGACCACAAGTATCCTTCCTCTGGGCCTCTTGTCGACAGAAAAGTAAACTTGGTGCTTTGCTCACCACCATGTTTGAGGGACATCGGCGTGATCGCCGCTGATAGGAGGGAGGGACAAATAAAAAGGAACACCAGTTTCTAGACAGGAGCAGTTGGGAGCAAAGAGTGTGCTGTGGAGTGACGTGTTGGGTTAAGCATCCAAACTTCCCTCGGTATCTGGTTATTGCCTCTTTACATTCGTGAACATCATAAAAGCCACTGATTTCAAAGGCCCAGACGCATATTATTACCGCAATTCAGTTGTTGAGGTGAGAGACGATGAGAAGGGCGTTGCTGCACCACTAAATCTATGGCTGGGCCCTGCTGAAACCAAACAAAAAGAATTCACGGTGGCCAGATAGGGCTATTTTCTAGTGACTGTCTCTGGGGACTCAGACAGAATCCGTTTGTTTGTTTGTTTGTTTGTTTGTTTGTTTGTTTGTTTCTCAGTTTCACCTGTGTAGGGTACCTGTCCCCGCCCCTTCGGCTTCTAGTCTGTCTGTGTCCTTGGATCTCAAGTGAGTCTCCTGTAAGGGAGCACGTAGATGGTCTTGAGCGAGAGATAGCTTTGTTTAGTATGATGCTCTCCTATCTACCTACCTACCTATCCCTTTATCTATCTACCTATCTATCTATCTATGATCTATCATCTATCTACTCTCATCTGTGTATCTATCTAATTAATCTATCACCTATATGTATGTATATCAACCCAATCTATGTATCAATCATCTGTCTGTCTATGTAATCTGTTGTCTCACTTTTGTCAACGTTCTGTCACTAGGTGCAGTTTGATTCCTCTGTGTCCTTCTCAGAGAAGTCTCAATTCCTTGTGTCTGTTTATGTGAGTTAGCTGTGTGTTTGGGTCTTGAGAGGAGTGGCCTTGGGTGGGAACTTCTCCTGCGTAGGTGGCACGAGTCTGCTGGGTGTGGACGGTGTGGTTGGCGGGCTGGGCTCTTGAACCTGTGCGGGCCAGGGCCCTCCGGCTGCTCTGCCCCTGGGCCGTTCCCGCTGTGGCGGCTGCGTGAGCTGCGGGGCATATCCGAGGCCCCACGCAGGGAGCACCCTGGCTGGCCTGCGGGGTCCGAGGCAGGTGCATGCCCAGTAGTAGGTCTTTTTGCCTGTGCACCGATGTCACCTCGGCGGCCCTGCTTGCTGGCCCATCTCCAGAGAGCATGCGTGTAGTCACTGGTTAAGGGAACTGCCTTTTGGTGACACGCAGGGCTCTTGTGGGCCGGTGGCCCGTGGGCTTGCTGAGGTGGCAGGCCAGCTAGCTTGTGGGGAAACTGCTCCCCTCTGCTGTCAAGGTGGAGGTGGAGTTTCAGTGCATTTAGGCATTTAGATGTGAGTGAGGTCTCTCTGAAATGGAATAGTAGCGTTGAGAGCTATGTTTCCGTTCGTATGAAAAGGGTGCTGAGCATAAAGAGTTGGGTGATGGTGGCAGGAATTCTAGGAATGTTTATGTCCCCGCACTTATTTATTTTCTGTTAAGGGAGGTGATTCTGAAGTAACTTTTTACTCACGGATGAAGGTGGTGCATAAGGTCATCCCACGTCAGCCATGGTGAGATGAAGTGGTGTAGTAGAATTAAAGCCTGTACACCTTGGCCTGATACATAGGAGACACACCGTGGGTGCTCTTTGCTGCCCTCCTGTCCTGGCTTATTACCTTAACTAACTCGATGGTTCAGAGTGGTCCCAGCAACATTTCCGGCAAGATCTTTCTAAAATTGCATAGAATCACTTGGCAAAGATATCCCCAGAGGCTAGTGGAGAACTTTACTCTTTCTGGTCATAGTTTGCAAGATGTTTGCCCTATCCTGCGTTCCTTTGTTACTTTTGCATCTCCTGTGATTGTAGACCGATGGGGCAGTGGCGTACACACACACACACACACGCGCACACGCACACGCACACACGCACGCACAGGCGCGCGCACACGCACGCACACAGACACACACACACACACACACACACACACACACGGCTGAGAGTTAACGGAGACCCCAGTTATAGGAAACTGCAGCCCGCACTTTAAAAAAGAAACGCGCATAAGTTGTGCTCCTGGCGTGCCCCCCATAGGGAGCGGACTTCAAAGTGCAGAGGTGGTTGGACACAGATACCTATGCAGACACCTAAGCACAGATATCTATGCGTAGGCTCTCTCCATCCATCGTCTTAAGTGCGTCTCTGTTTACCTACATATCTATGTTAGTCTACTCAAGCTGATAACCAGAGTGTCATTGAGTGGGGGCTTCATCCATAGACACTGATTTCTCACCATTCTGGAAGCAGAAGTCCAAGACCAAGGCAGGTTCAGTTCCTGGTGAGGTCCCTTCTTCTGGCTTGCATACGGCCGCATCCCTGCTGTGTCCTCACAGGGTCGAGGGAGAAAGCTCTGTCCTCTGTTCCTCTTAATAGCACTGATTGCATAATGGCAGCTCCACCCACACCCTCATGATGATAGCTTCCGAACCAAATTACCTCCAAAGGCCCCACCTCCCAAGACCATGACAGTGGGGGTTAGGGCTTCAACCCTGACTCAATTCAAATATGAACTTGTGTGTGTGTGTGTGTGTGTGTGTGTGTGTGTGTGTGTGTGGTGGTGGCGGCGGGGGGTTAGGAGGAGCAGAAGATGGTGAGGTGAGGGCCCAAAAATTCAGTTCATAACTCTGTATCTATCTATCATCTATCTATTCTCTATCTAATCTATCAATATCTTATCATCTGTCTTTCTAACGTAACCTACCTATATCATCTATCCTATCTAGTCTATCATCCGTCATCTATATATGTCTTATCTATCTGTGATCTCTGTCAATCTGTTCGTCTAACCTATGAATATCTATCATCTATCTAATGTATCTATTTCTAATCTATCATCTGTCACCTGTCTGTCACCTACCTGTTGTCATCTTTTTGTCTACCCATCTATCCTTATGTACAGAACAGTGTAAGATAAATTCTAGCTGAAATAAGCAGGTGAAGGGAGGCAACAAAGGGCCCGGTAGTTTATTTGAACGCAAATACCCGGGCGAGATTTCCCCGGTCTATAGAAATGGAGGCTGGGGAATTCACACTTAAGTAGACAGGCAGGCAGCGAGATTTTCGAGAAGGTAGGGGGAGGCAGAGCTTAGATTTACAGCAGCACGAGGATTGGCTAGCCCAAGGCATATTTTTCAGGTTGGGAGGGGGCAACAGCCAAGAACTTCGGCCCATCATCAGTGTCCCACGTGGGAGGGGGCAGCAGCCGGAGACATTGGCACATCATCAGTGTCCGACGTGCTCGCTCCTCCCATCAGTGCCCCCAGCCTTACAAACAGTTAACAACACGGCTATCTAACATGGCTGGCTATCTATCTGTCTGTCTGTCTGTCTGTCTGTCTGTCTGTCTGTCTATCTATCTATCTATCTATCTATCAATCATATATTCAATCTATCTATACCTGTCATCTATCCTATCTAATCTATCATCTATCTATCTGTCTATCTGTCCTATCTATCTATCATCATGTTTTTGTCTACCCATCTGTCTTTATGTACAGAACAGTTCACAAGATGGCTTATATGTCACTTCCCTACTTATGTTTCCAAAAGCCTGCAAGGTAACTAGGCCCTAGAGACAGACAGCACTGGGTTCACCGAGACATTTGCACATCGAGTCAACAGCGTGTGACTACAAAACTAGTCGATGGTGGTGCGGGGACTTCAACCCATATCTCTGTCCCCGGTCCTCTTTGCCCTCCTTGCTGACGGTATTCTAGCCGCATTTGTTGACTGACTGCTCCCTGAAGACCACAAGCATCCCTCCTCTTGGCTTTTTCAGTAATTTATCCCATTGTATGGAATGCTTTTCCCTCAGATACCTGGTTCTGTCACCTCCTTCTAGACTGTTCAAGTCCCACCTCCCTGGTGAGGCTTACCCTGTCCACTGTTTATTTTGAAAGCCCTGCTTCTCTCTGCCTACAATCTCAGTCCTCCATATCCTGCTTTTCATTCTTCATAGTGTTTGTTACCGGCTAAGCTACCGGAAAACTTACAGATGTTCATTGTCTCTTTCCTCCCCTCCAACTAGAACGTGGTCTCCACAGGTTAGGAATTCTGCGTGTATTGAGTCTGGTGGAGACCCTGCAGACTCTAGGGTCAGCGAGAAGTGGGCACAGTTGTAACTCAACGTGGCTTGACATGTTAGCAGTTTAGGTTAGAGTCAGGCCAGGCGGTCATTAAAGAGGACCTTTTCTGATATTACTAAGCTACTTGGTAAATTCTAAGTAAGCTTACATTTTCAATAATCACACAGCAGGCAGAAGCACTTCCTTCTGTCGTTCCTCCAGCCTCGAGGACCTGGATGCCAAATCCGTTCTCTCGTGGGGAAGTGGGAGTGTGTGAGGATGATCGGCCAAAGTCTTAAGTTACACAAGGCACACACATACAGAATTAAACATGTTTAAAAACCAAAATGATGAGAGAGGTTGCCTGTGTCACAGCAGGGATTCCCTAGCCCCCAGTGAGCTCAGAGCAGTGGGAGAGGAGAGGGAAGGGGCCACATAAGCCAACCCGGTCTCCTTCCTCTGGACTTGCCTCCCCCTGGGTTGTCATCCATTAAACGCTCAGCACGCAGACCTCGCGGTGAGCACGCACAGTCATAAAACGCGGCTACTTCCACATCCCAGTCGCTGGGGCACGGAACACGTTGCGTAGTTAAGTGTGGCTCAGAACACTATCACTCATGTATGTGTGTTCTTCCTCTGTCGCCGAGTCAAAGAGTAAACAGAGCAGAGGCATACTAGCAAGAGCAGGGTTTAGTGTGAATATATAATATACGCACATACTGTGGGAAAGACTTTGTTAAATGGATAGGAGGACATAGGCCTTGTCTGGAGCCGGGGGAGGCCTGTAGGTGCCGTTGGCAAGGGCTGTGGCGTGTCCACCGGGTCGGAGGCCGAGTTAGGGGTAGGGCCGAGGCCGTCGGCTGTGCCTCCCGCGGCATCGTGTGGGTCCAGGGCTGACCGGAGGATGACCGCCCGCGCGGTGGGTGTCTGAGGTGCGCAGGAGGCCGGCGGTGGCGCCGCCCACGGCCTCGTGCGAGGCCGGTGGGGACCGGAAGATGACGGCCACCGAGGGTGGCGTCGTGTCCATCGGCTCGACCCGAGCGTCATCGTCGGCCTTCGGGCCGGCGGTGGTGCTGCCCACGGCCTCGTGTGGCGCCGGGGGAGACCGCAAGATCACGGCCAGCCAGGGTGGCGTCGTGTCCACTGGTTCGTCTTGAGCGTCAGCGTCGGCCTTAAGGCCGGCGCTTGTCCTGCCCATGGCCTTGTCTGGGGCCGGGGATCAGTTGTAGGTGCCTTTCCCGAGGGTGGTGGCGGGCCCATCGGGTCATCGTCCGACTTGGGGGTAGGGCCGAGGCCGTCGTCTGTGCCTCCCACGGCATCGTGTGGGTCCAGGGCAGACCGGACGATGACCGCCCGCGCGGTGGGTGTCTGAGGTGCGCAGGAGGCCGGCGGTGGTGATGCCCACGGCCTGGTGTGGGGCCCGGTGGGGACCGGAAGATGACGGCGAGCGACGGTGGCGTCGTGTCCATTGGCTCGCCTTGAGAGTCAGAGTGAGCCTTCGGGCCGGCGCCTGTGCTGCCCACTGCGTCGTCTGGGGCCCGGGGGGACGAGTAGGTGCCTTTCCCGATGGCGGAGGCGTGCCCATCGGGTCCTAGTCCGACTTGCGGGTACCGGTCCGAGGCCGTCGTCTGTGCCTCCCACGGCATCGTGTGGGGCCAGGGGAGGCCGGCGGTGCCGCTGCCCACGGCCTCGTGTGGGGCTGGGGGGGGGGGGGCCGGAAGATGACGGCCATCGAGGGGGGTGTCGTGTCCCATCGGCTCGTCTTGAGCGTCAGCGTCAGCCTTCGGGCGGGCGCTTGTGCTGCCCTGGGCCTTGCCTGGGGCCGGGGGGGCAGTTGTAGGTGCCTTTCCCGAGGGCGGCGGCGTGCCCATCGGGTCTGAGGCTGACTTACGGGTAGGGCCGAGGCCGTCGTCTGTGCCTCCCACGGCATCGTATGGGGCCAGGGGAGACCAGACGACGACCGCCCGCGCGGTGGTTGTCGGAGGCACACAGGAGGCCGGCGGTGGTGCTGCCCACGGCCCCGTGCGGGGCCGGGGGCGACCGGAAGATGACGGCCATGGAGGGTGGCGTCGTGTCCATGGGCTCGTCCCCGGCGTCATCGCCGGCCCTCGGGCCGAAGGTGGAGCTGCCCACGGCCCCGTGCGCGGCCGGGGGCGACCGGAAGATGACGGCCATGGAGGGTGGCGTCGTGTCCATGGGCTCGTCCCGGGCGTCATCGCCGGCCCTCGGGCCGAAGGTGGTGCTGCCCACGGCCCCGTGCGGGGCCGGGGGCGACCGGAAGATGACGGCCATGGAGGGTGGCGTCGTGTCCATGGGCTCGTCCCGGTCGTCATCGCCGCCCTTCGGGCCGAAGGTGGAGCTGCCCACGGCCCCGTGCGCGGCCGGGGGCGACCGGAAGATGACGGCCATGGAGGGTGGCGTCGTGTCCATGGGCTCGTCCCGGTCGTCATCGCCGCCCCTCGGGCCGAAGGTGGAGCTGCCCACGGCCCCGTGTGCGGCCGGGGGCGACCGGAAGATGACGGCCATGGAGGGTGGTGTCGTGTCCATGGGCTCGTCGTCCTGAGCATCAGCCTTCAGGCTGGCGCCTGTGCAGCCCACGGACTTGTCCGTGGCCAGGGGGCAGTTGTGGGTGCCTTTCCCGAAGGCGGTGGCGTGCCCATCGGGTCGTCGTCCGCCTTGCGGGTAGGGCCGAGGCCGTCGTCTGTGCCTCCCACGGCATCGTATGGGGCCAGGGGAGACCAGACGACGACCGCCCGCGCGGTGGTTGTCTGAGGCGCGCAGGAGGCCGGCGGTGGCGCTGCCCATGGCCTTGTCTGTTGGCTGACTCTGGATGGCGGTTTCACAGAGGCAGGACACCTCGAGGCGGGCTGGTAGTGGTGCCCGTGTGCCCTGCAGAGGAGGAGCTCGTCTGGGTGGTCTCTCTCCAGCCGTCTGCTGGGAGCCTAGGATGGTCCAGAGGCCCAGGACTGCTCCCCGTGGAAGTGGGAACTCTGTTGGGAAAAGTGGGAAAAGCCAGCCGCTAAAGGCACAGGATCCCCAGTGGAACAGCCTGTGACCAGGGCAGCGGGCAGGTGCAGGGTGCTCCCTGGCAGGAGGGGTAGGGGCCAGCGTCCCGGGGACGGGAAGGACCGGCGGGCGAAGAAGGTGGGGCTGGGGAGGCGGCGGGCGGGGTGGGGCACGAACCTTAGGAAGGAGGAAACTGTCCACACGGGAAAATGGGTTGTGGTGTGCGCCAAACGATCCGAGGAAAGGGTCTGAAGCTAGGGAGAGGGTCTCCTTTGCCACTAACTCCTTCTCAGGCCAAGCACGCACTGAGCTGCCCAGCTAGGGCGAGCCTGGTATGTATGTCAGCCAGGGGACGCATCACAAAGCGGCCTGGGCCGCTGTGACGTCACCCAGGGGCCGCATCACCAAGCCCCCTCCCCCCCCCCCCCCCACTGCCTTAAGCACACCGGCCCCGCCCAGAGGAGACCCTGGGCCAAGGCCACGGCGCGGCCCCAAGGCCAACCCCAGTAGAATCCCTAGCCCCCGGGACTGCCCGCTGAGGGCCGTGCGGGTGTTCGGACCGACGAGGCCACCGTGCGGACCGTCGAGGGCTGCAGTGCCCGCGTCTGTCGGAGCTCAGCCCGCCCGGGTGCCGGCTCTGCATGTTCTCGGCACCCGGGGTGCGGCGGGCGGCAAGTGCCTTGCCCCCCACCCCCACCCCCCCGCCCGCCCCCCCGCGCTCCCGGAGGCCAGGGCCTGCTCACGGCCCGGCGCGGAGCCACCCAGAGGCTGCCCGGGGCACGGCCCGCCCTTTCCCGGGCGTTCCCAGCTTCTCTGGGACACCGGGAGCCAGGCATGCCTTCTCGGCCATGGCCAGCCAGGCGGCTGACTTCTGAGGAGGGCGCAGACCCCATGACTTGCCGTCCTAGCTAGCGGGCAGGTTCTTTCTTTGCTTCTCACAGAAAGCGTAGGTCGGGGACCACCGGGTCTCAGCATAGCCACATCCCGCATTCTGACTGGGCCTGGCTGCCCAGATTTTCTCTCTGATCTAGTTTTGGGGGCCTGTGTCTCGTACGTGAATAACACAGCAGAGTATAAACTGGGAAACACTTTTTATTTTTAAAATGCTTCTCCTTTAGACTCTCGGTCTCGATGGCGTCGCCGTTCCTGCCCGTCAGCCAAGCTGGAAGCTTGCGGGGCGACCTCGCCTCCTCTCAGCAGTCAGCCTGTCCATTCCCGATCCCGACTGTTCATCCTTTACGTTTTTTTTTTAAACTCTACTTTTTATTTTTATTTTTATTTTTATTTTATTTATTTTTTTAGTTTATTATTTTTTATTGAAGGGTAGTTGACGCACAGTATTACATTACGTTAGTTTCAAGTGTACAACACAGTGATAAAACATTTATATACATAATTCTAGGTTCCAGCTATCGCCCTACCAAGCTGTTACAATATCTTGACTATATTCCTTACGCTATCCATTACATCCCGGTTACTTATTTATTTTACCATTGGAAGTCTTGTCCTTTTTTTTTTTTTTTTTTTTTCTGTGAGGGCATCTCTCATATTTATTGATCAAATGGTTGTTAAGGACAATAAAATTCTGTATAGGGGAGTCAATGCTCAATGCACAATCATTAATCCACCCCAAGCCTAATTTTCGTCAGTCTCCAATCTTCTGAGGCATAACAAACAAGTTCTTACATGGAGAACAAATTCTTACATAGTGAATAAGTTACATAGTGAACAGTACAAGGGCAGTCATCACAGAAACTTTCGGTTTTGCTCATGCATTATGAACTCTAAACAGTCAGTTCAAATATGAATACTCATTTGGTTTTTATACTTGATTTATATGTGGATACCACATTTCTCTCTTTATTATTATTATTATTTTTAGTAAAATGCTGAAGTGGAAGGTAGATACAAAATAAAGGTAGAAAACATAGTTTAGTGTTGTAAGAGGGCAAATGTAGATGATCAGGTGTGTGCCTGTAGACTATGTGTTAATCCAAGCTAGACCAGGGCAATAAAACATCCACGTATGCAGAAGATTTCTCTCAGAACGGTGGGGTGAGGTTCTAAGCCTCACCTCTGTTGATCCCCAATTTCTCACCTGATGACCCCCCTGCGACTGTGCCTGTCTTAGGTTGGTCCTCCCTTGAGGAATCTTACCCGTCTCTGGCTAACCAGTCATCTTCCGGGGCCATACAGGGAAATGTAGAGTTGGTAAGTGAGAGAGAAGCCTTATTGTTTGAAATGGTTAGCTTTCTATTTCTTTGCATGGTTATGCCCTGTAGCTTCTATGCCCAGCATCTGTCTTGAGGTATCTTTACCACTTGGAAGAATTATGATACTCGGTAAATTTGATATGAGGCACGAATTCTATTTAAGGGTTGTAATTAGGAAGGAAGAAGAAAAGCTATAGAAGTAGCAGGCGGAAGAAAACATGGGAAGATTGATTATTTCTTTGACATATCTTCTTGTAGAGTAACTTCAGCATGTATAGGTTTTAAGCTACTACTTAAATTGCGCACACACGTTAACATAATAGGAGTATAGTTACATAACCAAAGCATACCTGTAATTACCAGCCATCTCCAGTGAAACCGAGAAAACCAGTTAGGCACCTTAGGCATTTGTGAAAACTTATCTATGATGTGGTGGATATTGTCCAACTGAACTTGAACAGTCTGAGAGAAATCAGACAGATTAAAACAATCCATTCCTGGGGAATGTTCACATCCCTTATGTTCTTTTAACAGTAAATAGTCTGTAGTTGTAAGATTTTGGAGCGCTACAATTTGCACTTCTCCTAATTCTTGGTTGAGTTCCAACAGTATAGATCCAGTCAAATTTGTTGTTTTACCGTATGCACAGGCCAGCTTAGATGTCTCCTTCATTCCCATGGCAAGTCCAGGAACTGGTGGGATGAGTGCATCTACAGCTGTAGCAGTGCGTGGATCTTTGTTGGGGTTTTTTGATGATCATCTTTCGGCATGAGTCTTCCAGAGAGTGCTGATGTTGGAAGTTCTTTTTCATATCGTATCTTAGTTCATTTTCGGGGTAGCCCAATTAGGCTTTGATCCTCTGTATAAACACAAACAGACCCTTTGCCTACACTTTTATATGCCCTTTATACCCTTGTGTAGAACTGATTGGCGGTTACCACACAGGAACTGCCCTTTTTTTTTTTGTTTTTTTGTTTTGTTTTTGGTATCACTAATCTACACTTACATGACGAATATTATGTTTACTAGGCTCTCCCCTATACCAGGTCTCCCCTATAAACCCCTTTACAGTCACTGTCCATCAGCAGAGCAAAATGTTGTAGAATCACTACTTGCCTTCTCTGTGCTGTACAGCCCTCCCTTTTCTCCCACACCCCCCCCCATGCATGCTAATCTTAATACCCCCCTACTCCTCCCCCCCCCCCCCTTATCCCTCCCTACCCACCCCTCCTCCCCAGTCCCTTTCCCTTTGGTACCTGTTAGTCCATTCTTGAGTTCTGTGATTCTGCTGCTGTTTTGTTCCTTCAGTTTTTCCTTTGTTCTTATATTCCACAGATAAGTGAAATCATTTGGTATTTCTCTTTCTCCACTTGGCTTGTTTCACTGAGCATAATACCCTCCAGCTCCATCCATGTTGCTGCAAATGGTTGGATTTTCCCTTTTCTTATGGCTGAGTAGTATTCCATTGTGTATATGTACCACATCTTCTTTATCCATTCATCTATCGATGGACATTCAGGTTGCTTCCAATTCTTGGCTACTGTAAATAGTGCTGTGATAAACATAGGGGTGCACTGATCTTTCTCATACTTGATTGCTGCATTCTTAGGGTAAATTCCTAGGAGTGAAATTCCTGGGTCAAATGGTAAGTCTGTTTTGAGCATTTTGATGTACCTCCATACTGCTTTCCACAATGGTTGAACTAACTTACATTCCCAGCAGCAGTGTAGGAGGGTTCCCCTTTCTCCACAGCCTCGCCAACATTTGTTGTTGTTTGTCTTTTGGATGGCAGCCATCCTTACTGGTGTGAGGTGATACCTCATTGTAGTTTTAATTTGCATTTCTCTGATAATTAGCGATGTGGAGCATCTTTTCATGTGTCTGTTGGCCATCTGTATTTCTTTTTTGGAGAACTGTCTGTTCAGTTCCTCTGCCCATTTTTTAAATTGGGTTATTTGTTTTTTGTTTGTTGAGGCGTGTGAGCTCTTTATATATTCTGGATGTCAAGCCTTTATCGGATCTGTCATTTTCAAATATATTCTCCCATACTGTATGTAGGGTTCCTTTCTGTTCTATTGATGGTGTCTTTTGCTGTACAGAAGCTTTTCAGCTTAATATAGTCCCACTTACTCATTTTTGCTGTTGTTTTCCTTGCCCGGGGAGATATGTTCAAGAAGAGGTCACTCATGTTTATGTCTAAGAGGTTTTTGCCTATGTTTTCTTCCAAGAGTTTTAGGGTTTCGTGACTTACATTCAGGTCTTTGATCCATTTTGAGTTTACTTTTGTATATGGGGTTAGACAATGGTCCAGTTTTGCCAGCACCACCTGTTGAAGAGACTGTCATTTTGCCACTGTATGTCCATGGCTCCTTTATCAAATATTAATTGACCATATATGTCTGGGTTAATGTCTGGATTCTCTAGTCTGTTCCATTGGTCTGTGGCTCTGCTCTTGTGCCAGTACCAAACTGTCTTGATTACTATGGCTTTATGGTAGAGCTCGAAGTTGGGGAGTGCAGATCTCAGCATTTTTTTATCCCCCTAGGTTCACTTACACTTTGGAGGTCTACCTCCCATCCTGGTTACTAGGTTCCTTAATTGATAGAGGGGCTGGAAGAAGCAGAACAGCATGTAGATGAAGTTAAAGTATAAAGTGGGCTTTTTCTAGGCTGAGTATATTTCACAGTGTCATGAGCCTCATCCCATTTCTGTGCTTTGTCTCACTGCAAATGCAGAGAGTGGATTGAGAAGGTGTCTCCAAAATTTGCACTTTTGTTTTGACAGTCAAAACTTCCTAGTAACATCCAGCTAGTCCTCATCTTGGTCACCAGAGGCAGCAGCGAACGGGTAACGTGGGTGCTGTCTCTCAGAAGTGGAACCTGCTGCTTAGACATTCTTTGTTCTCCAGTGTAGTCAGAGCAGCAGAAAGTCTAGTCATCATACTCAGGAAATTAAAATTCTAGATTTGGGAATTTTCCCCCTAACTACACCCTCTCGTGCTGCCTTGCAAGTGCTCAGAGACAGCCAGGAAGCATCTCCAGCGGAAGTGGAGCTTGCACTGCCCCATTCGACGTGGCAACAGGGAGTCGCTGGACCACCTCATCTTCCCTGTCGGGTTTTTCCAGTCTGAACCCCGAGAGGAGTGGAACCCCTCGCATTGCAAAGCTGAGCACACACGGCAGCTGTTCAGCTGCTCTGACTCCAGGATTTTTTTCTTCGCAAGCCCCTGTGTGTCAGGCTGGGTGGTGAGGTGACAGCTGAGGCTGGGGGAGTGGAGAGCGGCTGACAGGAAAACAGACTCCTGAAGCCATTTCTCCCATCTCTCTGCCCCGTGTCCCTGGGGAGGAGGGCCTCCTTGGCCTTGGCATTATGCCGGAAGCCTTCACTTTATCCTCCTGAAAGGGATCGTCCTTGGTGCAGATCAATGTCATGACTGTGAAGGAAATTATGGTGGAAGTGGGAAGCTCTGTGCCTCGTCTTGGGGAGAGGGAGGTCCCTGCAGGCATTATGGGTATGTGGGGACACCTGTTGTGATATGACTGATGATAAGTAAATATTTGGTAATTGAGATGACCAAAATACATTTCCTAGGTATTTTTGCTCCTCGTGCACAATTCCTGAAAATCCTTCTGAGCCATAACTGTCCAATGGGTGTCTTGTTAGGTTAATGCAGAGGCTTTGGGGCCCTATCCTAGGTTAGAGGCTGGTTGCCAGGGGCACCAAGCTTGTGATTAGAGGATGGAAATTATTAGCCCTCAGCCCCCAGGGAAGAGGAAAGGGATGAGGGCTGGAGGCTGAATCAGCAATGGCCAGTGATTTAGTCAGTCATGACTCTGCAGTGAAGCCCTCACAAAACCCTAAGAGAAGAGCACATCTCTCTCATCTCCTGTTTCTCTGTCAGAGCTTCCATGCCTGGGGAACCAGGTGGCCTGCACATGCCACCAGGCCAGGCCCCAAGCACCCCAGGAGGATAGAAGCTCTTTTATTTGGGACCTTGCCATATGTGTGTGTTCATCCGGCTGTTGTGTCCTTTATGGTACTCTTTGTTAAACGTGAGTGTTCTTCTGAGATTCTGAGGCACCTTAGCAACTTGGGCAGACCTAAAGGGGAAGTTGTTGGAACCCGCAATCTTAGCCTGCAGGTGGGAAGCACAAGCTAATTGCGTGGGGCTTGCAACCAGGCTCTGGAGCTGGGGAGGAGGGCAGTCTTGAGGATAGAAACCTTACCCTGTAGAATCTGGTGTTGTCTCTGGGCAGATAGCCTCAGCATTGAGTTCTCAGACACCCTGCTGGTGTTCAAGAATTGCTTGGTGGTGTATGCATTGGAAACAGGTCCAGTATCCTGAAAGGAGTTACACTGCTGTGTATGAAAAAGAACGCTGGGTCATATGAAACCGCTATTAATATAGGTAGGAACCACCACACTGTTTTCCATAGTAGCTGCACCAATTTACATGGTCACAAACAGTGCATGACGGTTCCCTTTTGTCCACATCCTCATAAATAACTTGTTATTTCTTGTTTTTTTGGGGAACTAGCCATTCTGAATGCTGTGAGGTGATAGCTCATTGTGATTTTTTTGTTGTTACCATTAGAGTACAATTACATGAGCAACATTGTGGTTACTAGACTCCCCCCCATTATCAAGTCCGCTCCCCGCACCCCATTACAGTCGCTGTCCATCAATGTAGTAAGATGCTATGGAATCACTACCTGTCTTCTGTGTGTTACACTGCAATCCCTGTGGCCCCCCACCCCCTACATTATGTGTGCGGATCGTAATGCCCCCTTTACCCCCTTATCGCTCCCTCCCCACCCGTCCTCCCAGGTCCCTTTCCCTTTGGTAACTGTTAGTCCATTCTTGGGTTCTGTGAGTCTGCTGCTGTTTTGTTCCTTCCCGTTTTTGCTTTGTTCTCATACCTCACAGAGGAGTGAAATCCTTGGATACTTGTCTTTCTCCACCTGGCTTATTTCACTGAGCATAACACCCTCTAGCTCCGTCCGTGTTGTTGCAAATGGTGGTAGGATTTGTTTTCTTCCTATGGCTGAGTGATATTCCGTAGTGTGTATGTACCACCTCTTCTTTATCCCTTCATCTCCCGATGGACACTTAGGTTGCTTCCCTTTCTTGGGTATTGTAAGTAGTGCTGTGATCAACATAGGGGTGCATCTGTCTCTTTCAAACTGGGCTCCTGCACTCTTAGGGTAAATTCCTAGGAGAGGAATTCCTGGGTCAAATGGCATTTCTGTTCTTTGGTTTTTGGGGGAACCTCCATACCGCTTTCCACAATGGTTGAGCTGACTGACATTCCCACCAGCAGTGTAGGAGGGTTCCCCTTTCTCCACACCCTCGCCGACATCTGTTGTTGTCTGTCTTTTGGGTGGTGGCCATCCTAACTGGTGTGAGGTGATACCCCGTTGTGGTTTTAGTGTGCATTTCTCTGATGGTTAGCGATGTGGAGCGTCTTTTCCATGTGCCTGCCGGCCACCTGAAATTGCTTCTGTGGAGAAGTGTCTGTTGAGAGCCTCTGCCCATTTTGTAACTGGATTCATTTGCTTTTTGTGTGTTGAGGTTCGTGAGCTCTTGATACATGTTTTGGATGGCAACGCCTTATCAGATATGTCATCGGTGAGTATATTCTCCCATACTGAAGGATGTCTTTTGGTTCTACTGATGGTGGTCAAACAGAATCTTACGAAACCCCCTACCACTTCATTCCAAATCTGACTAATTTTTTTTTTTTTTTTTTCCCCAGAACACCAACCAGCCGAGAAAACGGGAACGAAGAGGAGAAGCTGTGATGCGGGAACATCTGGCGTAAAACTGAGAGGTGAGGCGGTGTGGAGACTGGTAGGTTGTATCTTTCCATGTGCTGCTTTCAAGGGTCATAGGGAAAAAAGATCGCCAAGGAGATGAAGCCCGGGGTGTTGACGTCACCTGGTATCGGTGGAGCCACGTAGCCTCTAGCCATTGACGGGGAGGCTAGCATGCGGCACTGTTGTCTTTCCTGCGGAGTTAAGACGAGCGGCGTCCCCCGTTTGCAGTTCAGTCAGAGCCCGTGTGGGACTGTCCTGGCACCGGCCGGGGTGGACCCGAGAGCTGTGCCGTTCCTGCTGGGCTGTCGCAGCACCCCTCTCGGAACAGGGCCTCAGCAGCGCTCCCGGGAGAGAGAGAGAGAGAGAGAGAGAGACAGAGACAGAGACAGAGACAGAGAGAGAGAGAGAGAGAGAGACAGAGAGAGACAGAGAGAGACAGAGAGAGAGAGAATTGCGCTCGAGAGACAGGGGCAGTTATATTTTCTGTAGCTCCCTGAGCATGCTCCTGGTGTTTATTTTGAGATCTCTTTCTCAGGAAGATTGATTTGAGTCCAGTTACCAGGTTCCTTTGAAGGTTCATATTTGTAGGTGGCGCCCTCTAGCTCCCAGAAGCTTTACTCTCTGGAGATGCTCAGCCCTTGGGGTGGGTGGGGGGTGGGGTGGCAGGGGTCCCAGGGGAGAGGTGCCGGTGCCCACCCCCGCCGGGAGGAAAGAGGTCTTTCCTGCTTCCCGACCGCAGTGCCCGTCTCCACTGCCGGGGCCAGTTTGCGGAGCACGCAGGGAGAAGCTGCCGTAGGTGGGGGCGGCCGTTTTGCAGGCCGGTGCCGGCGGGGAGGCAGGCCGTGTGCCAGTCACAGCACGGTAAGGGGGATGGAGCGCCCGGAGCTCCTGAAAGCTCCCCCGCCTGCCGGGCAGAGTGCACCCGGGCAGTTTGGCGCACCTGTCCTTTCTCCTGAGCGGCAAGCCCTGCGGAAGCCTTGCCCCTTTAGCAGTTCTCTCGCTGTCAGGAAGTCTCTCAGACTGTCCGCCTTTCTTTTGTCCCACAGCGGCCGGATGTGGATCCCTGTGTTGTCCCACAAGTGGCTGGAATCTCAAGTCTCTCGAAGTCTTCCGCCTGTCTCTGCTTTCCAAGCCCACCGATCCTCCAGAGCGCAGCACGTGTACGGTAGGTTCGTGCTCCCAGAGCACATCTCCGGGGCTGTACGTCACACTTCTCCTCGAGGTGACAGCCTGCCGCAGCAGCGTTCTTCCCTGCTGCTCTTCCAGGATTTGGTGTAGTTGTTCTATTTCCATATAGTACGTATGTATGTGGTTTTGGTTTTGGGAGGAGGTTTCCGCCTCCCCTCTCACGTGAGCCGCCGTCTTTAATCCCAGCAGCACATCTTTTTTCTTCTTCTTCTTTTTTTTTTTTTCTTTTCAGTTTCACTTGTCTAGGGTACCTGTCCCCACCCCCTCAACTTCTGGTTTGTCTTCGTCCTTGGATCTCAAGTGAGTCTCCTGTAAGGGAGCACGTAGGTGGTCTTGAGTTTTCATCCCTTCTTTTAACCCTGTGTCTTTTGATTGGAGCCCTCAGAGCCTGTCCTTTTATTCTGACAATTGAGAGCTGTGTCCTTATTGCACTTAAAAAATTTTTTTTGTTATCATTCATCTACAGTCACGTGAAGAACATGATGATCACCAAGTCCCCCCCAAAAACCCCGTTACAGTCGCTGACCATCAGCGTGTAGTAAGATGCTGTAGAATCACTACTTGTCTTCTCTGGGTTGTACAGCCCTCCCCATGCTCCCCCCACCCCACACGTTATACATGCTAATCCTGATGCCCCCTTTCTTTCTCCCCGCCCTTATCCCTCCCTTCCCACCCACCCTGCCCAGCCCCTTTCCCTTTGGTAACTGTGAGTCCACTCTCGGGTTCTGTGAGTCTGCTGCTGTTTTTTTCCTTCAGTTTTTCTTTGTTGTGATACTCCACACATGAGTATAAAGACGGCGTGATCGCCGCTGATCGGAGGGAGGGACAAACAAAAAGGAACACCCCATTTCTAGACAGGAGCAGTTGGGAGCAAAGAGTGTGTTGTGGACTGACGTGTTTATTTGAGTGTCCAAACTTCCCTCTTTATGTGGCTATTACTTCTTTACATTCGTGAACATCATAAAAGCCACTGATTTCAAAGGCCCAGACGCATACTGAGGTGAGAGAAGATGAGAAGGACGTTGCTGCACCACTAAATCTATGGCTGGGCACTGCTGAAACCAAACAAAAAGAATTCACGGTGGCCAGATAGGGCTATTTTCTAGTGGCTGTCTCTGGGGACTCAGACAGAATCCATTTGTTTGATTGTTTGTTTTTTCAGTTTCACTTGTGTAGGGTACCTGTCCCCACCCTGTAAGGGAGCACGTAGGTGGTCTTGAGCTTTCATCCCTTCTTTTAACCCTGTGTCTTTTGTTTGGAGCACTCAAAGCCTGTCCTTTTATTCTGATGATTCAGAGCTGTGCCCTTATTGCACTTCTTAAATTCTTTTTGTCATCATTCATCTACAGTCACGTGAAGAACATTACGTTTACCAGGCTCCCCCCTTCACCAAGTCCCCCGCGAAAACCTCTTACAGTCACTGTCCATCAGTGTAGTTTGGATGCTGTAGACCCCTTCACCATGTCCCCCCGACACACCCCGTTACAGTCGCTGTCCATCAGCGTGTAGTAAGATGCTGTAGAATCACTACTTGTCTTCTCTGGGTTGTACAGCCCTCCCCATGCTCCCCCCGCCCCACACATTCTACATGCTAATCCTGATGCCCCCTTTCTTTCTCCCCGCCCCTATCCCTCCCTCCCTCCCCACCCACCCTCCCCAGTCCCTTTCCCTTTGGTAACTGTTAGTCCACTCTCGGGTTCTGTGAGTCTGCTGCTGTTTTTCTCCTTCAGTTTTTCTTTGTTGTTATACTCCACACACGAGTGAAATCATTTGGTACTTGTCTTTCTCCGCCTGGCTTATTTCACTGAGCATAATACCGTCTAGCTCCGTCCACATCATTGCAAATGGTAGGATTTGTTTTCTTCTTATGGCTGCTTGCTGCACTTTTTAAACTGGATTTTTCATTCTTCTTTTTTGTTTGTAGTTTCGCTATGTGCTTTCACCATTACTCTCCTGGTTTATGAGCAATAGCTTTTATTAATTGATATGTACCTATATCTCTCTCTCTATCTCTCTGTCTCTCTATCTATCTCTCTATCTATCTGTCTATCTATCTATCTATCTATCTATCTATGAATCAATCATCTTTTTGTCTGCCCTTCTGTCCTTATGTACAAGAACAGTCAACAACATAGGCTATGTCACTTCCCTACATTATGCCTCCAAAAATCTTGCAAGGTAACTAGGCCGTAGGGAGAGCACTGGGTTTTCACCGAGACACTTGCAGGTCGAGTCAGCCGCGTGCACCTACAAAACCAGGAAATGGTGGTGCAGGGACTTGAACCCGTATCTCTGTCCTCTGTCCTCTTTTACCTCCTTCTCGCTTGCTGACTGTATTTAGCCACATTCACTGACTAAGTGCTCCCTGAAGACCACAAGTATCCTTCCTCTGGGCCTCTTGTCGACAGAAAAGTAAACTTGGTGCTTTGCTCACCACCATGTTTGAGGGACATCGGCGTGATCGCCGCTGATAGGAGGGAGGGACAAATAAAAAGGAACACCAGTTTCTAGACAGGAGCAGTTGGGAGCAAAGAGTGTGCTGTGGAGTGACGTGTTGGGTTAAGCATCCAAACTTCCCTCGGTATCTGGTTATTGCCTCTTTACATTCGTGAACATCATAAAAGCCACTGATTTCAAAGGCCCAGACGCATATTATTACCGCAATTCAGTTGTTGAGGTGAGAGACGATGAGAAGGGCGTTGCTGCACCACTAAATCTATGGCTGGGCCCTGCTGAAACCAAACAAAAAGAATTCACGGTGGCCAGATAGGGCTATTTTCTAGTGACTGTCTCTGGGGACTCAGACAGAATCCGTTTGTTTGTTTGTTTGTTTGTTTGTTTGTTTGTTTGTTTCTCAGTTTCACCTGTGTAGGGTACCTGTCCCCGCCCCTTCGGCTTCTAGTCTGTCTGTGTCCTTGGATCTCAAGTGAGTCTCCTGTAAGGGAGCACGTAGATGGTCTTGAGCGAGAGATAGCTTTGTTTAGTATGATGCTCTCCTATCTACCTACCTACCTATCCCTTTATCTATCTACCTATCTATCTATCTATGATCTATCATCTATCTACTCTCATCTGTGTATCTATCTAATTAATCTATCACCTATATGTATGTATATCAACCCAATCTATGTATCAATCATCTGTCTGTCTATGTAATCTGTTGTCTCACTTTTGTCAACGTTCTGTCACTAGGTGCAGTTTGATTCCTCTGTGTCCTTCTCAGAGAAGTCTCAATTCCTTGTGTCTGTTTATGTGAGTTAGCTGTGTGTTTGGGTCTTGAGAGGAGTGGCCTTGGGTGGGAACTTCTCCTGCGTAGGTGGCACGAGTCTGCTGGGTGTGGACGGTGTGGTTGGCGGGCTGGGCTCTTGAACCTGTGCGGGCCAGGGCCCTCCGGCTGCTCTGCCCCTGGGCCGTTCCCGCTGTGGCGGCTGCGTGAGCTGCGGGGCATATCCGAGGCCCCACGCAGGGAGCACCCTGGCTGGCCTGCGGGGTCCGAGGCAGGTGCATGCCCAGTAGTAGGTCTTTTTGCCTGTGCACCGATGTCACCTCGGCGGCCCTGCTTGCTGGCCCATCTCCAGAGAGCATGCGTGTAGTCACTGGTTAAGGGAACTGCCTTTTGGTGACACGCAGGGCTCTTGTGGGCCGGTGGCCCGTGGGCTTGCTGAGGTGGCAGGCCAGCTAGCTTGTGGGGAAACTGCTCCCCTCTGCTGTCAAGGTGGAGGTGGAGTTTCAGTGCATTTAGGCATTTAGATGTGAGTGAGGTCTCTCTGAAATGGAATAGTAGCGTTGAGAGCTATGTTTCCGTTCGTATGAAAAGGGTGCTGAGCATAAAGAGTTGGGTGATGGTGGCAGGAATTCTAGGAATGTTTATGTCCCCGCACTTATTTATTTTCTGTTAAGGGAGGTGATTCTGAAGTAACTTTTTACTCACGGATGAAGGTGGTGCATAAGGTCATCCCACGTCAGCCATGGTGAGATGAAGTGGTGTAGTAGAATTAAAGCCTGTACACCTTGGCCTGATACATAGGAGACACACCGTGGGTGCTCTTTGCTGCCCTCCTGTCCTGGCTTATTACCTTAACTAACTCGATGGTTCAGAGTGGTCCCAGCAACATTTCCGGCAAGATCTTTCTAAAATTGCATAGAATCACTTGGCAAAGATATCCCCAGAGGCTAGTGGAGAACTTTACTCTTTCTGGTCATAGTTTGCAAGATGTTTGCCCTATCCTGCGTTCCTTTGTTACTTTTGCATCTCCTGTGATTGTAGACCGATGGGGCAGTGGCGTACACACACACACACACACGCGCACACGCACACGCACACACGCACGCACAGGCGCGCGCACACGCACGCACACAGACACACACACACACACACACACACACACACACGGCTGAGAGTTAACGGAGACCCCAGTTATAGGAAACTGCAGCCCGCACTTTAAAAAAGAAACGCGCATAAGTTGTGCTCCTGGCGTGCCCCCCATAGGGAGCGGACTTCAAAGTGCAGAGGTGGTTGGACACAGATACCTATGCAGACACCTAAGCACAGATATCTATGCGTAGGCTCTCTCCATCCATCGTCTTAAGTGCGTCTCTGTTTACCTACATATCTATGTTAGTCTACTCAAGCTGATAACCAGAGTGTCATTGAGTGGGGGCTTCATCCATAGACACTGATTTCTCACCATTCTGGAAGCAGAAGTCCAAGACCAAGGCAGGTTCAGTTCCTGGTGAGGTCCCTTCTTCTGGCTTGCATACGGCCGCATCCCTGCTGTGTCCTCACAGGGTCGAGGGAGAAAGCTCTGTCCTCTGTTCCTCTTAATAGCACTGATTGCATAATGGCAGCTCCACCCACACCCTCATGATGATAGCTTCCGAACCAAATTACCTCCAAAGGCCCCACCTCCCAAGACCATGACAGTGGGGGTTAGGGCTTCAACCCTGACTCAATTCAAATATGAACTTGTGTGTGTGTGTGTGTGTGTGTGTGTGTGTGTGTGTGTGTGGTGGTGGCGGCGGGGGGTTAGGAGGAGCAGAAGATGGTGAGGTGAGGGCCCAAAAATTCAGTTCATAACTCTGTATCTATCTATCATCTATCTATTCTCTATCTAATCTATCAATATCTTATCATCTGTCTTTCTAACGTAACCTACCTATATCATCTATCCTATCTAGTCTATCATCCGTCATCTATATATGTCTTATCTATCTGTGATCTCTGTCAATCTGTTCGTCTAACCTATGAATATCTATCATCTATCTAATGTATCTATTTCTAATCTATCATCTGTCACCTGTCTGTCACCTACCTGTTGTCATCTTTTTGTCTACCCATCTATCCTTATGTACAGAACAGTGTAAGATAAATTCTAGCTGAAATAAGCAGGTGAAGGGAGGCAACAAAGGGCCCGGTAGTTTATTTGAACGCAAATACCCGGGCGAGATTTCCCCGGTCTATAGAAATGGAGGCTGGGGAATTCACACTTAAGTAGACAGGCAGGCAGCGAGATTTTCGAGAAGGTAGGGGGAGGCAGAGCTTAGATTTACAGCAGCACGAGGATTGGCTAGCCCAAGGCATATTTTTCAGGTTGGGAGGGGGCAACAGCCAAGAACTTCGGCCCATCATCAGTGTCCCACGTGGGAGGGGGCAGCAGCCGGAGACATTGGCACATCATCAGTGTCCGACGTGCTCGCTCCTCCCATCAGTGCCCCCAGCCTTACAAACAGTTAACAACACGGCTATCTAACATGGCTGGCTATCTATCTGTCTGTCTGTCTGTCTGTCTGTCTGTCTGTCTGTCTATCTATCTATCTATCTATCTATCAATCATATATTCAATCTATCTATACCTGTCATCTATCCTATCTAATCTATCATCTATCTATCTGTCTATCTGTCCTATCTATCTATCATCATGTTTTTGTCTACCCATCTGTCTTTATGTACAGAACAGTTCACAAGATGGCTTATATGTCACTTCCCTACTTATGTTTCCAAAAGCCTGCAAGGTAACTAGGCCCTAGAGACAGACAGCACTGGGTTCACCGAGACATTTGCACATCGAGTCAACAGCGTGTGACTACAAAACTAGTCGATGGTGGTGCGGGGACTTCAACCCATATCTCTGTCCCCGGTCCTCTTTGCCCTCCTTGCTGACGGTATTCTAGCCGCATTTGTTGACTGACTGCTCCCTGAAGACCACAAGCATCCCTCCTCTTGGCTTTTTCAGTAATTTATCCCATTGTATGGAATGCTTTTCCCTCAGATACCTGGTTCTGTCACCTCCTTCTAGACTGTTCAAGTCCCACCTCCCTGGTGAGGCTTACCCTGTCCACTGTTTATTTTGAAAGCCCTGCTTCTCTCTGCCTACAATCTCAGTCCTCCATATCCTGCTTTTCATTCTTCATAGTGTTTGTTACCGGCTAAGCTACCGGAAAACTTACAGATGTTCATTGTCTCTTTCCTCCCCTCCAACTAGAACGTGGTCTCCACAGGTTAGGAATTCTGCGTGTATTGAGTCTGGTGGAGACCCTGCAGACTCTAGGGTCAGCGAGAAGTGGGCACAGTTGTAACTCAACGTGGCTTGACATGTTAGCAGTTTAGGTTAGAGTCAGGCCAGGCGGTCATTAAAGAGGACCTTTTCTGATATTACTAAGCTACTTGGTAAATTCTAAGTAAGCTTACATTTTCAATAATCACACAGCAGGCAGAAGCACTTCCTTCTGTCGTTCCTCCAGCCTCGAGGACCTGGATGCCAAATCCGTTCTCTCGTGGGGAAGTGGGAGTGTGTGAGGATGATCGGCCAAAGTCTTAAGTTACACAAGGCACACACATACAGAATTAAACATGTTTAAAAACCAAAATGATGAGAGAGGTTGCCTGTGTCACAGCAGGGATTCCCTAGCCCCCAGTGAGCTCAGAGCAGTGGGAGAGGAGAGGGAAGGGGCCACATAAGCCAACCCGGTCTCCTTCCTCTGGACTTGCCTCCCCCTGGGTTGTCATCCATTAAACGCTCAGCACGCAGACCTCGCGGTGAGCACGCACAGTCATAAAACGCGGCTACTTCCACATCCCAGTCGCTGGGGCACGGAACACGTTGCGTAGTTAAGTGTGGCTCAGAACACTATCACTCATGTATGTGTGTTCTTCCTCTGTCGCCGAGTCAAAGAGTAAACAGAGCAGAGGCATACTAGCAAGAGCAGGGTTTAGTGTGAATATATAATATACGCACATACTGTGGGAAAGACTTTGTTAAATGGATAGGAGGACATAGGCCTTGTCTGGAGCCGGGGGAGGCCTGTAGGTGCCGTTGGCAAGGGCTGTGGCGTGTCCACCGGGTCGGAGGCCGAGTTAGGGGTAGGGCCGAGGCCGTCGGCTGTGCCTCCCGCGGCATCGTGTGGGTCCAGGGCTGACCGGAGGATGACCGCCCGCGCGGTGGGTGTCTGAGGTGCGCAGGAGGCCGGCGGTGGCGCCGCCCACGGCCTCGTGCGAGGCCGGTGGGGACCGGAAGATGACGGCCACCGAGGGTGGCGTCGTGTCCATCGGCTCGACCCGAGCGTCATCGTCGGCCTTCGGGCCGGCGGTGGTGCTGCCCACGGCCTCGTGTGGCGCCGGGGGAGACCGCAAGATCACGGCCAGCCAGGGTGGCGTCGTGTCCACTGGTTCGTCTTGAGCGTCAGCGTCGGCCTTAAGGCCGGCGCTTGTCCTGCCCATGGCCTTGTCTGGGGCCGGGGATCAGTTGTAGGTGCCTTTCCCGAGGGTGGTGGCGGGCCCATCGGGTCATCGTCCGACTTGGGGGTAGGGCCGAGGCCGTCGTCTGTGCCTCCCACGGCATCGTGTGGGTCCAGGGCAGACCGGACGATGACCGCCCGCGCGGTGGGTGTCTGAGGTGCGCAGGAGGCCGGCGGTGGTGATGCCCACGGCCTGGTGTGGGGCCCGGTGGGGACCGGAAGATGACGGCGAGCGACGGTGGCGTCGTGTCCATTGGCTCGCCTTGAGAGTCAGAGTGAGCCTTCGGGCCGGCGCCTGTGCTGCCCACTGCGTCATCTGGGGCCCGGGGGGACGAGTAGGTGCCTTTCCCGATGGCGGAGGCGTGCCCATCGGGTCCTAGTCCGACTTGCGGGTACCGGTCCGAGGCCGTCGTCTGTGCCTCCCACGGCATCGTGTGGGGCCAGGGGAGGCCGGCGGTGCCGCTGCCCACGGCCTCGTGTGGGGCTGGGGGGGGGGGGGCCGGAAGATGACGGCCATCGAGGGGGGTGTCGTGTCCCATCGGCTCGTCTTGAGCGTCAGCGTCAGCCTTCGGGCGGGCGCTTGTGCTGCCCTGGGCCTTGCCTGGGGCCGGGGGGGCAGTTGTAGGTGCCTTTCCCGAGGGCGGCGGCGTGCCCATCGGGTCCGAGGCTGACTTACGGGTAGGGCCGAGGCCGTCGTCTGTGCCTCCCACGGCATCGTATGGGGCCAGGGGAGACCAGACGACGACCGCCCGCGCGGTGGTTGTCGGAGGCACACAGGAGGCCGGCGGTGGTGCTGCCCACGGCCCCGTGCGGGGCCGGGGGCGACCGGAAGATGACGGCCATGGAGGGTGGCGTCGTGTCCATGGGCTCGTCCCCGGCGTCATCGCCGGCCCTCGGGCCGAAGGTGGAGCTGCCCACGGCCCCGTGCGCGGCCGGGGGCGACCGGAAGATGACGGCCATGGAGGGTGGCGTCGTGTCCATGGGCTCGTCCCGGGCGTCATCGCCGGCCCTCGGGCCGAAGGTGGTGCTGCCCACGGCCCCGTGCGGGGCCGGGGGCGACCGGAAGATGACAGCCATGGAGGGTGGCGTCGTGTCCATGGGCTCGTCCCGGTCGTCATCGCCGCCCTTCGGGCCGAAGGTGGAGCTGCCCACGGCCCCGTGCGCGGCCGGGGGCGACCGGAAGATGACGGCCATGGAGGGTGGCGTCGTGTCCATGGGCTCGTCCCGGTCGTCATCGCCGGCCCTCGGGCCGAAGGTGGTGCTGCCCACGGCCCCGTGCGGGGCCGGGGGCGACCGGAAGATGACGGCCATGGAGGGTGGCGTCGTGTCCATGGGCTCGTCGTCCTGAGCATCAGCCTTCAGGCTGGCGCCTGTGCAGCCCACGCACTTGTCCGTGGCCAGGGGGCAGTTGTGGGTGCCTTTCCCGAAGGCGGTGGCGTGCCCATCGGGTCGTCGTCCGCCTTGCGGGTAGGGCCGAGGCCGTCGTCTGTGCCTCCCACGGCATCGTATGGGGCCAGGGGAGACCAGACGACGACCGCCCGCGCGGTGGTTGTCTGAGGCGCGCAGGAGGCCGGCGGTGGCGCTGCCCATGGCCTTGTCTGTTGGCTGACTCTGGATGGCGGTTTCACAGAGGCAGGACACCTCGAGGCGGGCTGGTAGTGGTGCCCGTGTGCCCTGCAGAGGAGGAGCTCGTCTGGGTGGTCTCTCTCCAGCCGTCTGCTGGGAGCCTAGGATGGTCCAGAGGCCCAGGACTGCTCCCCGTGGAAGTGGGAACTCTGTTGGGAAAAGTGGGAAAAGCCAGCCGCTAAAGGCACAGGATCCCCAGTGGAACAGCCTGTGACCAGGGCAGCGGGCAGGTGCAGGGTGCTCCCTGGCAGGAGGGGTAGGGGCCAGCGTCCCGGGGACGGGAAGGACCGGCGGGCGAAGAAGGTGGGGCTGGGGAGGCGGCGGGCGGGGTGGGGCACGAACCTTAGGAAGGAGGAAACTGTCCACACGGGAAAATGGGTTGTGGTGTGCGCCAAACGATCCGAGGAAAGGGTCTGAAGCTAGGGAGAGGGTCTCCTTTGCCACTAACTCCTTCTCAGGCCAAGCACGCACTGAGCTGCCCAGCTAGGGCGAGCCTGGTATGTATGTCAGCCAGGGGACGCATCACAAAGCGGCCTGGGCCGCTGTGACGTCACCCAGGGGCCGCATCACCAAGCCCCCTCCCCCCCCCCCCCCCCACTGCCTTAAGCACACCGGCCCCGCCCAGAGGAGACCCTGGGCCAAGGCCACGGCGCGGCCCCAAGGCCAACCCCAGTAGAATCCCTAGCCCCCGGGACTGCCCGCTGAGGGCCGTGCGGGTGTTCGGACCGACGAGGCCACCGTGCGGACCGTCGAGGGCTGCAGTGCCCGCGTCTGTCGGAGCTCAGCCCGCCCGGGTGCCGGCTCTGCATGTTCTCGGCACCCGGGGTGCGGCGGGCGGCAAGTGCCTTGCCCCCCACCCCCACCCCCCCGCCCGCCCCCCCGCGCTCCCGGAGGCCAGGGCCTGCTCACGGCCCGGCGCGGAGCCACCCAGAGGCTGCCCGGGGCACGGCCCGCCCTTTCCCGGGCGTTCCCAGCTTCTCTGGGACACCGGGAGCCAGGCATGCCTTCTCGGCCATGGCCAGCCAGGCGGCTGACTTCTGAGGAGGGCGCAGACCCCATGACTTGCCGTCCTAGCTAGCGGGCAGGTTCTTTCTTTGCTTCTCACAGAAAGCGTAGGTCGGGGACCACCGGGTCTCAGCATAGCCACATCCCGCATTCTGACTGGGCCTGGCTGCCCAGATTTTCTCTCTGATCTAGTTTTGGGGGCCTGTGTCTCGTACGTGAATAACACAGCAGAGTATAAACTGGGAAACACTTTTTATTTTTAAAATGCTTCTCCTTTAGACTCTCGGTCTCGATGGCGTCGCCGTTCCTGCCCGTCAGCCAAGCTGGAAGCTTGCGGGGCGACCTCGCCTCCTCTCAGCAGTCAGCCTGTCCATTCCCGATCCCGACTGTTCATCCTTTACGTTTTTTTTTTAAACTCTACTTTTTATTTTTATTTTTATTTTTATTTTATTTATTTTTTTAGTTTATTATTTTTTATTGAAGGGTAGTTGACGCACAGTATTACATTACGTTAGTTTCAAGTGTACAACACAGTGATAAAACATTTATATACATAATTCTAGGTTCCAGCTATCGCCCTACCAAGCTGTTACAATATCTTGACTATATTCCTTACGCTATCCATTACATCCCGGTTACTTATTTATTTTACCATTGGAAGTCTTGTCCTTTTTTTTTTTTTTTTTTTTTCTGTGAGGGCATCTCTCATATTTATTGATCAAATGGTTGTTAAGGACAATAAAATTCTGTATAGGGGAGTCAATGCTCAATGCACAATCATTAATCCACCCCAAGCCTAATTTTCGTCAGTCTCCAATCTTCTGAGGCATAACAAACAAGTTCTTACATGGAGAACAAATTCTTACATAGTGAATAAGTTACATAGTGAACAGTACAAGGGCAGTCATCACAGAAACTTTCGGTTTTGCTCATGCATTATGAACTATAAACAGTCAGTTCAAATATGAATACTCATTTGGTTTTTATACTTGATTTATATGTGGATACCACATTTCTCTCTTTATTATTATTATTATTTTTAGTAAAATGCTGAAGTGGAAGGTAGATACAAAATAAAGGTAGAAAACATAGTTTAGTGTTGTAAGAGGGCAAATGTAGATGATCAGGTGTGTGCCTGTAGACTATGTGTTAATCCAAGCTAGACCAGGGCAATAAAACATCCACGTATGCAGAAGATTTCTCTCAGAACGGTGGGGTGAGGTTCTAAGCCTCACCTCTGTTGATCCCCAATTTCTCACCTGATGACCCCCCTGCGACTGTGCCTGTCTTAGGTTGTTCCTCCCTTGAGGAATCTTACCCGTCTCTGGCTAACCAGTCATCTTCCGGGGCCATACAGGGAAATGTAGAGTTGGTAAGTGAGAGAGAAGCCTTATTGTTTGAAATGGTTAGCTTTCTATTTCTTTGCATGGTTATGCCCTGTAGCTTCTATGCCCAGCATCTGTCTTGAGGTATCTTTACCACTTGGAAGAATTATGATACTCGGTAAATTTGATATGAGGCACGAATTCTATTTAAGGGTTGTAATTAGGAAGGAAGAAGAAAAGCTATAGAAGTAGCAGGCGGAAGAAAACATGGGAAGATTGATTATTTCTTTGACATATCTTCTTGTAGAGTAACTTCAGCATGTATAGGTTTTAAGCTACTACTTAAATTGCGCACACACGTTAACATAATAGGAGTATAGTTACATAACCAAAGCATACCTGTAATTACCAGCCATCTCCAGTGAAACCGAGAAAACCAGTTAGGCACCTTAGGCATTTGTGAAAACTTATCTATGATGTGGTGGATATTGTCCAACTGAACTTGAACAGTCTGAGAGAAATCAGACAGATTAAAACAATCCATTCCTGGGGAATGTTCACATCCCTTATGTTCTTTTAACAGTAAATAGTCTGTAGTTGTAAGATTTTGGAGCGCTACAATTTGCACTTCTCCTAATTCTTGGTTGAGTTCCAACAGTATAGATCCAGTCAAATTTGTTGTTTTACCGTATGCACAGGCCAGCTTAGATGTCTCCTTCATTCCCATGGCAAGTCCAGGAACTGGTGGGATGAGTGCATCTACAGCTGTAGCAGTGCGTGGATCTTTGTTGGGGTTTTTTGATGATCATCTTTCGGCATGAGTCTTCCAGAGAGTGCTGATGTTGGAAGTTCTTTTTCATATCGTATCTTAGTTCATTTTCGGGGTAGCCCAATTAGGCTTTGATCCTCTGTATAAACACAAACAGACCCTTTGCCTACACTTTTATATGCCCTTTATACCCTTGTGTAGAACTGATTGGCGGTTACCACACAGGAACTGCCCTTTTTTTTTTTGTTTTTTTGTTTTGTTTTTGGTATCACTAATCTACACTTACATGACGAATATTATGTTTACTAGGCTCTCCCCTATACCAGGTCTCCCCTATAAACCCCTTTACAGTCACTGTCCATCAGCAGAGCAAAATGTTGTAGAATCACTACTTGCCTTCTCTGTGCTGTACAGCCCTCCCTTTTCTCCCACACCCCCCCCCCATGCATGCTAATCTTAATACCCCCCTACTCCTCCCCCCCCCCCCTTATCCCTCCCTACCCACCCCTCCTCCCCAGTCCCTTTCCCTTTGGTACCTGTTAGTCCATTCTTGAGTTCTGTGATTCTGCTGCTGTTTTGTTCCTTCAGTTTTTCCTTTGTTCTTATATTCCACAGATAAGTGAAATCATTTGGTATTTCTCTTTCTCCACTTGGCTTGTTTCACTGAGCATAATACCCTCCAGCTCCATCCATGTTGCTGCAAATGGTTGGATTTTCCCTTTTCTTATGGCTGAGTAGTATTCCATTGTGTATATGTACCACATCTTCTTTATCCATTCATCTATCGATGGACATTCAGGTTGCTTCCAATTCTTGGCTACTGTAAATAGTGCTGTGATAAACATAGGGGTGCACTGATCTTTCTCATACTTGATTGCTGCATTCTTAGGGTAAATTCCTAGGAGTGAAATTCCTGGGTCAAATGGTAAGTCTGTTTTGAGCATTTTGATGTACCTCCATACTGCTTTCCACAATGGTTGAACTAACTTACATTCCCAGCAGCAGTGTAGGAGGGTTCCCCTTTCTCCACAGCCTCGCCAACATTTGTTGTTGTTTGTCTTTTGGATGGCAGCCATCCTTACTGGTGTGAGGTGATACCTCATTGTAGTTTTAATTTGCATTTCTCTGATAATTAGCGATGTGGAGCATCTTTTCATGTGTCTGTTGGCCATCTGTATTTCTTTTTTGGAGAACTGTCTGTTCAGTTCCTCTGCCCATTTTTTAAATTGGGTTATTTGTTTTTTGTTTGTTGAGGCGTGTGAGCTCTTTATATATTCTGGATGTCAAGCCTTTATCGGATCTGTCATTTTCAAATATATTCTCCCATACTGTATGTAGGGTTCCTTTCTGTTCTATTGATGGTGTCTTTTGCTGTACAGAAGCTTTTCAGCTTAATATAGTCCCACTTACTCATTTTTGCTGTTGTTTTCCTTGCCCGGGGAGATATGTTCAAGAAGAGGTCACTCATGTTTATGTCTAAGAGGTTTTTGCCTATGTTTTCTTCCAAGAGTTTAAGGGTTTCGTGACTTACATTCAGGTCTTTGATCCATTTTGAGTTTACTTTTGTATATGGGGTTAGACAATGGTCCAGTTTTGCCAGCACCACCTGTTGAAGAGACTGTCATTTTGCCACTGTATGTCCATGGCTCCTTTATCAAATATTAATTGACCATATATGTCTGGGTTAATGTCTGGATTCTCTAGTCTGTTCCATTGGTCTGTGGCTCTGCTCTTGTGCCAGTACCAAACTGTCTTGATTACTATGGCTTTATGGTAGAGCTCGAAGTTGGGGAGTGCAGATCTCAGCATTTTTTTATCCCCCTAGGTTCACTTACACTTTGGAGGTCTACCTCCCATCCTGGTTACTAGGTTCCTTAATTGATAGAGGGGCTGGAAGAAGCAGAACAGCATGTAGATGAAGTTAAAGTATAAAGTGGGCTTTTTCTAGGCTGAGTATATTTCACAGTGTCATGAGCCTCATCCCATTTCTGTGCTTTGTCTCACTGCAAATGCAGAGAGTGGATTGAGAAGGTGTCTCCAAAATTTGCACTTTTGTTTTGACAGTCAAAACTTCCTAGTAACATCCAGCTAGTCCTCATCTTGGTCACCAGAGGCAGCAGCGAACGGGTAACGTGGGTGCTGTCTCTCAGAAGTGGAACCTGCTGCTTAGACATTCTTTGTTCTCCAGTGTAGTCAGAGCAGCAGAAAGTCTAGTCATCATACTCAGGAAATTAAAATTCTAGATTTGGGAATTTTCCCCCTAACTACACCCTCTCGTGCTGCCTTGCAAGTGCTCAGAGACAGCCAGGAAGCATCTCCAGCGGAAGTGGAGCTTGCACTGCCCCATTCGACGTGGCAACAGGGAGTCGCTGGACCACCTCATCTTCCCTGTCGGGTTTTTCCAGTCTGAACCCCGAGAGGAGTGGAACCCCTCGCATTGCAAAGCTGAGCACACACGGCAGCTGTTCAGCTGCTCTGACTCCAGGATTTTTTTCTTCGCAAGCCCCTGTGTGTCAGGCTGGGTGGTGAGGTGACAGCTGAGGCTGGGGGAGTGGAGAGCGGCTGACAGGAAAACAGACTCCTGAAGCCATTTCTCCCATCTCTCTGCCCCGTGTCCCTGGGGAGGAGGGCCTCCTTGGCCTTGGCATTATGCCGGAAGCCTTCACTTTATCCTCCTGAAAGGGATCGTCCTTGGTGCAGATCAATGTCATGACTGTGAAGGAAATTATGGTGGAAGTGGGAAGCTCTGTGCCTCGTCTTGGGGAGAGGGAGGTCCCTGCAGGCATTATGGGTATGTGGGGACACCTGTTGTGATATGACTGATGATAAGTAAATATTTGGTAATTGAGATGACCAAAATACATTTCCTAGGTATTTTTGCTCCTCGTGCACAATTCCTGAAAATCCTTCTGAGCCATAACTGTCCAATGGGTGTCTTGTTAGGTTAATGCAGAGGCTTTGGGGCCCTATCCTAGGTTAGAGGCTGGTTGCCAGGGGCACCAAGCTTGTGATTAGAGGATGGAAATTATTAGCCCTCAGCCCCCAGGGAAGAGGAAAGGGATGAGGGCTGGAGGCTGAATCAGCAATGGCCAGTGATTTAGTCAGTCATGACTCTGCAGTGAAGCCCTCACAAAACCCTAAGAGAAGAGCACATCTCTCTCATCTCCTGTTTCTCTGTCAGAGCTTCCATGCCTGGGGAACCAGGTGGCCTGCACATGCCACCAGGCCAGGCCCCAAGCACCCCAGGAGGATAGAAGCTCTTTTATTTGGGACCTTGCCATATGTGTGTGTTCATCCGGCTGTTGTGTCCTTTATGGTACTCTTTGTTAAACGTGAGTGTTCTTCTGAGATTCTGAGGCACCTTAGCAACTTGGGCAGACCTAAAGGGGAAGTTGTTGGAACCCGCAATCTTAGCCTGCAGGTGGGAAGCACAAGCTAATTGCGTGGGGCTTGCAACCAGGCTCTGGAGCTGGGGAGGAGGGCAGTCTTGAGGATAGAAACCTTACCCTGTAGAATCTGGTGTTGTCTCTGGGCAGATAGCCTCAGCATTGAGTTCTCAGACACCCTGCTGGTGTTCAAGAATTGCTTGGTGGTGTATGCATTGGAAACAGGTCCAGTATCCTGAAAGGAGTTACACTGCTGTGTATGAAAAAGAGAACGCTGGGTCATATGAAACCGCTATTAATATAGGTAGGAACCACCACACTGTTTTCCATAGTAGCTGCACCAATTTACATGGTCACAAACAGTGCATGACGGTTCCCTTTTGTCCACATCCTCATAAATAACTTGTTATTTCTTGTTTTTTTGGGGAACTAGCCATTCTGAATGCTGTGAGGTGATAGCTCATTGTGATTTTTTTGTTGTTACCATTAGAGTACAATTACATGAGCAACATTGTGGTTACTAGACTCCCCCCCATTATCAAGTCCGCTCCCCGCACCCCATTACAGTCGCTGTCCATCAATGTAGTAAGATGCTATGGAATCACTACCTGTCTTCTGTGTGTTACACTGCAATCCCTGTGGCCCCCCACCCCCTACATTATGTGTGCGGATCGTAATGCCCCCTTTACCCCCTTATCGCTCCCTCCCCACCCGTCCTCCCAGGTCCCTTTCCCTTTGGTAACTGTTAGTCCATTCTTGGGTTCTGTGAGTCTGCTGCTGTTTTGTTCCTTCCCGTTTTTGCTTTGTTCTCATACCTCACAGAGGAGTGAAATCCTTGGATACTTGTCTTTCTCCACCTGGCTTATTTCACTGAGCATAACACCCTCTAGCTCCGTCCGTGTTGTTGCAAATGGTGGTAGGATTTGTTTTCTTCCTATGGCTGAGTGATATTCCGTAGTGTGTATGTACCACCTCTTCTTTATCCCTTCATCTCCCGATGGACACTTAGGTTGCTTCCCTTTCTTGGGTATTGTAAGTAGTGCTGTGATCAACATAGGGGTGCATCTGTCTCTTTCAAACTGGGCTCCTGCACTCTTAGGGTAAATTCCTAGGAGAGGAATTCCTGGGTCAAATGGCATTTCTGTTCTTTGGTTTTTGGGGGAACCTCCATACCGCTTTCCACAATGGTTGAGCTGACTGACATTCCCACCAGCAGTGTAGGAGGGTTCCCCTTTCTCCACACCCTCGCCGACATCTGTTGTTGTCTGTCTTTTGGGTGGTGGCCATCCTAACTGGTGTGAGGTGATACCCCGTTGTGGTTTTAGTGTGCATTTCTCTGATGGTTAGCGATGTGGAGCGTCTTTTCCATGTGCCTGCCGGCCACCTGAAATTGCTTCTGTGGAGAAGTGTCTGTTGAGAGCCTCTGCCCATTTTGTAACTGGATTCATTTGCTTTTTGTGTGTTGAGGTTCGTGAGCTCTTGATACATGTTTTGGATGGCAACGCCTTATCAGATATGTCATCGGTGAGTATATTCTCCCATACTGAAGGATGTCTTTTGGTTCTACTGATGGTGGTCAAACAGAATCTTACGAAACCCCCTACCACTTCATTCCAAATCTGACTAATTTTTTTTTTTTTTTTTTCCCCAGAACACCAACCAGCCGAGAAAACGGGAACGAAGAGGAGAAGCTGTGATGCGGGAACATCTGGCGTAAAACTGAGAGGTGAGGCGGTGTGGAGACTGGTAGGTTGTATCTTTCCATGTGCTGCTTTCAAGGGTCATAGGGAAAAAAGATCGCCAAGGAGATGAAGCCCGGGGTGTTGACGTCACCTGGTATCGGTGGAGCCACGTAGCCTCTAGCCATTGACGGGGAGGCTAGCATGCGGCACTGTTGTCTTTCCTGCGGAGTTAAGACGAGCGGCGTCCCCCGTTTGCAGTTCAGTCAGAGCCCGTGTGGGACTGTCCTGGCACCGGCCGGGGTGGACCCGAGAGCTGTGCCGTTCCTGCTGGGCTGTCGCAGCACCCCTCTCGGAACAGGGCCTCAGCAGCGCTCCCGGGAGAGAGAGAGAGAGAGAGAGAGAGACAGAGACAGAGACAGAGACAGAGAGAGAGAGAGAGAGAGAGACAGAGAGAGACAGAGAGAGACAGAGAGAGAGAGAATTGCGCTCGAGAGACAGGGGCAGTTATATTTTCTGTAGCTCCCTGAGCATGCTCCTGGTGTTTATTTTGAGATCTCTTTCTCAGGAAGATTGATTTGAGTCCAGTTACCAGGTTCCTTTGAAGGTTCATATTTGTAGGTGGCGCCCTCTAGCTCCCAGAAGCTTTACTCTCTGGAGATGCTCAGCCCTTGGGGTGGGTGGGGGGTGGGGTGGCAGGGGTCCCAGGGGAGAGGTGCCGGTGCCCACCCCCGCCGGGAGGAAAGAGGTCTTTCCTGCTTCCCGACCGCAGTGCCCGTCTCCACTGCCGGGGCCAGTTTGCGGAGCACGCAGGGAGAAGCTGCCGTAGGTGGGGGCGGCCGTTTTGCAGGCCGGTGCCGGCGGGGAGGCAGGCCGTGTGCCAGTCACAGCACGGTAAGGGGGATGGAGCGCCCGGAGCTCCTGAAAGCTCCCCCGCCTGCCGGGCAGAGTGCACCCGGGCAGTTTGGCGCACCTGTCCTTTCTCCTGAGCGGCAAGCCCTGCGGAAGCCTTGCCCCTTTAGCAGTTCTCTCGCTGTCAGGAAGTCTCTCAGACTGTCCGCCTTTCTTTTGTCCCACAGCGGCCGGATGTGGATCCCTGTGTTGTCCCACAAGTGGCTGGAATCTCAAGTCTCTCGAAGTCTTCCGCCTGTCTCTGCTTTCCAAGCCCACCGATCCTCCAGAGCGCAGCACGTGTACGGTAGGTTCGTGCTCCCAGAGCACATCTCCGGGGCTGTACGTCACACTTCTCCTCGAGGTGACAGCCTGCCGCAGCAGCGTTCTTCCCTGCTGCTCTTCCAGGATTTGGTGTAGTTGTTCTATTTCCATATAGTACGTATGTATGTGGTTTTGGTTTTGGGAGGAGGTTTCCGCCTCCCCTCTCACGTGAGCCGCCGTCTTTAATCCCAGCAGCACATCTTTTTTCTTCTTCTTCTTTTTTTTTTTTTCTTTTCAGTTTCACTTGTCTAGGGTACCTGTCCCCACCCCCTCAACTTCTGGTTTGTCTTCGTCCTTGGATCTCAAGTGAGTCTCCTGTAAGGGAGCACGTAGGTGGTCTTGAGTTTTCATCCCTTCTTTTAACCCTGTGTCTTTTGATTGGAGCCCTCAGAGCCTGTCCTTTTATTCTGACAATTGAGAGCTGTGTCCTTATTGCACTTAAAAAATTTTTTTTGTTATCATTCATCTACAGTCACGTGAAGAACATGATGATCACCAAGTCCCCCCCAAAAACCCCGTTACAGTCGCTGACCATCAGCGTGTAGTAAGATGCTGTAGAATCACTACTTGTCTTCTCTGGGTTGTACAGCCCTCCCCATGCTCCCCCCACCCCACACGTTATACATGCTAATCCTGATGCCCCCTTTCTTTCTCCCCGCCCTTATCCCTCCCTTCCCACCCACCCTGCCCAGCCCCTTTCCCTTTGGTAACTGTGAGTCCACTCTCGGGTTCTGTGAGTCTGCTGCTGTTTTTTTCCTTCAGTTTTTCTTTGTTGTGATACTCCACACATGAGTATAAAGACGGCGTGATCGCCGCTGATCGGAGGGAGGGACAAACAAAAAGGAACACCCCATTTCTAGACAGGAGCAGTTGGGAGCAAAGAGTGTGTTGTGGACTGACGTGTTTATTTGAGTGTCCAAACTTCCCTCTTTATGTGGCTATTACTTCTTTACATTCGTGAACATCATAAAAGCCACTGATTTCAAAGGCCCAGACGCATACTGAGGTGAGAGAAGATGAGAAGGACGTTGCTGCACCACTAAATCTATGGCTGGGCACTGCTGAAACCAAACAAAAAGAATTCACGGTGGCCAGATAGGGCTATTTTCTAGTGGCTGTCTCTGGGGACTCAGACAGAATCCATTTGTTTGATTGTTTGTTTTTTCAGTTTCACTTGTGTAGGGTACCTGTCCCCACCCTGTAAGGGAGCACGTAGGTGGTCTTGAGCTTTCATCCCTTCTTTTAACCCTGTGTCTTTTGTTTGGAGCACTCAAAGCCTGTCCTTTTATTCTGATGATTCAGAGCTGTGCCCTTATTGCACTTCTTAAATTCTTTTTGTCATCATTCATCTACAGTCACGTGAAGAACATTACGTTTACCAGGCTCCCCCCTTCACCAAGTCCCCCGCGAAAACCTCTTACAGTCACTGTCCATCAGTGTAGTTTGGATGCTGTAGACCCCTTCACCATGTCCCCCCGACACACCCCGTTACAGTCGCTGTCCATCAGCGTGTAGTAAGATGCTGTAGAATCACTACTTGTCTTCTCTGGGTTGTACAGCCCTCCCCATGCTCCCCCCGCCCCACACATTCTACATGCTAATCCTGATGCCCCCTTTCTTTCTCCCCGCCCCTATCCCTCCCTCCCTCCCCACCCACCCTCCCCAGTCCCTTTCCCTTTGGTAACTGTTAGTCCACTCTCGGGTTCTGTGAGTCTGCTGCTGTTTTTCTCCTTCAGTTTTTCTTTGTTGTTATACTCCACACACGAGTGAAATCATTTGGTACTTGTCTTTCTCCGCCTGGCTTATTTCACTGAGCATAATACCGTCTAGCTCCGTCCACATCATTGCAAATGGTAGGATTTGTTTTCTTCTTATGGCTGCTTGCTGCACTTTTTAAACTGGATTTTTCATTCTTCTTTTTTGTTTGTAGTTTCGCTATGTGCTTTCACCATTACTCTCCTGGTTTATGAGCAATAGCTTTTATTAATTGATATGTACCTATATCTCTCTCTCTATCTCTCTGTCTCTCTATCTATCTCTCTATCTATCTGTCTATCTATCTATCTATCTATCTATCTATGAATCAATCATCTTTTTGTCTGCCCTTCTGTCCTTATGTACAAGAACAGTCAACAACATAGGCTATGTCACTTCCCTACATTATGCCTCCAAAAATCTTGCAAGGTAACTAGGCCGTAGGGAGAGCACTGGGTTTTCACCGAGACACTTGCAGGTCGAGTCAGCCGCGTGCACCTACAAAACCAGGAAATGGTGGTGCAGGGACTTGAACCCGTATCTCTGTCCTCTGTCCTCTTTTACCTCCTTCTCGCTTGCTGACTGTATTTAGCCACATTCACTGACTAAGTGCTCCCTGAAGACCACAAGTATCCTTCCTCTGGGCCTCTTGTCGACAGAAAAGTAAACTTGGTGCTTTGCTCACCACCATGTTTGAGGGACATCGGCGTGATCGCCGCTGATAGGAGGGAGGGACAAATAAAAAGGAACACCAGTTTCTAGACAGGAGCAGTTGGGAGCAAAGAGTGTGCTGTGGAGTGACGTGTTGGGTTAAGCATCCAAACTTCCCTCGGTATCTGGTTATTGCCTCTTTACATTCGTGAACATCATAAAAGCCACTGATTTCAAAGGCCCAGACGCATATTATTACCGCAATTCAGTTGTTGAGGTGAGAGACGATGAGAAGGGCGTTGCTGCACCACTAAATCTATGGCTGGGCCCTGCTGAAACCAAACAAAAAGAATTCACGGTGGCCAGATAGGGCTATTTTCTAGTGACTGTCTCTGGGGACTCAGACAGAATCCGTTTGTTTGTTTGTTTGTTTGTTTGTTTGTTTGTTTGTTTCTCAGTTTCACCTGTGTAGGGTACCTGTCCCCGCCCCTTCGGCTTCTAGTCTGTCTGTGTCCTTGGATCTCAAGTGAGTCTCCTGTAAGGGAGCACGTAGATGGTCTTGAGCGAGAGATAGCTTTGTTTAGTATGATGCTCTCCTATCTACCTACCTACCTATCCCTTTATCTATCTACCTATCTATCTATCTATGATCTATCATCTATCTACTCTCATCTGTGTATCTATCTAATTAATCTATCACCTATATGTATGTATATCAACCCAATCTATGTATCAATCATCTGTCTGTCTATGTAATCTGTTGTCTCACTTTTGTCAACGTTCTGTCACTAGGTGCAGTTTGATTCCTCTGTGTCCTTCTCAGAGAAGTCTCAATTCCTTGTGTCTGTTTATGTGAGTTAGCTGTGTGTTTGGGTCTTGAGAGGAGTGGCCTTGGGTGGGAACTTCTCCTGCGTAGGTGGCACGAGTCTGCTGGGTGTGGACGGTGTGGTTGGCGGGCTGGGCTCTTGAACCTGTGCGGGCCAGGGCCCTCCGGCTGCTCTGCCCCTGGGCCGTTCCCGCTGTGGCGGCTGCGTGAGCTGCGGGGCATATCCGAGGCCCCACGCAGGGAGCACCCTGGCTGGCCTGCGGGGTCCGAGGCAGGTGCATGCCCAGTAGTAGGTCTTTTTGCCTGTGCACCGATGTCACCTCGGCGGCCCTGCTTGCTGGCCCATCTCCAGAGAGCATGCGTGTAGTCACTGGTTAAGGGAACTGCCTTTTGGTGACACGCAGGGCTCTTGTGGGCCGGTGGCCCGTGGGCTTGCTGAGGTGGCAGGCCAGCTAGCTTGTGGGGAAACTGCTCCCCTCTGCTGTCAAGGTGGAGGTGGAGTTTCAGTGCATTTAGGCATTTAGATGTGAGTGAGGTCTCTCTGAAATGGAATAGTAGCGTTGAGAGCTATGTTTCCGTTCGTATGAAAAGGGTGCTGAGCATAAAGAGTTGGGTGATGGTGGCAGGAATTCTAGGAATGTTTATGTCCCCGCACTTATTTATTTTCTGTTAAGGGAGGTGATTCTGAAGTAACTTTTTACTCACGGATGAAGGTGGTGCATAAGGTCATCCCACGTCAGCCATGGTGAGATGAAGTGGTGTAGTAGAATTAAAGCCTGTACACCTTGGCCTGATACATAGGAGACACACCGTGGGTGCTCTTTGCTGCCCTCCTGTCCTGGCTTATTACCTTAACTAACTCGATGGTTCAGAGTGGTCCCAGCAACATTTCCGGCAAGATCTTTCTAAAATTGCATAGAATCACTTGGCAAAGATATCCCCAGAGGCTAGTGGAGAACTTTACTCTTTCTGGTCATAGTTTGCAAGATGTTTGCCCTATCCTGCGTTCCTTTGTTACTTTTGCATCTCCTGTGATTGTAGACCGATGGGGCAGTGGCGTACACACACACACACACACGCGCACACGCACACGCACACACGCACGCACAGGCGCGCGCACACGCACGCACACAGACACACACACACACACACACACACACACACACGGCTGAGAGTTAACGGAGACCCCAGTTATAGGAAACTGCAGCCCGCACTTTAAAAAAGAAACGCGCATAAGTTGTGCTCCTGGCGTGCCCCCCATAGGGAGCGGACTTCAAAGTGCAGAGGTGGTTGGACACAGATACCTATGCAGACACCTAAGCACAGATATCTATGCGTAGGCTCTCTCCATCCATCGTCTTAAGTGCGTCTCTGTTTACCTACATATCTATGTTAGTCTACTCAAGCTGATAACCAGAGTGTCATTGAGTGGGGGCTTCATCCATAGACACTGATTTCTCACCATTCTGGAAGCAGAAGTCCAAGACCAAGGCAGGTTCAGTTCCTGGTGAGGTCCCTTCTTCTGGCTTGCATACGGCCGCATCCCTGCTGTGTCCTCACAGGGTCGAGGGAGAAAGCTCTGTCCTCTGTTCCTCTTAATAGCACTGATTGCATAATGGCAGCTCCACCCACACCCTCATGATGATAGCTTCCGAACCAAATTACCTCCAAAGGCCCCACCTCCCAAGACCATGACAGTGGGGGTTAGGGCTTCAACCCTGACTCAATTCAAATATGAACTTGTGTGTGTGTGTGTGTGTGTGTGTGTGTGTGTGTGTGTGTGGTGGTGGCGGCGGGGGGTTAGGAGGAGCAGAAGATGGTGAGGTGAGGGCCCAAAAATTCAGTTCATAACTCTGTATCTATCTATCATCTATCTATTCTCTATCTAATCTATCAATATCTTATCATCTGTCTTTCTAACGTAACCTACCTATATCATCTATCCTATCTAGTCTATCATCCGTCATCTATATATGTCTTATCTATCTGTGATCTCTGTCAATCTGTTCGTCTAACCTATGAATATCTATCATCTATCTAATGTATCTATTTCTAATCTATCATCTGTCACCTGTCTGTCACCTACCTGTTGTCATCTTTTTGTCTACCCATCTATCCTTATGTACAGAACAGTGTAAGATAAATTCTAGCTGAAATAAGCAGGTGAAGGGAGGCAACAAAGGGCCCGGTAGTTTATTTGAACGCAAATACCCGGGCGAGATTTCCCCGGTCTATAGAAATGGAGGCTGGGGAATTCACACTTAAGTAGACAGGCAGGCAGCGAGATTTTCGAGAAGGTAGGGGGAGGCAGAGCTTAGATTTACAGCAGCACGAGGATTGGCTAGCCCAAGGCATATTTTTCAGGTTGGGAGGGGGCAACAGCCAAGAACTTCGGCCCATCATCAGTGTCCCACGTGGGAGGGGGCAGCAGCCGGAGACATTGGCACATCATCAGTGTCCGACGTGCTCGCTCCTCCCATCAGTGCCCCCAGCCTTACAAACAGTTAACAACACGGCTATCTAACATGGCTGGCTATCTATCTGTCTGTCTGTCTGTCTGTCTGTCTGTCTGTCTGTCTATCTATCTATCTATCTATCTATCAATCATATATTCAATCTATCTATACCTGTCATCTATCCTATCTAATCTATCATCTATCTATCTGTCTATCTGTCCTATCTATCTATCATCATGTTTTTGTCTACCCATCTGTCTTTATGTACAGAACAGTTCACAAGATGGCTTATATGTCACTTCCCTACTTATGTTTCCAAAAGCCTGCAAGGTAACTAGGCCCTAGAGACAGACAGCACTGGGTTCACCGAGACATTTGCACATCGAGTCAACAGCGTGTGACTACAAAACTAGTCGATGGTGGTGCGGGGACTTCAACCCATATCTCTGTCCCCGGTCCTCTTTGCCCTCCTTGCTGACGGTATTCTAGCCGCATTTGTTGACTGACTGCTCCCTGAAGACCACAAGCATCCCTCCTCTTGGCTTTTTCAGTAATTTATCCCATTGTATGGAATGCTTTTCCCTCAGATACCTGGTTCTGTCACCTCCTTCTAGACTGTTCAAGTCCCACCTCCCTGGTGAGGCTTACCCTGTCCACTGTTTATTTTGAAAGCCCTGCTTCTCTCTGCCTACAATCTCAGTCCTCCATATCCTGCTTTTCATTCTTCATAGTGTTTGTTACCGGCTAAGCTACCGGAAAACTTACAGATGTTCATTGTCTCTTTCCTCCCCTCCAACTAGAACGTGGTCTCCACAGGTTAGGAATTCTGCGTGTATTGAGTCTGGTGGAGACCCTGCAGACTCTAGGGTCAGCGAGAAGTGGGCACAGTTGTAACTCAACGTGGCTTGACATGTTAGCAGTTTAGGTTAGAGTCAGGCCAGGCGGTCATTAAAGAGGACCTTTTCTGATATTACTAAGCTACTTGGTAAATTCTAAGTAAGCTTACATTTTCAATAATCACACAGCAGGCAGAAGCACTTCCTTCTGTCGTTCCTCCAGCCTCGAGGACCTGGATGCCAAATCCGTTCTCTCGTGGGGAAGTGGGAGTGTGTGAGGATGATCGGCCAAAGTCTTAAGTTACACAAGGCACACACATACAGAATTAAACATGTTTAAAAACCAAAATGATGAGAGAGGTTGCCTGTGTCACAGCAGGGATTCCCTAGCCCCCAGTGAGCTCAGAGCAGTGGGAGAGGAGAGGGAAGGGGCCACATAAGCCAACCCGGTCTCCTTCCTCTGGACTTGCCTCCCCCTGGGTTGTCATCCATTAAACGCTCAGCACGCAGACCTCGCGGTGAGCACGCACAGTCATAAAACGCGGCTACTTCCACATCCCAGTCGCTGGGGCACGGAACACGTTGCGTAGTTAAGTGTGGCTCAGAACACTATCACTCATGTATGTGTGTTCTTCCTCTGTCGCCGAGTCAAAGAGTAAACAGAGCAGAGGCATACTAGCAAGAGCAGGGTTTAGTGTGAATATATAATATACGCACATACTGTGGGAAAGACTTTGTTAAATGGATAGGAGGACATAGGCCTTGTCTGGAGCCGGGGGAGGCCTGTAGGTGCCGTTGGCAAGGGCTGTGGCGTGTCCACCGGGTCGGAGGCCGAGTTAGGGGTAGGGCCGAGGCCGTCGGCTGTGCCTCCCGCGGCATCGTGTGGGTCCAGGGCTGACCGGAGGATGACCGCCCGCGCGGTGGGTGTCTGAGGTGCGCAGGAGGCCGGCGGTGGCGCCGCCCACGGCCTCGTGCGAGGCCGGTGGGGACCGGAAGATGACGGCCACCGAGGGTGGCGTCGTGTCCATCGGCTCGACCCGAGCGTCATCGTCGGCCTTCGGGCCGGCGGTGGTGCTGCCCACGGCCTCGTGTGGCGCCGGGGGAGACCGCAAGATCACGGCCAGCCAGGGTGGCGTCGTGTCCACTGGTTCGTCTTGAGCGTCAGCGTCGGCCTTAAGGCCGGCGCTTGTCCTGCCCATGGCCTTGTCTGGGGCCGGGGATCAGTTGTAGGTGCCTTTCCCGAGGGTGGTGGCGGGCCCATCGGGTCATCGTCCGACTTGGGGGTAGGGCCGAGGCCGTCGTCTGTGCCTCCCACGGCATCGTGTGGGTCCAGGGCAGACCGGACGATGACCGCCCGCGCGGTGGGTGTCTGAGGTGCGCAGGAGGCCGGCGGTGGTGATGCCCACGGCCTGGTGTGGGGCCCGGTGGGGACCGGAAGATGACGGCGAGCGACGGTGGCGTCGTGTCCATTGGCTCGCCTTGAGAGTCAGAGTGAGCCTTCGGGCCGGCGCCTGTGCTGCCCACTGCGTCGTCTGGGGCCCGGGGGGACGAGTAGGTGCCTTTCCCGATGGCGGAGGCGTGCCCATCGGGTCCTAGTCCGACTTGCGGGTACCGGTCCGAGGCCGTCGTCTGTGCCTCCCACGGCATCGTGTGGGGCCAGGGGAGGCCGGCGGTGCCGCTGCCCACGGCCTCGTGTGGGGCTGGGGGGGGGGGGGCCGGAAGATGACGGCCATCGAGGGGGGTGTCGTGTCCCATCGGCTCGTCTTGAGCGTCAGCGTCAGCCTTCGGGCGGGCGCTTGTGCTGCCCTGGGCCTTGCCTGGGGCCGGGGGGGCAGTTGTAGGTGCCTTTCCCGAGGGCGGCGGCGTGCCCATCGGGTCCGAGGCTGACTTACGGGTAGGGCCGAGGCCGTCGTCTGTGCCTCCCACGGCATCGTATGGGGCCAGGGGAGACCAGACGACGACCGCCCGCGCGGTGGTTGTCGGAGGCACACAGGAGGCCGGCGGTGGTGCTGCCCACGGCCCCGTGCGGGGCCGGGGGCGACCGGAAGATGACGGCCATGGAGGGTGGCGTCGTGTCCATGGGCTCGTCCCCGGCGTCATCGCCGGCCCTCGGGCCGAAGGTGGAGCTGCCCACGGCCCCGTGCGCGGCCGGGGGCGACCGGAAGATGACGGCCATGGAGGGTGGCGTCGTGTCCATGGGCTCGTCCCGGGCGTCATCGCCGGCCCTCGGGCCGAAGGTGGTGCTGCCCACGGCCCCGTGCGGGGCCGGGGGCGACCGGAAGATGACGGCCATGGAGGGTGGCGTCGTGTCCATGGGCTCGTCCCGGTCGTCATCGCCGCCCTTCGGGCCGAAGGTGGAGCTGCCCACGGCCCCGTGCGCGGCCGGGGGCGACCGGAAGATGACGGCCATGGAGGGTGGCGTCGTGTCCATGGGCTCGTCCCGGTCGTCATCGCCGCCCCTCGGGCCGAAGGTGGAGCTGCCCACGGCCCCGTGTGCGGCCGGGGGCGACCGGAAGATGACGGCCATGGAGGGTGGTGTCGTGTCCATGGGCTCGTCGTCCTGAGCATCAGCCTTCAGGCTGGCGCCTGTGCAGCCCACGGACTTGTCCGTGGCCAGGGGGCAGTTGTGGGTGCCTTTCCCGAAGGCGGTGGCGTGCCCATCGGGTCGTCGTCCGCCTTGCGGGTAGGGCCGAGGCCGTCGTCTGTGCCTCCCACGGCATCGTATGGGGCCAGGGGAGACCAGACGACGACCGCCCGCGCGGTGGTTGTCTGAGGCGCGCAGGAGGCCGGCGGTGGCGCTGCCCATGGCCTTGTCTGTTGGCTGACTCTGGATGGCGGTTTCACAGAGGCAGGACACCTCGAGGCGGGCTGGTAGTGGTGCCCGTGTGCCCTGCAGAGGAGGAGCTCGTCTGGGTGGTCTCTCTCCAGCCGTCTGCTGGGAGCCTAGGATGGTCCAGAGGCCCAGGACTGCTCCCCGTGGAAGTGGGAACTCTGTTGGGAAAAGTGGGAAAAGCCAGCCGCTAAAGGCACAGGATCCCCAGTGGAACAGCCTGTGACCAGGGCAGCGGGCAGGTGCAGGGTGCTCCCTGGCAGGAGGGGTAGGGGCCAGCGTCCCGGGGACGGGAAGGACCGGCGGGCGAAGAAGGTGGGGCTGGGGAGGCGGCGGGCGGGGTGGGGCACGAACCTTAGGAAGGAGGAAACTGTCCACACGGGAAAATGGGTTGTGGTGTGCGCCAAACGATCCGAGGAAAGGGTCTGAAGCTAGGGAGAGGGTCTCCTTTGCCACTAACTCCTTCTCAGGCCAAGCACGCACTGAGCTGCCCAGCTAGGGCGAGCCTGGTATGTATGTCAGCCAGGGGACGCATCACAAAGCGGCCTGGGCCGCTGTGACGTCACCCAGGGGCCGCATCACCAAGCCCCCTCCCCCCCCCCCCCCCACTGCCTTAAGCACACCGGCCCCGCCCAGAGGAGACCCTGGGCCAAGGCCACGGCGCGGCCCCAAGGCCAACCCCAGTAGAATCCCTAGCCCCCGGGACTGCCCGCTGAGGGCCGTGCGGGTGTTCGGACCGACGAGGCCACCGTGCGGACCGTCGAGGGCTGCAGTGCCCGCGTCTGTCGGAGCTCAGCCCGCCCGGGTGCCGGCTCTGCATGTTCTCGGCACCCGGGGTGCGGCGGGCGGCAAGTGCCTTGCCCCCCACCCCCACCCCCCCGCCCGCCCCCCCGCGCTCCCGGAGGCCAGGGCCTGCTCACGGCCCGGCGCGGAGCCACCCAGAGGCTGCCCGGGGCACGGCCCGCCCTTTCCCGGGCGTTCCCAGCTTCTCTGGGACACCGGGAGCCAGGCATGCCTTCTCGGCCATGGCCAGCCAGGCGGCTGACTTCTGAGGAGGGCGCAGACCCCATGACTTGCCGTCCTAGCTAGCGGGCAGGTTCTTTCTTTGCTTCTCACAGAAAGCGTAGGTCGGGGACCACCGGGTCTCAGCATAGCCACATCCCGCATTCTGACTGGGCCTGGCTGCCCAGATTTTCTCTCTGATCTAGTTTTGGGGGCCTGTGTCTCGTACGTGAATAACACAGCAGAGTATAAACTGGGAAACACTTTTTATTTTTAAAATGCTTCTCCTTTAGACTCTCGGTCTCGATGGCGTCGCCGTTCCTGCCCGTCAGCCAAGCTGGAAGCTTGCGGGGCGACCTCGCCTCCTCTCAGCAGTCAGCCTGTCCATTCCCGATCCCGACTGTTCATCCTTTACGTTTTTTTTTTAAACTCTACTTTTTATTTTTATTTTTATTTTTATTTTATTTATTTTTTTAGTTTATTATTTTTTATTGAAGGGTAGTTGACGCACAGTATTACATTACGTTAGTTTCAAGTGTACAACACAGTGATAAAACATTTATATACATAATTCTAGGTTCCAGCTATCGCCCTACCAAGCTGTTACAATATCTTGACTATATTCCTTACGCTATCCATTACATCCCGGTTACTTATTTATTTTACCATTGGAAGTCTTGTCCTTTTTTTTTTTTTTTTTTTTTCTGTGAGGGCATCTCTCATATTTATTGATCAAATGGTTGTTAAGGACAATAAAATTCTGTATAGGGGAGTCAATGCTCAATGCACAATCATTAATCCACCCCAAGCCTAATTTTCGTCAGTCTCCAATCTTCTGAGGCATAACAAACAAGTTCTTACATGGAGAACAAATTCTTACATAGTGAATAAGTTACATAGTGAACAGTACAAGGGCAGTCATCACAGAAACTTTCGGTTTTGCTCATGCATTATGAACTCTAAACAGTCAGTTCAAATATGAATACTCATTTGGTTTTTATACTTGATTTATATGTGGATACCACATTTCTCTCTTTATTATTATTATTATTTTTAGTAAAATGCTGAAGTGGAAGGTAGATACAAAATAAAGGTAGAAAACATAGTTTAGTGTTGTAAGAGGGCAAATGTAGATGATCAGGTGTGTGCCTGTAGACTATGTGTTAATCCAAGCTAGACCAGGGCAATAAAACATCCACGTATGCAGAAGATTTCTCTCAGAACGGTGGGGTGAGGTTCTAAGCCTCACCTCTGTTGATCCCCAATTTCTCACCTGATGACCCCCCTGCGACTGTGCCTGTCTTAGGTTGGTCCTCCCTTGAGGAATCTTACCCGTCTCTGGCTAACCAGTCATCTTCCGGGGCCATACAGGGAAATGTAGAGTTGGTAAGTGAGAGAGAAGCCTTATTGTTTGAAATGGTTAGCTTTCTATTTCTTTGCATGGTTATGCCCTGTAGCTTCTATGCCCAGCATCTGTCTTGAGGTATCTTTACCACTTGGAAGAATTATGATACTCGGTAAATTTGATATGAGGCACGAATTCTATTTAAGGGTTGTAATTAGGAAGGAAGAAGAAAAGCTATAGAAGTAGCAGGCGGAAGAAAACATGGGAAGATTGATTATTTCTTTGACATATCTTCTTGTAGAGTAACTTCAGCATGTATAGGTTTTAAGCTACTACTTAAATTGCGCACACACGTTAACATAATAGGAGTATAGTTACATAACCAAAGCATACCTGTAATTACCAGCCATCTCCAGTGAAACCGAGAAAACCAGTTAGGCACCTTAGGCATTTGTGAAAACTTATCTATGATGTGGTGGATATTGTCCAACTGAACTTGAACAGTCTGAGAGAAATCAGACAGATTAAAACAATCCATTCCTGGGGAATGTTCACATCCCTTATGTTCTTTTAACAGTAAATAGTCTGTAGTTGTAAGATTTTGGAGCGCTACAATTTGCACTTCTCCTAATTCTTGGTTGAGTTCCAACAGTATAGATCCAGTCAAATTTGTTGTTTTACCGTATGCACAGGCCAGCTTAGATGTCTCCTTCATTCCCATGGCAAGTCCAGGAACTGGTGGGATGAGTGCATCTACAGCTGTAGCAGTGCGTGGATCTTTGTTGGGGTTTTTTGATGATCATCTTTCGGCATGAGTCTTCCAGAGAGTGCTGATGTTGGAAGTTCTTTTTCATATCGTATCTTAGTTCATTTTCGGGGTAGCCCAATTAGGCTTTGATCCTCTGTATAAACACAAACAGACCCTTTGCCTACACTTTTATATGCCCTTTATACCCTTGTGTAGAACTGATTGGCGGTTACCACACAGGAACTGCCCTTTTTTTTTTTGTTTTTTTGTTTTGTTTTTGGTATCACTAATCTACACTTACATGACGAATATTATGTTTACTAGGCTCTCCCCTATACCAGGTCTCCCCTATAAACCCCTTTACAGTCACTGTCCATCAGCAGAGCAAAATGTTGTAGAATCACTACTTGCCTTCTCTGTGCTGTACAGCCCTCCCTTTTCTCCCACACCCCCCCCCATGCATGCTAATCTTAATACCCCCCTACTCCTCCCCCCCCCCCCCTTATCCCTCCCTACCCACCCCTCCTCCCCAGTCCCTTTCCCTTTGGTACCTGTTAGTCCATTCTTGAGTTCTGTGATTCTGCTGCTGTTTTGTTCCTTCAGTTTTTCCTTTGTTCTTATATTCCACAGATAAGTGAAATCATTTGGTATTTCTCTTTCTCCACTTGGCTTGTTTCACTGAGCATAATACCCTCCAGCTCCATCCATGTTGCTGCAAATGGTTGGATTTTCCCTTTTCTTATGGCTGAGTAGTATTCCATTGTGTATATGTACCACATCTTCTTTATCCATTCATCTATCGATGGACATTCAGGTTGCTTCCAATTCTTGGCTACTGTAAATAGTGCTGTGATAAACATAGGGGTGCACTGATCTTTCTCATACTTGATTGCTGCATTCTTAGGGTAAATTCCTAGGAGTGAAATTCCTGGGTCAAATGGTAAGTCTGTTTTGAGCATTTTGATGTACCTCCATACTGCTTTCCACAATGGTTGAACTAACTTACATTCCCAGCAGCAGTGTAGGAGGGTTCCCCTTTCTCCACAGCCTCGCCAACATTTGTTGTTGTTTGTCTTTTGGATGGCAGCCATCCTTACTGGTGTGAGGTGATACCTCATTGTAGTTTTAATTTGCATTTCTCTGATAATTAGCGATGTGGAGCATCTTTTCATGTGTCTGTTGGCCATCTGTATTTCTTTTTTGGAGAACTGTCTGTTCAGTTCCTCTGCCCATTTTTTAAATTGGGTTATTTGTTTTTTGTTTGTTGAGGCGTGTGAGCTCTTTATATATTCTGGATGTCAAGCCTTTATCGGATCTGTCATTTTCAAATATATTCTCCCATACTGTATGTAGGGTTCCTTTCTGTTCTATTGATGGTGTCTTTTGCTGTACAGAAGCTTTTCAGCTTAATATAGTCCCACTTACTCATTTTTGCTGTTGTTTTCCTTGCCCGGGGAGATATGTTCAAGAAGAGGTCACTCATGTTTATGTCTAAGAGGTTTTTGCCTATGTTTTCTTCCAAGAGTTTTAGGGTTTCGTGACTTACATTCAGGTCTTTGATCCATTTTGAGTTTACTTTTGTATATGGGGTTAGACAATGGTCCAGTTTTGCCAGCACCACCTGTTGAAGAGACTGTCATTTTGCCACTGTATGTCCATGGCTCCTTTATCAAATATTAATTGACCATATATGTCTGGGTTAATGTCTGGATTCTCTAGTCTGTTCCATTGGTCTGTGGCTCTGCTCTTGTGCCAGTACCAAACTGTCTTGATTACTATGGCTTTATGGTAGAGCTCGAAGTTGGGGAGTGCAGATCTCAGCATTTTTTTATCCCCCTAGGTTCACTTACACTTTGGAGGTCTACCTCCCATCCTGGTTACTAGGTTCCTTAATTGATAGAGGGGCTGGAAGAAGCAGAACAGCATGTAGATGAAGTTAAAGTATAAAGTGGGCTTTTTCTAGGCTGAGTATATTTCACAGTGTCATGAGCCTCATCCCATTTCTGTGCTTTGTCTCACTGCAAATGCAGAGAGTGGATTGAGAAGGTGTCTCCAAAATTTGCACTTTTGTTTTGACAGTCAAAACTTCCTAGTAACATCCAGCTAGTCCTCATCTTGGTCACCAGAGGCAGCAGCGAACGGGTAACGTGGGTGCTGTCTCTCAGAAGTGGAACCTGCTGCTTAGACATTCTTTGTTCTCCAGTGTAGTCAGAGCAGCAGAAAGTCTAGTCATCATACTCAGGAAATTAAAATTCTAGATTTGGGAATTTTCCCCCTAACTACACCCTCTCGTGCTGCCTTGCAAGTGCTCAGAGACAGCCAGGAAGCATCTCCAGCGGAAGTGGAGCTTGCACTGCCCCATTCGACGTGGCAACAGGGAGTCGCTGGACCACCTCATCTTCCCTGTCGGGTTTTTCCAGTCTGAACCCCGAGAGGAGTGGAACCCCTCGCATTGCAAAGCTGAGCACACACGGCAGCTGTTCAGCTGCTCTGACTCCAGGATTTTTTTCTTCGCAAGCCCCTGTGTGTCAGGCTGGGTGGTGAGGTGACAGCTGAGGCTGGGGGAGTGGAGAGCGGCTGACAGGAAAACAGACTCCTGAAGCCATTTCTCCCATCTCTCTGCCCCGTGTCCCTGGGGAGGAGGGCCTCCTTGGCCTTGGCATTATGCCGGAAGCCTTCACTTTATCCTCCTGAAAGGGATCGTCCTTGGTGCAGATCAATGTCATGACTGTGAAGGAAATTATGGTGGAAGTGGGAAGCTCTGTGCCTCGTCTTGGGGAGAGGGAGGTCCCTGCAGGCATTATGGGTATGTGGGGACACCTGTTGTGATATGACTGATGATAAGTAAATATTTGGTAATTGAGATGACCAAAATACATTTCCTAGGTATTTTTGCTCCTCGTGCACAATTCCTGAAAATCCTTCTGAGCCATAACTGTCCAATGGGTGTCTTGTTAGGTTAATGCAGAGGCTTTGGGGCCCTATCCTAGGTTAGAGGCTGGTTGCCAGGGGCACCAAGCTTGTGATTAGAGGATGGAAATTATTAGCCCTCAGCCCCCAGGGAAGAGGAAAGGGATGAGGGCTGGAGGCTGAATCAGCAATGGCCAGTGATTTAGTCAGTCATGACTCTGCAGTGAAGCCCTCACAAAACCCTAAGAGAAGAGCACATCTCTCTCATCTCCTGTTTCTCTGTCAGAGCTTCCATGCCTGGGGAACCAGGTGGCCTGCACATGCCACCAGGCCAGGCCCCAAGCACCCCAGGAGGATAGAAGCTCTTTTATTTGGGACCTTGCCATATGTGTGTGTTCATCCGGCTGTTGTGTCCTTTATGGTACTCTTTGTTAAACGTGAGTGTTCTTCTGAGATTCTGAGGCACCTTAGCAACTTGGGCAGACCTAAAGGGGAAGTTGTTGGAACCCGCAATCTTAGCCTGCAGGTGGGAAGCACAAGCTAATTGCGTGGGGCTTGCAACCAGGCTCTGGAGCTGGGGAGGAGGGCAGTCTTGAGGATAGAAACCTTACCCTGTAGAATCTGGTGTTGTCTCTGGGCAGATAGCCTCAGCATTGAGTTCTCAGACACCCTGCTGGTGTTCAAGAATTGCTTGGTGGTGTATGCATTGGAAACAGGTCCAGTATCCTGAAAGGAGTTACACTGCTGTGTATGAAAAAGAACGCTGGGTCATATGAAACCGCTATTAATATAGGTAGGAACCACCACACTGTTTTCCATAGTAGCTGCACCAATTTACATGGTCACAAACAGTGCATGACGGTTCCCTTTTGTCCACATCCTCATAAATAACTTGTTATTTCTTGTTTTTTTGGGGAACTAGCCATTCTGAATGCTGTGAGGTGATAGCTCATTGTGATTTTTTTGTTGTTACCATTAGAGTACAATTACATGAGCAACATTGTGGTTACTAGACTCCCCCCCATTATCAAGTCCGCTCCCCGCACCCCATTACAGTCGCTGTCCATCAATGTAGTAAGATGCTATGGAATCACTACCTGTCTTCTGTGTGTTACACTGCAATCCCTGTGGCCCCCCACCCCCTACATTATGTGTGCGGATCGTAATGCCCCCTTTACCCCCTTATCGCTCCCTCCCCACCCGTCCTCCCAGGTCCCTTTCCCTTTGGTAACTGTTAGTCCATTCTTGGGTTCTGTGAGTCTGCTGCTGTTTTGTTCCTTCCCGTTTTTGCTTTGTTCTCATACCTCACAGAGGAGTGAAATCCTTGGATACTTGTCTTTCTCCACCTGGCTTATTTCACTGAGCATAACACCCTCTAGCTCCGTCCGTGTTGTTGCAAATGGTGGTAGGATTTGTTTTCTTCCTATGGCTGAGTGATATTCCGTAGTGTGTATGTACCACCTCTTCTTTATCCCTTCATCTCCCGATGGACACTTAGGTTGCTTCCCTTTCTTGGGTATTGTAAGTAGTGCTGTGATCAACATAGGGGTGCATCTGTCTCTTTCAAACTGGGCTCCTGCACTCTTAGGGTAAATTCCTAGGAGAGGAATTCCTGGGTCAAATGGCATTTCTGTTCTTTGGTTTTTGGGGGAACCTCCATACCGCTTTCCACAATGGTTGAGCTGACTGACATTCCCACCAGCAGTGTAGGAGGGTTCCCCTTTCTCCACACCCTCGCCGACATCTGTTGTTGTCTGTCTTTTGGGTGGTGGCCATCCTAACTGGTGTGAGGTGATACCCCGTTGTGGTTTTAGTGTGCATTTCTCTGATGGTTAGCGATGTGGAGCGTCTTTTCCATGTGCCTGCCGGCCACCTGAAATTGCTTCTGTGGAGAAGTGTCTGTTGAGAGCCTCTGCCCATTTTGTAACTGGATTCATTTGCTTTTTGTGTGTTGAGGTTCGTGAGCTCTTGATACATGTTTTGGATGGCAACGCCTTATCAGATATGTCATCGGTGAGTATATTCTCCCATACTGAAGGATGTCTTTTGGTTCTACTGATGGTGGTCAAACAGAATCTTACGAAACCCCCTACCACTTCATTCCAAATCTGACTAATTTTTTTTTTTTTTTTTTCCCCAGAACACCAACCAGCCGAGAAAACGGGAACGAAGAGGAGAAGCTGTGATGCGGGAACATCTGGCGTAAAACTGAGAGGTGAGGCGGTGTGGAGACTGGTAGGTTGTATCTTTCCATGTGCTGCTTTCAAGGGTCATAGGGAAAAAAGATCGCCAAGGAGATGAAGCCCGGGGTGTTGACGTCACCTGGTATCGGTGGAGCCACGTAGCCTCTAGCCATTGACGGGGAGGCTAGCATGCGGCACTGTTGTCTTTCCTGCGGAGTTAAGACGAGCGGCGTCCCCCGTTTGCAGTTCAGTCAGAGCCCGTGTGGGACTGTCCTGGCACCGGCCGGGGTGGACCCGAGAGCTGTGCCGTTCCTGCTGGGCTGTCGCAGCACCCCTCTCGGAACAGGGCCTCAGCAGCGCTCCCGGGAGAGAGAGAGAGAGAGAGAGAGAGACAGAGACAGAGACAGAGACAGAGAGAGAGAGAGAGAGAGAGACAGAGAGAGACAGAGAGAGACAGAGAGAGAGAGAATTGCGCTCGAGAGACAGGGGCAGTTATATTTTCTGTAGCTCCCTGAGCATGCTCCTGGTGTTTATTTTGAGATCTCTTTCTCAGGAAGATTGATTTGAGTCCAGTTACCAGGTTCCTTTGAAGGTTCATATTTGTAGGTGGCGCCCTCTAGCTCCCAGAAGCTTTACTCTCTGGAGATGCTCAGCCCTTGGGGTGGGTGGGGGGTGGGGTGGCAGGGGTCCCAGGGGAGAGGTGCCGGTGCCCACCCCCGCCGGGAGGAAAGAGGTCTTTCCTGCTTCCCGACCGCAGTGCCCGTCTCCACTGCCGGGGCCAGTTTGCGGAGCACGCAGGGAGAAGCTGCCGTAGGTGGGGGCGGCCGTTTTGCAGGCCGGTGCCGGCGGGGAGGCAGGCCGTGTGCCAGTCACAGCACGGTAAGGGGGATGGAGCGCCCGGAGCTCCTGAAAGCTCCCCCGCCTGCCGGGCAGAGTGCACCCGGGCAGTTTGGCGCACCTGTCCTTTCTCCTGAGCGGCAAGCCCTGCGGAAGCCTTGCCCCTTTAGCAGTTCTCTCGCTGTCAGGAAGTCTCTCAGACTGTCCGCCTTTCTTTTGTCCCACAGCGGCCGGATGTGGATCCCTGTGTTGTCCCACAAGTGGCTGGAATCTCAAGTCTCTCGAAGTCTTCCGCCTGTCTCTGCTTTCCAAGCCCACCGATCCTCCAGAGCGCAGCACGTGTACGGTAGGTTCGTGCTCCCAGAGCACATCTCCGGGGCTGTACGTCACACTTCTCCTCGAGGTGACAGCCTGCCGCAGCAGCGTTCTTCCCTGCTGCTCTTCCAGGATTTGGTGTAGTTGTTCTATTTCCATATAGTACGTATGTATGTGGTTTTGGTTTTGGGAGGAGGTTTCCGCCTCCCCTCTCACGTGAGCCGCCGTCTTTAATCCCAGCAGCACATCTTTTTTCTTCTTCTTCTTTTTTTTTTTTTCTTTTCAGTTTCACTTGTCTAGGGTACCTGTCCCCACCCCCTCAACTTCTGGTTTGTCTTCGTCCTTGGATCTCAAGTGAGTCTCCTGTAAGGGAGCACGTAGGTGGTCTTGAGTTTTCATCCCTTCTTTTAACCCTGTGTCTTTTGATTGGAGCCCTCAGAGCCTGTCCTTTTATTCTGACAATTGAGAGCTGTGTCCTTATTGCACTTAAAAAATTTTTTTTGTTATCATTCATCTACAGTCACGTGAAGAACATGATGATCACCAAGTCCCCCCCAAAAACCCCGTTACAGTCGCTGACCATCAGCGTGTAGTAAGATGCTGTAGAATCACTACTTGTCTTCTCTGGGTTGTACAGCCCTCCCCATGCTCCCCCCACCCCACACGTTATACATGCTAATCCTGATGCCCCCTTTCTTTCTCCCCGCCCTTATCCCTCCCTTCCCACCCACCCTGCCCAGCCCCTTTCCCTTTGGTAACTGTGAGTCCACTCTCGGGTTCTGTGAGTCTGCTGCTGTTTTTTTCCTTCAGTTTTTCTTTGTTGTGATACTCCACACATGAGTATAAAGACGGCGTGATCGCCGCTGATCGGAGGGAGGGACAAACAAAAAGGAACACCCCATTTCTAGACAGGAGCAGTTGGGAGCAAAGAGTGTGTTGTGGACTGACGTGTTTATTTGAGTGTCCAAACTTCCCTCTTTATGTGGCTATTACTTCTTTACATTCGTGAACATCATAAAAGCCACTGATTTCAAAGGCCCAGACGCATACTGAGGTGAGAGAAGATGAGAAGGACGTTGCTGCACCACTAAATCTATGGCTGGGCACTGCTGAAACCAAACAAAAAGAATTCACGGTGGCCAGATAGGGCTATTTTCTAGTGGCTGTCTCTGGGGACTCAGACAGAATCCATTTGTTTGATTGTTTGTTTTTTCAGTTTCACTTGTGTAGGGTACCTGTCCCCACCCTGTAAGGGAGCACGTAGGTGGTCTTGAGCTTTCATCCCTTCTTTTAACCCTGTGTCTTTTGTTTGGAGCACTCAAAGCCTGTCCTTTTATTCTGATGATTCAGAGCTGTGCCCTTATTGCACTTCTTAAATTCTTTTTGTCATCATTCATCTACAGTCACGTGAAGAACATTACGTTTACCAGGCTCCCCCCTTCACCAAGTCCCCCGCGAAAACCTCTTACAGTCACTGTCCATCAGTGTAGTTTGGATGCTGTAGACCCCTTCACCATGTCCCCCCGACACACCCCGTTACAGTCGCTGTCCATCAGCGTGTAGTAAGATGCTGTAGAATCACTACTTGTCTTCTCTGGGTTGTACAGCCCTCCCCATGCTCCCCCCGCCCCACACATTCTACATGCTAATCCTGATGCCCCCTTTCTTTCTCCCCGCCCCTATCCCTCCCTCCCTCCCCACCCACCCTCCCCAGTCCCTTTCCCTTTGGTAACTGTTAGTCCACTCTCGGGTTCTGTGAGTCTGCTGCTGTTTTTCTCCTTCAGTTTTTCTTTGTTGTTATACTCCACACACGAGTGAAATCATTTGGTACTTGTCTTTCTCCGCCTGGCTTATTTCACTGAGCATAATACCGTCTAGCTCCGTCCACATCATTGCAAATGGTAGGATTTGTTTTCTTCTTATGGCTGCTTGCTGCACTTTTTAAACTGGATTTTTCATTCTTCTTTTTTGTTTGTAGTTTCGCTATGTGCTTTCACCATTACTCTCCTGGTTTATGAGCAATAGCTTTTATTAATTGATATGTACCTATATCTCTCTCTCTATCTCTCTGTCTCTCTATCTATCTCTCTATCTATCTGTCTATCTATCTATCTATCTATCTATCTATGAATCAATCATCTTTTTGTCTGCCCTTCTGTCCTTATGTACAAGAACAGTCAACAACATAGGCTATGTCACTTCCCTACATTATGCCTCCAAAAATCTTGCAAGGTAACTAGGCCGTAGGGAGAGCACTGGGTTTTCACCGAGACACTTGCAGGTCGAGTCAGCCGCGTGCACCTACAAAACCAGGAAATGGTGGTGCAGGGACTTGAACCCGTATCTCTGTCCTCTGTCCTCTTTTACCTCCTTCTCGCTTGCTGACTGTATTTAGCCACATTCACTGACTAAGTGCTCCCTGAAGACCACAAGTATCCTTCCTCTGGGCCTCTTGTCGACAGAAAAGTAAACTTGGTGCTTTGCTCACCACCATGTTTGAGGGACATCGGCGTGATCGCCGCTGATAGGAGGGAGGGACAAATAAAAAGGAACACCAGTTTCTAGACAGGAGCAGTTGGGAGCAAAGAGTGTGCTGTGGAGTGACGTGTTGGGTTAAGCATCCAAACTTCCCTCGGTATCTGGTTATTGCCTCTTTACATTCGTGAACATCATAAAAGCCACTGATTTCAAAGGCCCAGACGCATATTATTACCGCAATTCAGTTGTTGAGGTGAGAGACGATGAGAAGGGCGTTGCTGCACCACTAAATCTATGGCTGGGCCCTGCTGAAACCAAACAAAAAGAATTCACGGTGGCCAGATAGGGCTATTTTCTAGTGACTGTCTCTGGGGACTCAGACAGAATCCGTTTGTTTGTTTGTTTGTTTGTTTGTTTGTTTGTTTGTTTCTCAGTTTCACCTGTGTAGGGTACCTGTCCCCGCCCCTTCGGCTTCTAGTCTGTCTGTGTCCTTGGATCTCAAGTGAGTCTCCTGTAAGGGAGCACGTAGATGGTCTTGAGCGAGAGATAGCTTTGTTTAGTATGATGCTCTCCTATCTACCTACCTACCTATCCCTTTATCTATCTACCTATCTATCTATCTATGATCTATCATCTATCTACTCTCATCTGTGTATCTATCTAATTAATCTATCACCTATATGTATGTATATCAACCCAATCTATGTATCAATCATCTGTCTGTCTATGTAATCTGTTGTCTCACTTTTGTCAACGTTCTGTCACTAGGTGCAGTTTGATTCCTCTGTGTCCTTCTCAGAGAAGTCTCAATTCCTTGTGTCTGTTTATGTGAGTTAGCTGTGTGTTTGGGTCTTGAGAGGAGTGGCCTTGGGTGGGAACTTCTCCTGCGTAGGTGGCACGAGTCTGCTGGGTGTGGACGGTGTGGTTGGCGGGCTGGGCTCTTGAACCTGTGCGGGCCAGGGCCCTCCGGCTGCTCTGCCCCTGGGCCGTTCCCGCTGTGGCGGCTGCGTGAGCTGCGGGGCATATCCGAGGCCCCACGCAGGGAGCACCCTGGCTGGCCTGCGGGGTCCGAGGCAGGTGCATGCCCAGTAGTAGGTCTTTTTGCCTGTGCACCGATGTCACCTCGGCGGCCCTGCTTGCTGGCCCATCTCCAGAGAGCATGCGTGTAGTCACTGGTTAAGGGAACTGCCTTTTGGTGACACGCAGGGCTCTTGTGGGCCGGTGGCCCGTGGGCTTGCTGAGGTGGCAGGCCAGCTAGCTTGTGGGGAAACTGCTCCCCTCTGCTGTCAAGGTGGAGGTGGAGTTTCAGTGCATTTAGGCATTTAGATGTGAGTGAGGTCTCTCTGAAATGGAATAGTAGCGTTGAGAGCTATGTTTCCGTTCGTATGAAAAGGGTGCTGAGCATAAAGAGTTGGGTGATGGTGGCAGGAATTCTAGGAATGTTTATGTCCCCGCACTTATTTATTTTCTGTTAAGGGAGGTGATTCTGAAGTAACTTTTTACTCACGGATGAAGGTGGTGCATAAGGTCATCCCACGTCAGCCATGGTGAGATGAAGTGGTGTAGTAGAATTAAAGCCTGTACACCTTGGCCTGATACATAGGAGACACACCGTGGGTGCTCTTTGCTGCCCTCCTGTCCTGGCTTATTACCTTAACTAACTCGATGGTTCAGAGTGGTCCCAGCAACATTTCCGGCAAGATCTTTCTAAAATTGCATAGAATCACTTGGCAAAGATATCCCCAGAGGCTAGTGGAGAACTTTACTCTTTCTGGTCATAGTTTGCAAGATGTTTGCCCTATCCTGCGTTCCTTTGTTACTTTTGCATCTCCTGTGATTGTAGACCGATGGGGCAGTGGCGTACACACACACACACACGCGCACACGCACACGCACACACGCACGCACAGGCGCGCGCACACGCACGCACACAGACACACACACACACACACACACACACACACACGGCTGAGAGTTAACGGAGACCCCAGTTATAGGAAACTGCAGCCCGCACTTTAAAAAAGAAACGCGCATAAGTTGTGCTCCTGGCGTGCCCCCCATAGGGAGCGGACTTCAAAGTGCAGAGGTGGTTGGACACAGATACCTATGCAGACACCTAAGCACAGATATCTATGCGTAGGCTCTCTCCATCCATCGTCTTAAGTGCGTCTCTGTTTACCTACATATCTATGTTAGTCTACTCAAGCTGATAACCAGAGTGTCATTGAGTGGGGGCTTCATCCATAGACACTGATTTCTCACCATTCTGGAAGCAGAAGTCCAAGACCAAGGCAGGTTCAGTTCCTGGTGAGGTCCCTTCTTCTGGCTTGCATACGGCCGCATCCCTGCTGTGTCCTCACAGGGTCGAGGGAGAAAGCTCTGTCCTCTGTTCCTCTTAATAGCACTGATTGCATAATGGCAGCTCCACCCACACCCTCATGATGATAGCTTCCGAACCAAATTACCTCCAAAGGCCCCACCTCCCAAGACCATGACAGTGGGGGTTAGGGCTTCAACCCTGACTCAATTCAAATATGAACTTGTGTGTGTGTGTGTGTGTGTGTGTGTGTGTGTGTGTGTGTGGTGGTGGCGGCGGGGGGTTAGGAGGAGCAGAAGATGGTGAGGTGAGGGCCCAAAAATTCAGTTCATAACTCTGTATCTATCTATCATCTATCTATTCTCTATCTAATCTATCAATATCTTATCATCTGTCTTTCTAACGTAACCTACCTATATCATCTATCCTATCTAGTCTATCATCCGTCATCTATATATGTCTTATCTATCTGTGATCTCTGTCAATCTGTTCGTCTAACCTATGAATATCTATCATCTATCTAATGTATCTATTTCTAATCTATCATCTGTCACCTGTCTGTCACCTACCTGTTGTCATCTTTTTGTCTACCCATCTATCCTTATGTACAGAACAGTGTAAGATAAATTCTAGCTGAAATAAGCAGGTGAAGGGAGGCAACAAAGGGCCCGGTAGTTTATTTGAACGCAAATACCCGGGCGAGATTTCCCCGGTCTATAGAAATGGAGGCTGGGGAATTCACACTTAAGTAGACAGGCAGGCAGCGAGATTTTCGAGAAGGTAGGGGGAGGCAGAGCTTAGATTTACAGCAGCACGAGGATTGGCTAGCCCAAGGCATATTTTTCAGGTTGGGAGGGGGCAACAGCCAAGAACTTCGGCCCATCATCAGTGTCCCACGTGGGAGGGGGCAGCAGCCGGAGACATTGGCACATCATCAGTGTCCGACGTGCTCGCTCCTCCCATCAGTGCCCCCAGCCTTACAAACAGTTAACAACACGGCTATCTAACATGGCTGGCTATCTATCTGTCTGTCTGTCTGTCTGTCTGTCTGTCTGTCTATCTATCTATCTATCTATCTATCAATCATATATTCAATCTATCTATACCTGTCATCTATCCTATCTAATCTATCATCTATCTATCTGTCTATCTGTCCTATCTATCTATCATCATGTTTTTGTCTACCCATCTATCTTTATGTACAGAACAGTTCACAAGATGGCTTATATGTCACTTCCCTACTTATGTTTCCAAAAGCCTGCAAGGTAACTAGGCCCTAGAGACAGACAGCACTGGGTTCACCGAGACATTTGCACATCGAGTCAACAGCGTGTGACTACAAAACTAGTCGATGGTGGTGCGGGGACTTCAACCCATATCTCTGTCCCCGGTCCTCTTTGCCCTCCTTGCTGACGGTATTCTAGCCGCATTTGTTGACTGACTGCTCCCTGAAGACCACAAGCATCCCTCCTCTTGGCTTTTTCAGTAATTTATCCCATTGTATGGAATGCTTTTCCCTCAGATACCTGGTTCTGTCACCTCCTTCTAGACTGTTCAAGTCCCACCTCCCTGGTGAGGCTTACCCTGTCCACTGTTTATTTTGAAAGCCCTGCTTCTCTCTGCCTACAATCTCAGTCCTCCATATCCTGCTTTTCATTCTTCATAGTGTTTGTTACCGGCTAAGCTACCGGAAAACTTACAGATGTTCATTGTCTCTTTCCTCCCCTCCAACTAGAACGTGGTCTCCACAGGTTAGGAATTCTGCGTGTATTGAGTCTGGTGGAGACCCTGCAGACTCTAGGGTCAGCGAGAAGTGGGCACAGTTGTAACTCAACGTGGCTTGACATGTTAGCAGTTTAGGTTAGAGTCAGGCCAGGCGGTCATTAAAGAGGACCTTTTCTGATATTACTAAGCTACTTGGTAAATTCTAAGTAAGCTTACATTTTCAATAATCACACAGCAGGCAGAAGCACTTCCTTCTGTCGTTCCTCCAGCCTCGAGGACCTGGATGCCAAATCCGTTCTCTCGTGGGGAAGTGGGAGTGTGTGAGGATGATCGGCCAAAGTCTTAAGTTACACAAGGCACACACATACAGAATTAAACATGTTTAAAAACCAAAATGATGAGAGAGGTTGCCTGTGTCACAGCAGGGATTCCCTAGCCCCCAGTGAGCTCAGAGCAGTGGGAGAGGAGAGGGAAGGGGCCACATAAGCCAACCCGGTCTCCTTCCTCTGGACTTGCCTCCCCCTGGGTTGTCATCCATTAAACGCTCAGCACGCAGACCTCGCGGTGAGCACGCACAGTCATAAAACGCGGCTACTTCCACATCCCAGTCGCTGGGGCACGGAACACGTTGCGTAGTTAAGTGTGGCTCAGAACACTATCACTCATGTATGTGTGTTCTTCCTCTGTCGCCGAGTCAAAGAGTAAACAGAGCAGAGGCATACTAGCAAGAGCAGGGTTTAGTGTGAATATATAATATACGCACATACTGTGGGAAAGACTTTGTTAAATGGATAGGAGGACATAGGCCTTGTCTGGAGCCGGGGGAGGCCTGTAGGTGCCGTTGGCAAGGGCTGTGGCGTGTCCACCGGGTCGGAGGCCGAGTTAGGGGTAGGGCCGAGGCCGTCGGCTGTGCCTCCCGCGGCATCGTGTGGGTCCAGGGCTGACCGGAGGATGACCGCCCGCGCGGTGGGTGTCTGAGGTGCGCAGGAGGCCGGCGGTGGCGCCGCCCACGGCCTCGTGCGAGGCCGGTGGGGACCGGAAGATGACGGCCACCGAGGGTGGCGTCGTGTCCATCGGCTCGACCCGAGCGTCATCGTCGGCCTTCGGGCCGGCGGTGGTGCTGCCCACGGCCTCGTGTGGCGCCGGGGGAGACCGCAAGATCACGGCCAGCCAGGGTGGCGTCGTGTCCACTGGTTCGTCTTGAGCGTCAGCGTCGGCCTTAAGGCCGGCGCTTGTCCTGCCCATGGCCTTGTCTGGGGCCGGGGATCAGTTGTAGGTGCCTTTCCCGAGGGTGGTGGCGGGCCCATCGGGTCATCGTCCGACTTGGGGGTAGGGCCGAGGCCGTCGTCTGTGCCTCCCACGGCATCGTGTGGGTCCAGGGCAGACCGGACGATGACCGCCCGCGCGGTGGGTGTCTGAGGTGCGCAGGAGGCCGGCGGTGGTGATGCCCACGGCCTGGTGTGGGGCCCGGTGGGGACCGGAAGATGACGGCGAGCGACGGTGGCGTCGTGTCCATTGGCTCGCCTTGAGAGTCAGAGTGAGCCTTCGGGCCGGCGCCTGTGCTGCCCACTGCGTCGTCTGGGGCCCGGGGGGACGAGTAGGTGCCTTTCCCGATGGCGGAGGCGTGCCCATCGGGTCCTAGTCCGACTTGCGGGTACCGGTCCGAGGCCGTCGTCTGTGCCTCCCACGGCATCGTGTGGGGCCAGGGGAGGCCGGCGGTGCCGCTGCCCACGGCCTCGTGTGGGGCTGGGGGGGGGGGGGCCGGAAGATGACGGCCATCGAGGGGGGTGTCGTGTCCCATCGGCTCGTCTTGAGCGTCAGCGTCAGCCTTCGGGCGGGCGCTTGTGCTGCCCTGGGCCTTGCCTGGGGCCGGGGGGGCAGTTGTAGGTGCCTTTCCCGAGGGCGGCGGCGTGCCCATCGGGTCCGAGGCTGACTTACGGGTAGGGCCGAGGCCGTCGTCTGTGCCTCCCACGGCATCGTATGGGGCCAGGGGAGACCAGACGACGACCGCCCGCGCGGTGGTTGTCGGAGGCACACAGGAGGCCGGCGGTGGTGCTGCCCACGGCCCCGTGCGGGGCCGGGGGCGACCGGAAGATGACGGCCATGGAGGGTGGCGTCGTGTCCATGGGCTCGTCCCCGGCGTCATCGCCGGCCCTCGGGCCGAAGGTGGAGCTGCCCACGGCCCCGTGCGCGGCCGGGGGCGACCGGAAGATGACGGCCATGGAGGGTGGCGTCGTGTCCATGGGCTCGTCCCGGGCGTCATCGCCGGCCCTCGGGCCGAAGGTGGTGCTGCCCACGGCCCCGTGCGGGGCCGGGGGCGACCGGAAGATGACGGCCATGGAGGGTGGCGTCGTGTCCATGGGCTCGTCGTCCTGAGCATCAGCCTTCAGGCTGGCGCCTGTGCAGCCCACGCACTTGTCCGTGGCCAGGGGGCAGTTGTGGGTGCCTTTCCCGAAGGCGGTGGCGTGCCCATCGGGTCGTCGTCCGCCTTGCGGGTAGGGCCGAGGCCGTCGTCTGTGCCTCCCACGGCATCGTATGGGGCCAGGGGAGACCAGACGACGACCGCCCGCGCGGTGGTTGTCTGAGGCGCGCAGGAGGCCGGCGGTGGCGCTGCCCATGGCCTTGTCTGTTGGCTGACTCTGGATGGCGGTTTCACAGAGGCAGGACACCTCGAGGCGGGCTGGTAGTGGTGCCCGTGTGCCCTGCAGAGGAGGAGCTCGTCTGGGTGGTCTCTCTCCAGCCGTCTGCTGGGAGCCTAGGATGGTCCAGAGGCCCAGGACTGCTCCCCGTGGAAGTGGGAACTCTGTTGGGAAAAGTGGGAAAAGCCAGCCGCTAAAGGCACAGGATCCCCAGTGGAACAGCCTGTGACCAGGGCAGCGGGCAGGTGCAGGGTGCTCCCTGGCAGGAGGGGTAGGGGCCAGCGTCCCGGGGACGGGAAGGACCGGCGGGCGAAGAAGGTGGGGCTGGGGAGGCGGCGGGCGGGGTGGGGCACGAACCTTAGGAAGGAGGAAACTGTCCACACGGGAAAATGGGTTGTGGTGTGCGCCAAACGATCCGAGGAAAGGGTCTGAAGCTAGGGAGAGGGTCTCCTTTGCCACTAACTCCTTCTCAGGCCAAGCACGCACTGAGCTGCCCAGCTAGGGCGAGCCTGGTATGTATGTCAGCCAGGGGACGCATCACAAAGCGGCCTGGGCCGCTGTGACGTCACCCAGGGGCCGCATCACCAAGCCCCCTCCCCCCCCCCCCCACTGCCTTAAGCACACCGGCCCCGCCCAGAGGAGACCCTGGGCCAAGGCCACGGCGCGGCCCCAAGGCCAACCCCAGTAGAATCCCTAGCCCCCGGGACTGCCCGCTGAGGGCCGTGCGGGTGTTCGGACCGACGAGGCCACCGTGCGGACCGTCGAGGGCTGCAGTGCCCGCGTCTGTCGGAGCTCAGCCCGCCCGGGTGCCGGCTCTGCATGTTCTCGGCACCCGGGGTGCGGCGGGCGGCAAGTGCCTTGCCCCCCACCCCCACCCCCCCGCCCGCCCCCCCGCGCTCCCGGAGGCCAGGGCCTGCTCACGGCTCGGCGCGGAGCCACCCAGAGGCTGCCCGGGGCACGGCCCGCCCTTTCCCGGGCGTTCCCAGCTTCTCTGGGACACCGGGAGCCAGGCATGCCTTCTCGGCCATGGCCAGCCAGGCGGCTGACTTCTGAGGAGGGCGCAGACCCCATGACTTGCCGTCCTAGCTAGCGGGCAGGTTCTTTCTTTGCTTCTCACAGAAAGCGTAGGTCGGGGACCACCGGGTCTCAGCATAGCCACATCCCGCATTCTGACTGGGCCTGGCTGCCCAGATTTTCTCTCTGATCTAGTTTTGGGGGCCTGTGTCTCGTACGTGAATAACACAGCAGAGTATAAACTGGGAAACACTTTTTATTTTTAAAATGCTTCTCCTTTAGACTCTCGGTCTCGATGGCGTCGCCGTTCCTGCCCGTCAGCCAAGCTGGAAGCTTGCGGGGCGACCTCGCCTCCTCTCAGCAGTCAGCCTGTCCATTCCCGATCCCGACTGTTCATCCTTTACGTTTTTTTTTTAAACTCTACTTTTTATTTTTATTTTTATTTTTATTTTATTTATTTTTTTAGTTTATTATTTTTTATTGAAGGGTAGTTGACGCACAGTATTACATTACGTTAGTTTCAAGTGTACAACACAGTGATAAAACATTTATATACATAATTCTAGGTTCCAGCTATCGCCCTACCAAGCTGTTACAATATCTTGACTATATTCCTTACGCTATCCATTACATCCCGGTTACTTATTTATTTTACCATTGGAAGTCTTGTCCTTTTTTTTTTTTTTTTTTTTTCTGTGAGGGCATCTCTCATATTTATTGATCAAATGGTTGTTAAGGACAATAAAATTCTGTATAGGGGAGTCAATGCTCAATGCACAATCATTAATCCACCCCAAGCCTAATTTTCGTCAGTCTCCAATCTTCTGAGGCATAACAAACAAGTTCTTACATGGAGAACAAATTCTTACATAGTGAATAAGTTACATAGTGAACAGTACAAGGGCAGTCATCACAGAAACTTTCGGTTTTGCTCATGCATTATGAACTCTAAACAGTCAGTTCAAATATGAATACTCATTTGGTTTTTATACTTGATTTATATGTGGATACCACATTTCTCTCTTTATTATTATTATTATTTTTAGTAAAATGCTGAAGTGGAAGGTAGATACAAAATAAAGGTAGAAAACATAGTTTAGTGTTGTAAGAGGGCAAATGTAGATGATCAGGTGTGTGCCTGTAGACTATGTGTTAATCCAAGCTAGACCAGGGCAATAAAACATCCACGTATGCAGAAGATTTCTCTCAGAACGGTGGGGTGAGGTTCTAAGCCTCACCTCTGTTGATCCCCAATTTCTCACCTGATGACCCCCCTGCGACTGTGCCTGTCTTAGGTTGTTCCTCCCTTGAGGAATCTTACCCGTCTCTGGCTAACCAGTCATCTTCCGGGGCCATACAGGGAAATGTAGAGTTGGTAAGTGAGAGAGAAGCCTTATTGTTTGAAATGGTTAGCTTTCTATTTCTTTGCATGGTTATGCCCTGTAGCTTCTATGCCCAGCATCTGTCTTGAGGTATCTTTACCACTTGGAAGAATTATGATACTCGGTAAATTTGATATGAGGCACGAATTCTATTTAAGGGTTGTAATTAGGAAGGAAGAAGAAAAGCTATAGAAGTAGCAGGCGGAAGAAAACATGGGAAGATTGATTATTTCTTTGACATATCTTCTTGTAGAGTAACTTCAGCATGTATAGGTTTTAAGCTACTACTTAAATTGCGCACACACGTTAACATAATAGGAGTATAGTTACATAACCAAAGCATACCTGTAATTACCAGCCATCTCCAGTGAAACCGAGAAAACCAGTTAGGCACCTTAGGCATTTGTGAAAACTTATCTATGATGTGGTGGATATTGTCCAACTGAACTTGAACAGTCTGAGAGAAATCAGACAGATTAAAACAATCCATTCCTGGGGAATGTTCACATCCCTTATGTTCTTTTAACAGTAAATAGTCTGTAGTTGTAAGATTTTGGAGCGCTACAATTTGCACTTCTCCTAATTCTTGGTTGAGTTCCAACAGTATAGATCCAGTCAAATTTGTTGTTTTACCGTATGCACAGGCCAGCTTAGATGTCTCCTTCATTCCCATGGCAAGTCCAGGAACTGGTGGGATGAGTGCATCTACAGCTGTAGCAGTGCGTGGATCTTTGTTGGGGTTTTTTGATGATCATCTTTCGGCATGAGTCTTCCAGAGAGTGCTGATGTTGGAAGTTCTTTTTCATATCGTATCTTAGTTCATTTTCGGGGTAGCCCAATTAGGCTTTGATCCTCTGTATAAACACAAACAGACCCTTTGCCTACACTTTTATATGCCCTTTATACCCTTGTGTAGAACTGATTGGCGGTTACCACACAGGAACTGCCCTTTTTTTTTTTGTTTTTTTGTTTTGTTTTTGGTATCACTAATCTACACTTACATGACGAATATTATGTTTACTAGGCTCTCCCCTATACCAGGTCTCCCCTATAAACCCCTTTACAGTCACTGTCCATCAGCAGAGCAAAATGTTGTAGAATCACTACTTGCCTTCTCTGTGCTGTACAGCCCTCCCTTTTCTCCCACACCCCCCCCCCCATGCATGCTAATCTTAATACCCCCCTACTCCTCCCCCCCCCCCCCTTATCCCTCCCTACCCACCCCTCCTCCCCAGTCCCTTTCCCTTTGGTACCTGTTAGTCCATTCTTGAGTTCTGTGATTCTGCTGCTGTTTTGTTCCTTCAGTTTTTCCTTTGTTCTTATATTCCACAGATAAGTGAAATCATTTGGTATTTCTCTTTCTCCACTTGGCTTGTTTCACTGAGCATAATACCCTCCAGCTCCATCCATGTTGCTGCAAATGGTTGGATTTTCCCTTTTCTTATGGCTGAGTAGTATTCCATTGTGTATATGTACCACATCTTCTTTATCCATTCATCTATCGATGGACATTCAGGTTGCTTCCAATTCTTGGCTACTGTAAATAGTGCTGTGATAAACATAGGGGTGCACTGATCTTTCTCATACTTGATTGCTGCATTCTTAGGGTAAATTCCTAGGAGTGAAATTCCTGGGTCAAATGGTAAGTCTGTTTTGAGCATTTTGATGTACCTCCATACTGCTTTCCACAATGGTTGAACTAACTTACATTCCCAGCAGCAGTGTAGGAGGGTTCCCCTTTCTCCACAGCCTCGCCAACATTTGTTGTTGTTTGTCTTTTGGATGGCAGCCATCCTTACTGGTGTGAGGTGATACCTCATTGTAGTTTTAATTTGCATTTCTCTGATAATTAGCGATGTGGAGCATCTTTTCATGTGTCTGTTGGCCATCTGTATTTCTTTTTTGGAGAACTGTCTGTTCAGTTCCTCTGCCCATTTTTTAAATTGGGTTATTTGTTTTTTGTTTGTTGAGGCGTGTGAGCTCTTTATATATTCTGGATGTCAAGCCTTTATCGGATCTGTCATTTTCAAATATATTCTCCCATACTGTATGTAGGGTTCCTTTCTGTTCTATTGATGGTGTCTTTTGCTGTACAGAAGCTTTTCAGCTTAATATAGTCCCACTTACTCATTTTTGCTGTTGTTTTCCTTGCCCGGGGAGATATGTTCAAGAAGAGGTCACTCATGTTTATGTCTAAGAGGTTTTTGCCTATGTTTTCTTCCAAGAGTTTAAGGGTTTCGTGACTTACATTCAGGTCTTTGATCCATTTTGAGTTTACTTTTGTATATGGGGTTAGACAATGGTCCAGTTTTGCCAGCACCACCTGTTGAAGAGACTGTCATTTTGCCACTGTATGTCCATGGCTCCTTTATCAAATATTAATTGACCATATATGTCTGGGTTAATGTCTGGATTCTCTAGTCTGTTCCATTGGTCTGTGGCTCTGCTCTTGTGCCAGTACCAAACTGTCTTGATTACTATGGCTTTATGGTAGAGCTTGAAGTTGGGGAGTGCAGATCTCAGCATTTTTTTATCCCCCTAGGTTCACTTACACTTTGGAGGTCTACCTCCCATCCTGGTTACTAGGTTCCTTAATTGATAGAGGGGCTGGAAGAAGCAGAACAGCATGTAGATGAAGTTAAAGTATAAAGTGGGCTTTTTCTAGGCTGAGTATATTTCACAGTGTCATGAGCCTCATCCCATTTCTGTGCTTTGTCTCACTGCAAATGCAGAGAGTGGATTGAGAAGGTGTCTCCAAAATTTGCACTTTTGTTTTGACAGTCAAAACTTCCTAGTAACATCCAGCTAGTCCTCATCTTGGTCACCAGAGGCAGCAGCGAACGGGTAACGTGGGTGCTGTCTCTCAGAAGTGGAACCTGCTGCTTAGACATTCTTTGTTCTCCAGTGTAGTCAGAGCAGCAGAAAGTCTAGTCATCATACTCAGGAAATTAAAATTCTAGATTTGGGAATTTTCCCCCTAACTACACCCTATCGTGCTGCCTTGCAAGTGCTCAGAGACAGCCAGGAAGCATCTCCAGCGGAAGTGGAGCTTGCACTGCCCCATTCGACGTGGCAACAGGGAGTCGCTGGACCACCTCATCTTCCCTGTCGGGTTTTTCCAGTCTGAACCCCGAGAGGAGTGGAACCCCTCGCATTGCAAAGCTGAGCACACACGGCAGCTGTTCAGCTGCTCTGACTCCAGGATTTTTTTCTTCGCAAGCCCCTGTGTGTCAGGCTGGGTGGTGAGGTGACAGCTGAGGCTGGGGGAGTGGAGAGCGGCTGACAGGAAAACAGACTCCTGAAGCCATTTCTCCCATCTCTCTGCCCCGTGTCCCTGGGGAGGAGGGCCTCCTTGGCCTTGGCATTATGCCGGAAGCCTTCACTTTATCCTCCTGAAAGGGATCGTCCTTGGTGCAGATCAATGTCATGACTGTGAAGGAAATTATGGTGGAAGTGGGAAGCTCTGTGCCTCGTCTTGGGGAGAGGGAGGTCCCTGCAGGCATTATGGGTATGTGGGGACACCTGTTGTGATATGACTGATGATAAGTAAATATTTGGTAATTGAGATGACCAAAATACATTTCCTAGGTATTTTTGCTCCTCGTGCACAATTCCTGAAAATCCTTCTGAGCCATAACTGTCCAATGGGTGTCTTGTTAGGTTAATGCAGAGGCTTTGGGGCCCTATCCTAGGTTAGAGGCTGGTTGCCAGGGGCACCAAGCTTGTGATTAGAGGATGGAAATTATTAGCCCTCAGCCCCCAGGGAAGAGGAAAGGGATGAGGGCTGGAGGCTGAATCAGCAATGGCCAGTGATTTAGTCAGTCATGACTCTGCAGTGAAGCCCTCACAAAACCCTAAGAGAAGAGCACATCTCTCTCATCTCCTGTTTCTCTGTCAGAGCTTCCATGCCTGGGGAACCAGGTGGCCTGCACATGCCACCAGGCCAGGCCCCAAGCACCCCAGGAGGATAGAAGCTCTTTTATTTGGGACCTTGCCATATGTGTGTGTTCATCCGGCTGTTGTGTCCTTTATGGTACTCTTTGTTAAACGTGAGTGTTCTTCTGAGATTCTGAGGCACCTTAGCAACTTGGGCAGACCTAAAGGGGAAGTTGTTGGAACCCGCAATCTTAGCCTGCAGGTGGGAAGCACAAGCTAATTGCGTGGGGCTTGCAACCAGGCTCTGGAGCTGGGGAGGAGGGCAGTCTTGAGGATAGAAACCTTACCCTGTAGAATCTGGTGTTGTCTCTGGGCAGATAGCCTCAGCATTGAGTTCTCAGACACCCTGCTGGTGTTCAAGAATTGCTTGGTGGTGTATGCATTGGAAACAGGTCCAGTATCCTGAAAGGAGTTACACTGCTGTGTATGAAAAAGAACGCTGGGTCATATGAAACCGCTATTAATATAGGTAGGAACCACCACACTGTTTTCCATAGTAGCTGCACCAATTTACATGGTCACAAACAGTGCATGACGGTTCCCTTTTGTCCACATCCTCATAAATAACTTGTTATTTCTTGTTTTTTTGGGGAACTAGCCATTCTGAATGCTGTGAGGTGATAGCTCATTGTGATTTTTTTGTTGTTACCATTAGAGTACAATTACATGAGCAACATTGTGGTTACTAGACTCCCCCCCATTATCAAGTCCGCTCCCCGCACCCCATTACAGTCGCTGTCCATCAATGTAGTAAGATGCTATGGAATCACTACCTGTCTTCTGTGTGTTACACTGCAATCCCTGTGGCCCCCCACCCCCTACATTATGTGTGCGGATCGTAATGCCCCCTTTACCCCCTTATCGCTCCCTCCCCACCCGTCCTCCCAGGTCCCTTTCCCTTTGGTAACTGTTAGTCCATTCTTGGGTTCTGTGAGTCTGCTGCTGTTTTGTTCCTTCCCGTTTTTGCTTTGTTCTCATACCTCACAGAGGAGTGAAATCCTTGGATACTTGTCTTTCTCCACCTGGCTTATTTCACTGAGCATAACACCCTCTAGCTCCGTCCGTGTTGTTGCAAATGGTGGTAGGATTTGTTTTCTTCCTATGGCTGAGTGATATTCCGTAGTGTGTATGTACCACCTCTTCTTTATCCCTTCATCTCCCGATGGACACTTAGGTTGCTTCCCTTTCTTGGGTATTGTAAGTAGTGCTGTGATCAACATAGGGGTGCATCTGTCTCTTTCAAACTGGGCTCCTGCACTCTTAGGGTAAATTCCTAGGAGAGGAATTCCTGGGTCAAATGGCATTTCTGTTCTTTGGTTTTTGGGGGAACCTCCATACCGCTTTCCACAATGGTTGAGCTGACTGACATTCCCACCAGCAGTGTAGGAGGGTTCCCCTTTCTCCACACCCTCGCCGACATCTGTTGTTGTCTGTCTTTTGGGTGGTGGCCATCCTAACTGGTGTGAGGTGATACCCCGTTGTGGTTTTAGTGTGCATTTCTCTGATGGTTAGCGATGTGGAGCGTCTTTTCCATGTGCCTGCCGGCCACCTGAAATTGCTTCTGTGGAGAAGTGTCTGTTGAGAGCCTCTGCCCATTTTGTAACTGGATTCATTTGCTTTTTGTGTGTTGAGGTTCGTGAGCTCTTGATACATGTTTTGGATGGCAACGCCTTATCAGATATGTCATCGGTGAGTATATTCTCCCATACTGAAGGATGTCTTTTGGTTCTACTGATGGTGGTCAAACAGAATCTTACGAAACCCCCTACCACTTCATTCCAAATCTGACTAATTTTTTTTTTTTTTTTTTCCCCAGAACACCAACCAGCCGAGAAAACGGGAACGAAGAGGAGAAGCTGTGATGCGGGAACATCTGGCGTAAAACTGAGAGGTGAGGCGGTGTGGAGACTGGTAGGTTGTATCTTTCCATGTGCTGCTTTCAAGGGTCATAGGGAAAAAAGATCGCCAAGGAGATGAAGCCCGGGGTGTTGACGTCACCTGGTATCGGTGGAGCCACGTAGCCTCTAGCCATTGACGGGGAGGCTAGCATGCGGCACTGTTGTCTTTCCTGCGGAGTTAAGACGAGCGGCGTCCCCCGTTTGCAGTTCAGTCAGAGCCCGTGTGGGACTGTCCTGGCACCGGCCGGGGTGGACCCGAGAGCTGTGCCGTTCCTGCTGGGCTGTCGCAGCACCCCTCTCGGAACAGGGCCTCAGCAGCGCTCCCGGGAGAGAGAGAGAGAGAGAGAGAGAGACAGAGACAGAGACAGAGACAGAGAGAGAGAGAGAGAGAGACAGAGAGAGACAGAGAGAGACAGAGAGAGAGAGAATTGCGCTCGAGAGACAGGGGCAGTTATATTTTCTGTAGCTCCCTGAGCATGCTCCTGGTGTTTATTTTGAGATCTCTTTCTCAGGAAGATTGATTTGAGTCCAGTTACCAGGTTCCTTTGAAGGTTCATATTTGTAGGTGGCGCCCTCTAGCTCCCAGAAGCTTTACTCTCTGGAGATGCTCAGCCCTTGGGGTGGGTGGGGGGTGGGGTGGCAGGGGTCCCAGGGGAGAGGTGCCGGTGCCCACCCCCGCCGGGAGGAAAGAGGTCTTTCCTGCTTCCCGACCGCAGTGCCCGTCTCCACTGCCGGGGCCAGTTTGCGGAGCACGCAGGGAGAAGCTGCCGTAGGTGGGGGCGGCCGTTTTGCAGGCCGGTGCCGGCGGGGAGGCAGGCCGTGTGCCAGTCACAGCACGGTAAGGGGGATGGAGCGCCCGGAGCTCCTGAAAGCTCCCCCGCCTGCCGGGCAGAGTGCACCCGGGCAGTTTGGCGCACCTGTCCTTTCTCCTGAGCGGCAAGCCCTGCGGAAGCCTTGCCCCTTTAGCAGTTCTCTCGCTGTCAGGAAGTCTCTCAGACTGTCCGCCTTTCTTTTGTCCCACAGCGGCCGGATGTGGATCCCTGTGTTGTCCCACAAGTGGCTGGAATCTCAAGTCTCTCGAAGTCTTCCGCCTGTCTCTGCTTTCCAAGCCCACCGATCCTCCAGAGCGCAGCACGTGTACGGTAGGTTCGTGCTCCCAGAGCACATCTCCGGGGCTGTACGTCACACTTCTCCTCGAGGTGACAGCCTGCCGCAGCAGCGTTCTTCCCTGCTGCTCTTCCAGGATTTGGTGTAGTTGTTCTATTTCCATATAGTACGTATGTATGTGGTTTTGGTTTTGGGAGGAGGTTTCCGCCTCCCCTCTCACGTGAGCCGCCGTCTTTAATCCCAGCAGCACATCTTTTTTCTTCTTCTTCTTTTTTTTTTTTTCTTTTCAGTTTCACTTGTCTAGGGTACCTGTCCCCACCCCCTCAACTTCTGGTTTGTCTTCGTCCTTGGATCTCAAGTGAGTCTCCTGTAAGGGAGCACGTAGGTGGTCTTGAGTTTTCATCCCTTCTTTTAACCCTGTGTCTTTTGATTGGAGCCCTCAGAGCCTGTCCTTTTATTCTGACAATTGAGAGCTGTGTCCTTATTGCACTTAAAAAATTTTTTTTGTTATCATTCATCTACAGTCACGTGAAGAACATGATGATCACCAAGTCCCCCCCAAAAACCCCGTTACAGTCGCTGACCATCAGCGTGTAGTAAGATGCTGTAGAATCACTACTTGTCTTCTCTGGGTTGTACAGCCCTCCCCATGCTCCCCCCACCCCACACGTTATACATGCTAATCCTGATGCCCCCTTTCTTTCTCCCCGCCCTTATCCCTCCCTTCCCACCCACCCTGCCCAGCCCCTTTCCCTTTGGTAACTGTGAGTCCACTCTCGGGTTCTGTGAGTCTGCTGCTGTTTTTTTCCTTCAGTTTTTCTTTGTTGTGATACTCCACACATGAGTATAAAGACGGCGTGATCGCCGCTGATCGGAGGGAGGGACAAACAAAAAGGAACACCCCATTTCTAGACAGGAGCAGTTGGGAGCAAAGAGTGTGTTGTGGACTGACGTGTTTATTTGAGTGTCCAAACTTCCCTCTTTATGTGGCTATTACTTCTTTACATTCGTGAACATCATAAAAGCCACTGATTTCAAAGGCCCAGACGCATACTGAGGTGAGAGAAGATGAGAAGGACGTTGCTGCACCACTAAATCTATGGCTGGGCACTGCTGAAACCAAACAAAAAGAATTCACGGTGGCCAGATAGGGCTATTTTCTAGTGGCTGTCTCTGGGGACTCAGACAGAATCCATTTGTTTGATTGTTTGTTTTTTCAGTTTCACTTGTGTAGGGTACCTGTCCCCACCCTGTAAGGGAGCACGTAGGTGGTCTTGAGCTTTCATCCCTTCTTTTAACCCTGTGTCTTTTGTTTGGAGCACTCAAAGCCTGTCCTTTTATTCTGATGATTCAGAGCTGTGCCCTTATTGCACTTCTTAAATTCTTTTTGTCATCATTCATCTACAGTCACGTGAAGAACATTACGTTTACCAGGCTCCCCCCTTCACCAAGTCCCCCGCGAAAACCTCTTACAGTCACTGTCCATCAGTGTAGTTTGGATGCTGTAGACCCCTTCACCATGTCCCCCCGACACACCCCGTTACAGTCGCTGTCCATCAGCGTGTAGTAAGATGCTGTAGAATCACTACTTGTCTTCTCTGGGTTGTACAGCCCTCCCCATGCTCCCCCCGCCCCACACATTCTACATGCTAATCCTGATGCCCCCTTTCTTTCTCCCCGCCCCTATCCCTCCCTCCCTCCCCACCCACCCTCCCCAGTCCCTTTCCCTTTGGTAACTGTTAGTCCACTCTCGGGTTCTGTGAGTCTGCTGCTGTTTTTCTCCTTCAGTTTTTCTTTGTTGTTATACTCCACACACGAGTGAAATCATTTGGTACTTGTCTTTCTCCGCCTGGCTTATTTCACTGAGCATAATACCGTCTAGCTCCGTCCACATCATTGCAAATGGTAGGATTTGTTTTCTTCTTATGGCTGCTTGCTGCACTTTTTAAACTGGATTTTTCATTCTTCTTTTTTGTTTGTAGTTTCGCTATGTGCTTTCACCATTACTCTCCTGGTTTATGAGCAATAGCTTTTATTAATTGATATGTACCTATATCTCTCTCTCTATCTCTCTGTCTCTCTATCTATCTCTCTATCTATCTGTCTATCTATCTATCTATCTATCTATCTATGAATCAATCATCTTTTTGTCTGCCCTTCTGTCCTTATGTACAAGAACAGTCAACAACATAGGCTATGTCACTTCCCTACATTATGCCTCCAAAAATCTTGCAAGGTAACTAGGCCGTAGGGAGAGCACTGGGTTTTCACCGAGACACTTGCAGGTCGAGTCAGCCGCGTGCACCTACAAAACCAGGAAATGGTGGTGCAGGGACTTGAACCCGTATCTCTGTCCTCTGTCCTCTTTTACCTCCTTCTCGCTTGCTGACTGTATTTAGCCACATTCACTGACTAAGTGCTCCCTGAAGACCACAAGTATCCTTCCTCTGGGCCTCTTGTCGACAGAAAAGTAAACTTGGTGCTTTGCTCACCACCATGTTTGAGGGACATCGGCGTGATCGCCGCTGATAGGAGGGAGGGACAAATAAAAAGGAACACCAGTTTCTAGACAGGAGCAGTTGGGAGCAAAGAGTGTGCTGTGGAGTGACGTGTTGGGTTAAGCATCCAAACTTCCCTCGGTATCTGGTTATTGCCTCTTTACATTCGTGAACATCATAAAAGCCACTGATTTCAAAGGCCCAGACGCATATTATTACCGCAATTCAGTTGTTGAGGTGAGAGACGATGAGAAGGGCGTTGCTGCACCACTAAATCTATGGCTGGGCCCTGCTGAAACCAAACAAAAAGAATTCACGGTGGCCAGATAGGGCTATTTTCTAGTGACTGTCTCTGGGGACTCAGACAGAATCCGTTTGTTTGTTTGTTTGTTTGTTTGTTTGTTTGTTTCTCAGTTTCACCTGTGTAGGGTACCTGTCCCCGCCCCTTCGGCTTCTAGTCTGTCTGTGTCCTTGGATCTCAAGTGAGTCTCCTGTAAGGGAGCACGTAGATGGTCTTGAGCGAGAGATAGCTTTGTTTAGTATGATGCTCTCCTATCTACCTACCTACCTATCCCTTTATCTATCTACCTATCTATCTATCTATGATCTATCATCTATCTACTCTCATCTGTGTATCTATCTAATTAATCTATCACCTATATGTATGTATATCAACCCAATCTATGTATCAATCATCTGTCTGTCTATGTAATCTGTTGTCTCACTTTTGTCAACGTTCTGTCACTAGGTGCAGTTTGATTCCTCTGTGTCCTTCTCAGAGAAGTCTCAATTCCTTGTGTCTGTTTATGTGAGTTAGCTGTGTGTTTGGGTCTTGAGAGGAGTGGCCTTGGGTGGGAACTTCTCCTGCGTAGGTGGCACGAGTCTGCTGGGTGTGGACGGTGTGGTTGGCGGGCTGGGCTCTTGAACCTGTGCGGGCCAGGGCCCTCCGGCTGCTCTGCCCCTGGGCCGTTCCCGCTGTGGCGGCTGCGTGAGCTGCGGGGCATATCCGAGGCCCCACGCAGGGAGCACCCTGGCTGGCCTGCGGGGTCCGAGGCAGGTGCATGCCCAGTAGTAGGTCTTTTTGCCTGTGCACCGATGTCACCTCGGCGGCCCTGCTTGCTGGCCCATCTCCAGAGAGCATGCGTGTAGTCACTGGTTAAGGGAACTGCCTTTTGGTGACACGCAGGGCTCTTGTGGGCCGGTGGCCCGTGGGCTTGCTGAGGTGGCAGGCCAGCTAGCTTGTGGGGAAACTGCTCCCCTCTGCTGTCAAGGTGGAGGTGGAGTTTCAGTGCATTTAGGCATTTAGATGTGAGTGAGGTCTCTCTGAAATGGAATAGTAGCGTTGAGAGCTATGTTTCCGTTCGTATGAAAAGGGTGCTGAGCATAAAGAGTTGGGTGATGGTGGCAGGAATTCTAGGAATGTTTATGTCCCCGCACTTATTTATTTTCTGTTAAGGGAGGTGATTCTGAAGTAACTTTTTACTCACGGATGAAGGTGGTGCATAAGGTCATCCCACGTCAGCCATGGTGAGATGAAGTGGTGTAGTAGAATTAAAGCCTGTACACCTTGGCCTGATACATAGGAGACACACCGTGGGTGCTCTTTGCTGCCCTCCTGTCCTGGCTTATTACCTTAACTAACTCGATGGTTCAGAGTGGTCCCAGCAACATTTCCGGCAAGATCTTTCTAAAATTGCATAGAATCACTTGGCAAAGATATCCCCAGAGGCTAGTGGAGAACTTTACTCTTTCTGGTCATAGTTTGCAAGATGTTTGCCCTATCCTGCGTTCCTTTGTTACTTTTGCATCTCCTGTGATTGTAGACCGATGGGGCAGTGGCGTACACACACACACACACACGCGCACACGCACACGCACACACGCACGCACAGGCGCGCGCACACGCACGCACACAGACACACACACACACACACACACACACACACACGGCTGAGAGTTAACGGAGACCCCAGTTATAGGAAACTGCAGCCCGCACTTTAAAAAAGAAACGCGCATAAGTTGTGCTCCTGGCGTGCCCCCCATAGGGAGCGGACTTCAAAGTGCAGAGGTGGTTGGACACAGATACCTATGCAGACACCTAAGCACAGATATCTATGCGTAGGCTCTCTCCATCCATCGTCTTAAGTGCGTCTCTGTTTACCTACATATCTATGTTAGTCTACTCAAGCTGATAACCAGAGTGTCATTGAGTGGGGGCTTCATCCATAGACACTGATTTCTCACCATTCTGGAAGCAGAAGTCCAAGACCAAGGCAGGTTCAGTTCCTGGTGAGGTCCCTTCTTCTGGCTTGCATACGGCCGCATCCCTGCTGTGTCCTCACAGGGTCGAGGGAGAAAGCTCTGTCCTCTGTTCCTCTTAATAGCACTGATTGCATAATGGCAGCTCCACCCACACCCTCATGATGATAGCTTCCGAACCAAATTACCTCCAAAGGCCCCACCTCCCAAGACCATGACAGTGGGGGTTAGGGCTTCAACCCTGACTCAATTCAAATATGAACTTGTGTGTGTGTGTGTGTGTGTGTGTGTGTGTGTGTGTGTGTGGTGGTGGCGGCGGGGGGTTAGGAGGAGCAGAAGATGGTGAGGTGAGGGCCCAAAAATTCAGTTCATAACTCTGTATCTATCTATCATCTATCTATTCTCTATCTAATCTATCAATATCTTATCATCTGTCTTTCTAACGTAACCTACCTATATCATCTATCCTATCTAGTCTATCATCCGTCATCTATATATGTCTTATCTATCTGTGATCTCTGTCAATCTGTTCGTCTAACCTATGAATATCTATCATCTATCTAATGTATCTATTTCTAATCTATCATCTGTCACCTGTCTGTCACCTACCTGTTGTCATCTTTTTGTCTACCCATCTATCCTTATGTACAGAACAGTGTAAGATAAATTCTAGCTGAAATAAGCAGGTGAAGGGAGGCAACAAAGGGCCCGGTAGTTTATTTGAACGCAAATACCCGGGCGAGATTTCCCCGGTCTATAGAAATGGAGGCTGGGGAATTCACACTTAAGTAGACAGGCAGGCAGCGAGATTTTCGAGAAGGTAGGGGGAGGCAGAGCTTAGATTTACAGCAGCACGAGGATTGGCTAGCCCAAGGCATATTTTTCAGGTTGGGAGGGGGCAACAGCCAAGAACTTCGGCCCATCATCAGTGTCCCACGTGGGAGGGGGCAGCAGCCGGAGACATTGGCACATCATCAGTGTCCGACGTGCTCGCTCCTCCCATCAGTGCCCCCAGCCTTACAAACAGTTAACAACACGGCTATCTAACATGGCTGGCTATCTATCTGTCTGTCTGTCTGTCTGTCTGTCTGTCTGTCTGTCTATCTATCTATCTATCTATCTATCAATCATATATTCAATCTATCTATACCTGTCATCTATCCTATCTAATCTATCATCTATCTATCTGTCTATCTGTCCTATCTATCTATCATCATGTTTTTGTCTACCCATCTGTCTTTATGTACAGAACAGTTCACAAGATGGCTTATATGTCACTTCCCTACTTATGTTTCCAAAAGCCTGCAAGGTAACTAGGCCCTAGAGACAGACAGCACTGGGTTCACCGAGACATTTGCACATCGAGTCAACAGCGTGTGACTACAAAACTAGTCGATGGTGGTGCGGGGACTTCAACCCATATCTCTGTCCCCGGTCCTCTTTGCCCTCCTTGCTGACGGTATTCTAGCCGCATTTGTTGACTGACTGCTCCCTGAAGACCACAAGCATCCCTCCTCTTGGCTTTTTCAGTAATTTATCCCATTGTATGGAATGCTTTTCCCTCAGATACCTGGTTCTGTCACCTCCTTCTAGACTGTTCAAGTCCCACCTCCCTGGTGAGGCTTACCCTGTCCACTGTTTATTTTGAAAGCCCTGCTTCTCTCTGCCTACAATCTCAGTCCTCCATATCCTGCTTTTCATTCTTCATAGTGTTTGTTACCGGCTAAGCTACCGGAAAACTTACAGATGTTCATTGTCTCTTTCCTCCCCTCCAACTAGAACGTGGTCTCCACAGGTTAGGAATTCTGCGTGTATTGAGTCTGGTGGAGACCCTGCAGACTCTAGGGTCAGCGAGAAGTGGGCACAGTTGTAACTCAACGTGGCTTGACATGTTAGCAGTTTAGGTTAGAGTCAGGCCAGGCGGTCATTAAAGAGGACCTTTTCTGATATTACTAAGCTACTTGGTAAATTCTAAGTAAGCTTACATTTTCAATAATCACACAGCAGGCAGAAGCACTTCCTTCTGTCGTTCCTCCAGCCTCGAGGACCTGGATGCCAAATCCGTTCTCTCGTGGGGAAGTGGGAGTGTGTGAGGATGATCGGCCAAAGTCTTAAGTTACACAAGGCACACACATACAGAATTAAACATGTTTAAAAACCAAAATGATGAGAGAGGTTGCCTGTGTCACAGCAGGGATTCCCTAGCCCCCAGTGAGCTCAGAGCAGTGGGAGAGGAGAGGGAAGGGGCCACATAAGCCAACCCGGTCTCCTTCCTCTGGACTTGCCTCCCCCTGGGTTGTCATCCATTAAACGCTCAGCACGCAGACCTCGCGGTGAGCACGCACAGTCATAAAACGCGGCTACTTCCACATCCCAGTCGCTGGGGCACGGAACACGTTGCGTAGTTAAGTGTGGCTCAGAACACTATCACTCATGTATGTGTGTTCTTCCTCTGTCGCCGAGTCAAAGAGTAAACAGAGCAGAGGCATACTAGCAAGAGCAGGGTTTAGTGTGAATATATAATATACGCACATACTGTGGGAAAGACTTTGTTAAATGGATAGGAGGACATAGGCCTTGTCTGGAGCCGGGGGAGGCCTGTAGGTGCCGTTGGCAAGGGCTGTGGCGTGTCCACCGGGTCGGAGGCCGAGTTAGGGGTAGGGCCGAGGCCGTCGGCTGTGCCTCCCGCGGCATCGTGTGGGTCCAGGGCTGACCGGAGGATGACCGCCCGCGCGGTGGGTGTCTGAGGTGCGCAGGAGGCCGGCGGTGGCGCCGCCCACGGCCTCGTGCGAGGCCGGTGGGGACCGGAAGATGACGGCCACCGAGGGTGGCGTCGTGTCCATCGGCTCGACCCGAGCGTCATCGTCGGCCTTCGGGCCGGCGGTGGTGCTGCCCACGGCCTCGTGTGGCGCCGGGGGAGACCGCAAGATCACGGCCAGCCAGGGTGGCGTCGTGTCCACTGGTTCGTCTTGAGCGTCAGCGTCGGCCTTAAGGCCGGCGCTTGTCCTGCCCATGGCCTTGTCTGGGGCCGGGGATCAGTTGTAGGTGCCTTTCCCGAGGGTGGTGGCGGGCCCATCGGGTCATCGTCCGACTTGGGGGTAGGGCCGAGGCCGTCGTCTGTGCCTCCCACGGCATCGTGTGGGTCCAGGGCAGACCGGACGATGACCGCCCGCGCGGTGGGTGTCTGAGGTGCGCAGGAGGCCGGCGGTGGTGATGCCCACGGCCTGGTGTGGGGCCCGGTGGGGACCGGAAGATGACGGCGAGCGACGGTGGCGTCGTGTCCATTGGCTCGCCTTGAGAGTCAGAGTGAGCCTTCGGGCCGGCGCCTGTGCTGCCCACTGCGTCGTCTGGGGCCCGGGGGGACGAGTAGGTGCCTTTCCCGATGGCGGAGGCGTGCCCATCGGGTCCTAGTCCGACTTGCGGGTACCGGTCCGAGGCCGTCGTCTGTGCCTCCCACGGCATCGTGTGGGGCCAGGGGAGGCCGGCGGTGCCGCTGCCCACGGCCTCGTGTGGGGCTGGGGGGGGGGGGGCCGGAAGATGACGGCCATCGAGGGGGGTGTCGTGTCCCATCGGCTCGTCTTGAGCGTCAGCGTCAGCCTTCGGGCGGGCGCTTGTGCTGCCCTGGGCCTTGCCTGGGGCCGGGGGGGCAGTTGTAGGTGCCTTTCCCGAGGGCGGCGGCGTGCCCATCGGGTCCGAGGCTGACTTACGGGTAGGGCCGAGGCCGTCGTCTGTGCCTCCCACGGCATCGTATGGGGCCAGGGGAGACCAGACGACGACCGCCCGCGCGGTGGTTGTCGGAGGCACACAGGAGGCCGGCGGTGGTGCTGCCCACGGCCCCGTGCGGGGCCGGGGGCGACCGGAAGATGACGGCCATGGAGGGTGGCGTCGTGTCCATGGGCTCGTCCCCGGCGTCATCGCCGGCCCTCGGGCCGAAGGTGGAGCTGCCCACGGCCCCGTGCGCGGCCGGGGGCGACCGGAAGATGACGGCCATGGAGGGTGGCGTCGTGTCCATGGGCTCGTCCCGGGCGTCATCGCCGGCCCTCGGGCCGAAGGTGGTGCTGCCCACGGCCCCGTGCGGGGCCGGGGGCGACCGGAAGATGACGGCCATGGAGGGTGGCGTCGTGTCCATGGGCTCGTCCCGGTCGTCATCGCCGCCCTTCGGGCCGAAGGTGGAGCTGCCCACGGCCCCGTGCGCGGCCGGGGGCGACCGGAAGATGACGGCCATGGAGGGTGGCGTCGTGTCCATGGGCTCGTCCCGGTCGTCATCGCCGCCCCTCGGGCCGAAGGTGGAGCTGCCCACGGCCCCGTGTGCGGCCGGGGGCGACCGGAAGATGACGGCCATGGAGGGTGGTGTCGTGTCCATGGGCTCGTCGTCCTGAGCATCAGCCTTCAGGCTGGCGCCTGTGCAGCCCACGGACTTGTCCGTGGCCAGGGGGCAGTTGTGGGTGCCTTTCCCGAAGGCGGTGGCGTGCCCATCGGGTCGTCGTCCGCCTTGCGGGTAGGGCCGAGGCCGTCGTCTGTGCCTCCCACGGCATCGTATGGGGCCAGGGGAGACCAGACGACGACCGCCCGCGCGGTGGTTGTCTGAGGCGCGCAGGAGGCCGGCGGTGGCGCTGCCCATGGCCTTGTCTGTTGGCTGACTCTGGATGGCGGTTTCACAGAGGCAGGACACCTCGAGGCGGGCTGGTAGTGGTGCCCGTGTGCCCTGCAGAGGAGGAGCTCGTCTGGGTGGTCTCTCTCCAGCCGTCTGCTGGGAGCCTAGGATGGTCCAGAGGCCCAGGACTGCTCCCCGTGGAAGTGGGAACTCTGTTGGGAAAAGTGGGAAAAGCCAGCCGCTAAAGGCACAGGATCCCCAGTGGAACAGCCTGTGACCAGGGCAGCGGGCAGGTGCAGGGTGCTCCCTGGCAGGAGGGGTAGGGGCCAGCGTCCCGGGGACGGGAAGGACCGGCGGGCGAAGAAGGTGGGGCTGGGGAGGCGGCGGGCGGGGTGGGGCACGAACCTTAGGAAGGAGGAAACTGTCCACACGGGAAAATGGGTTGTGGTGTGCGCCAAACGATCCGAGGAAAGGGTCTGAAGCTAGGGAGAGGGTCTCCTTTGCCACTAACTCCTTCTCAGGCCAAGCACGCACTGAGCTGCCCAGCTAGGGCGAGCCTGGTATGTATGTCAGCCAGGGGACGCATCACAAAGCGGCCTGGGCCGCTGTGACGTCACCCAGGGGCCGCATCACCAAGCCCCCTCCCCCCCCCCCCCCCACTGCCTTAAGCACACCGGCCCCGCCCAGAGGAGACCCTGGGCCAAGGCCACGGCGCGGCCCCAAGGCCAACCCCAGTAGAATCCCTAGCCCCCGGGACTGCCCGCTGAGGGCCGTGCGGGTGTTCGGACCGACGAGGCCACCGTGCGGACCGTCGAGGGCTGCAGTGCCCGCGTCTGTCGGAGCTCAGCCCGCCCGGGTGCCGGCTCTGCATGTTCTCGGCACCCGGGGTGCGGCGGGCGGCAAGTGCCTTGCCCCCCACCCCCACCCCCCCGCCCGCCCCCCCGCGCTCCCGGAGGCCAGGGCCTGCTCACGGCCCGGCGCGGAGCCACCCAGAGGCTGCCCGGGGCACGGCCCGCCCTTTCCCGGGCGTTCCCAGCTTCTCTGGGACACCGGGAGCCAGGCATGCCTTCTCGGCCATGGCCAGCCAGGCGGCTGACTTCTGAGGAGGGCGCAGACCCCATGACTTGCCGTCCTAGCTAGCGGGCAGGTTCTTTCTTTGCTTCTCACAGAAAGCGTAGGTCGGGGACCACCGGGTCTCAGCATAGCCACATCCCGCATTCTGACTGGGCCTGGCTGCCCAGATTTTCTCTCTGATCTAGTTTTGGGGGCCTGTGTCTCGTACGTGAATAACACAGCAGAGTATAAACTGGGAAACACTTTTTATTTTTAAAATGCTTCTCCTTTAGACTCTCGGTCTCGATGGCGTCGCCGTTCCTGCCCGTCAGCCAAGCTGGAAGCTTGCGGGGCGACCTCGCCTCCTCTCAGCAGTCAGCCTGTCCATTCCCGATCCCGACTGTTCATCCTTTACGTTTTTTTTTTAAACTCTACTTTTTATTTTTATTTTTATTTTTATTTTATTTATTTTTTTAGTTTATTATTTTTTATTGAAGGGTAGTTGACGCACAGTATTACATTACGTTAGTTTCAAGTGTACAACACAGTGATAAAACATTTATATACATAATTCTAGGTTCCAGCTATCGCCCTACCAAGCTGTTACAATATCTTGACTATATTCCTTACGCTATCCATTACATCCCGGTTACTTATTTATTTTACCATTGGAAGTCTTGTCCTTTTTTTTTTTTTTTTTTTTTCTGTGAGGGCATCTCTCATATTTATTGATCAAATGGTTGTTAAGGACAATAAAATTCTGTATAGGGGAGTCAATGCTCAATGCACAATCATTAATCCACCCCAAGCCTAATTTTCGTCAGTCTCCAATCTTCTGAGGCATAACAAACAAGTTCTTACATGGAGAACAAATTCTTACATAGTGAATAAGTTACATAGTGAACAGTACAAGGGCAGTCATCACAGAAACTTTCGGTTTTGCTCATGCATTATGAACTCTAAACAGTCAGTTCAAATATGAATACTCATTTGGTTTTTATACTTGATTTATATGTGGATACCACATTTCTCTCTTTATTATTATTATTATTTTTAGTAAAATGCTGAAGTGGAAGGTAGATACAAAATAAAGGTAGAAAACATAGTTTAGTGTTGTAAGAGGGCAAATGTAGATGATCAGGTGTGTGCCTGTAGACTATGTGTTAATCCAAGCTAGACCAGGGCAATAAAACATCCACGTATGCAGAAGATTTCTCTCAGAACGGTGGGGTGAGGTTCTAAGCCTCACCTCTGTTGATCCCCAATTTCTCACCTGATGACCCCCCTGCGACTGTGCCTGTCTTAGGTTGGTCCTCCCTTGAGGAATCTTACCCGTCTCTGGCTAACCAGTCATCTTCCGGGGCCATACAGGGAAATGTAGAGTTGGTAAGTGAGAGAGAAGCCTTATTGTTTGAAATGGTTAGCTTTCTATTTCTTTGCATGGTTATGCCCTGTAGCTTCTATGCCCAGCATCTGTCTTGAGGTATCTTTACCACTTGGAAGAATTATGATACTCGGTAAATTTGATATGAGGCACGAATTCTATTTAAGGGTTGTAATTAGGAAGGAAGAAGAAAAGCTATAGAAGTAGCAGGCGGAAGAAAACATGGGAAGATTGATTATTTCTTTGACATATCTTCTTGTAGAGTAACTTCAGCATGTATAGGTTTTAAGCTACTACTTAAATTGCGCACACACGTTAACATAATAGGAGTATAGTTACATAACCAAAGCATACCTGTAATTACCAGCCATCTCCAGTGAAACCGAGAAAACCAGTTAGGCACCTTAGGCATTTGTGAAAACTTATCTATGATGTGGTGGATATTGTCCAACTGAACTTGAACAGTCTGAGAGAAATCAGACAGATTAAAACAATCCATTCCTGGGGAATGTTCACATCCCTTATGTTCTTTTAACAGTAAATAGTCTGTAGTTGTAAGATTTTGGAGCGCTACAATTTGCACTTCTCCTAATTCTTGGTTGAGTTCCAACAGTATAGATCCAGTCAAATTTGTTGTTTTACCGTATGCACAGGCCAGCTTAGATGTCTCCTTCATTCCCATGGCAAGTCCAGGAACTGGTGGGATGAGTGCATCTACAGCTGTAGCAGTGCGTGGATCTTTGTTGGGGTTTTTTGATGATCATCTTTCGGCATGAGTCTTCCAGAGAGTGCTGATGTTGGAAGTTCTTTTTCATATCGTATCTTAGTTCATTTTCGGGGTAGCCCAATTAGGCTTTGATCCTCTGTATAAACACAAACAGACCCTTTGCCTACACTTTTATATGCCCTTTATACCCTTGTGTAGAACTGATTGGCGGTTACCACACAGGAACTGCCCTTTTTTTTTTTGTTTTTTTGTTTTGTTTTTGGTATCACTAATCTACACTTACATGACGAATATTATGTTTACTAGGCTCTCCCCTATACCAGGTCTCCCCTATAAACCCCTTTACAGTCACTGTCCATCAGCAGAGCAAAATGTTGTAGAATCACTACTTGCCTTCTCTGTGCTGTACAGCCCTCCCTTTTCTCCCACACCCCCCCCCATGCATGCTAATCTTAATACCCCCCTACTCCTCCCCCCCCCCCCCTTATCCCTCCCTACCCACCCCTCCTCCCCAGTCCCTTTCCCTTTGGTACCTGTTAGTCCATTCTTGAGTTCTGTGATTCTGCTGCTGTTTTGTTCCTTCAGTTTTTCCTTTGTTCTTATATTCCACAGATAAGTGAAATCATTTGGTATTTCTCTTTCTCCACTTGGCTTGTTTCACTGAGCATAATACCCTCCAGCTCCATCCATGTTGCTGCAAATGGTTGGATTTTCCCTTTTCTTATGGCTGAGTAGTATTCCATTGTGTATATGTACCACATCTTCTTTATCCATTCATCTATCGATGGACATTCAGGTTGCTTCCAATTCTTGGCTACTGTAAATAGTGCTGTGATAAACATAGGGGTGCACTGATCTTTCTCATACTTGATTGCTGCATTCTTAGGGTAAATTCCTAGGAGTGAAATTCCTGGGTCAAATGGTAAGTCTGTTTTGAGCATTTTGATGTACCTCCATACTGCTTTCCACAATGGTTGAACTAACTTACATTCCCAGCAGCAGTGTAGGAGGGTTCCCCTTTCTCCACAGCCTCGCCAACATTTGTTGTTGTTTGTCTTTTGGATGGCAGCCATCCTTACTGGTGTGAGGTGATACCTCATTGTAGTTTTAATTTGCATTTCTCTGATAATTAGCGATGTGGAGCATCTTTTCATGTGTCTGTTGGCCATCTGTATTTCTTTTTTGGAGAACTGTCTGTTCAGTTCCTCTGCCCATTTTTTAAATTGGGTTATTTGTTTTTTGTTTGTTGAGGCGTGTGAGCTCTTTATATATTCTGGATGTCAAGCCTTTATCGGATCTGTCATTTTCAAATATATTCTCCCATACTGTATGTAGGGTTCCTTTCTGTTCTATTGATGGTGTCTTTTGCTGTACAGAAGCTTTTCAGCTTAATATAGTCCCACTTACTCATTTTTGCTGTTGTTTTCCTTGCCCGGGGAGATATGTTCAAGAAGAGGTCACTCATGTTTATGTCTAAGAGGTTTTTGCCTATGTTTTCTTCCAAGAGTTTTAGGGTTTCGTGACTTACATTCAGGTCTTTGATCCATTTTGAGTTTACTTTTGTATATGGGGTTAGACAATGGTCCAGTTTTGCCAGCACCACCTGTTGAAGAGACTGTCATTTTGCCACTGTATGTCCATGGCTCCTTTATCAAATATTAATTGACCATATATGTCTGGGTTAATGTCTGGATTCTCTAGTCTGTTCCATTGGTCTGTGGCTCTGCTCTTGTGCCAGTACCAAACTGTCTTGATTACTATGGCTTTATGGTAGAGCTCGAAGTTGGGGAGTGCAGATCTCAGCATTTTTTTATCCCCCTAGGTTCACTTACACTTTGGAGGTCTACCTCCCATCCTGGTTACTAGGTTCCTTAATTGATAGAGGGGCTGGAAGAAGCAGAACAGCATGTAGATGAAGTTAAAGTATAAAGTGGGCTTTTTCTAGGCTGAGTATATTTCACAGTGTCATGAGCCTCATCCCATTTCTGTGCTTTGTCTCACTGCAAATGCAGAGAGTGGATTGAGAAGGTGTCTCCAAAATTTGCACTTTTGTTTTGACAGTCAAAACTTCCTAGTAACATCCAGCTAGTCCTCATCTTGGTCACCAGAGGCAGCAGCGAACGGGTAACGTGGGTGCTGTCTCTCAGAAGTGGAACCTGCTGCTTAGACATTCTTTGTTCTCCAGTGTAGTCAGAGCAGCAGAAAGTCTAGTCATCATACTCAGGAAATTAAAATTCTAGATTTGGGAATTTTCCCCCTAACTACACCCTCTCGTGCTGCCTTGCAAGTGCTCAGAGACAGCCAGGAAGCATCTCCAGCGGAAGTGGAGCTTGCACTGCCCCATTCGACGTGGCAACAGGGAGTCGCTGGACCACCTCATCTTCCCTGTCGGGTTTTTCCAGTCTGAACCCCGAGAGGAGTGGAACCCCTCGCATTGCAAAGCTGAGCACACACGGCAGCTGTTCAGCTGCTCTGACTCCAGGATTTTTTTCTTCGCAAGCCCCTGTGTGTCAGGCTGGGTGGTGAGGTGACAGCTGAGGCTGGGGGAGTGGAGAGCGGCTGACAGGAAAACAGACTCCTGAAGCCATTTCTCCCATCTCTCTGCCCCGTGTCCCTGGGGAGGAGGGCCTCCTTGGCCTTGGCATTATGCCGGAAGCCTTCACTTTATCCTCCTGAAAGGGATCGTCCTTGGTGCAGATCAATGTCATGACTGTGAAGGAAATTATGGTGGAAGTGGGAAGCTCTGTGCCTCGTCTTGGGGAGAGGGAGGTCCCTGCAGGCATTATGGGTATGTGGGGACACCTGTTGTGATATGACTGATGATAAGTAAATATTTGGTAATTGAGATGACCAAAATACATTTCCTAGGTATTTTTGCTCCTCGTGCACAATTCCTGAAAATCCTTCTGAGCCATAACTGTCCAATGGGTGTCTTGTTAGGTTAATGCAGAGGCTTTGGGGCCCTATCCTAGGTTAGAGGCTGGTTGCCAGGGGCACCAAGCTTGTGATTAGAGGATGGAAATTATTAGCCCTCAGCCCCCAGGGAAGAGGAAAGGGATGAGGGCTGGAGGCTGAATCAGCAATGGCCAGTGATTTAGTCAGTCATGACTCTGCAGTGAAGCCCTCACAAAACCCTAAGAGAAGAGCACATCTCTCTCATCTCCTGTTTCTCTGTCAGAGCTTCCATGCCTGGGGAACCAGGTGGCCTGCACATGCCACCAGGCCAGGCCCCAAGCACCCCAGGAGGATAGAAGCTCTTTTATTTGGGACCTTGCCATATGTGTGTGTTCATCCGGCTGTTGTGTCCTTTATGGTACTCTTTGTTAAACGTGAGTGTTCTTCTGAGATTCTGAGGCACCTTAGCAACTTGGGCAGACCTAAAGGGGAAGTTGTTGGAACCCGCAATCTTAGCCTGCAGGTGGGAAGCACAAGCTAATTGCGTGGGGCTTGCAACCAGGCTCTGGAGCTGGGGAGGAGGGCAGTCTTGAGGATAGAAACCTTACCCTGTAGAATCTGGTGTTGTCTCTGGGCAGATAGCCTCAGCATTGAGTTCTCAGACACCCTGCTGGTGTTCAAGAATTGCTTGGTGGTGTATGCATTGGAAACAGGTCCAGTATCCTGAAAGGAGTTACACTGCTGTGTATGAAAAAGAACGCTGGGTCATATGAAACCGCTATTAATATAGGTAGGAACCACCACACTGTTTTCCATAGTAGCTGCACCAATTTACATGGTCACAAACAGTGCATGACGGTTCCCTTTTGTCCACATCCTCATAAATAACTTGTTATTTCTTGTTTTTTTGGGGAACTAGCCATTCTGAATGCTGTGAGGTGATAGCTCATTGTGATTTTTTTGTTGTTACCATTAGAGTACAATTACATGAGCAACATTGTGGTTACTAGACTCCCCCCCATTATCAAGTCCGCTCCCCGCACCCCATTACAGTCGCTGTCCATCAATGTAGTAAGATGCTATGGAATCACTACCTGTCTTCTGTGTGTTACACTGCAATCCCTGTGGCCCCCCACCCCCTACATTATGTGTGCGGATCGTAATGCCCCCTTTACCCCCTTATCGCTCCCTCCCCACCCGTCCTCCCAGGTCCCTTTCCCTTTGGTAACTGTTAGTCCATTCTTGGGTTCTGTGAGTCTGCTGCTGTTTTGTTCCTTCCCGTTTTTGCTTTGTTCTCATACCTCACAGAGGAGTGAAATCCTTGGATACTTGTCTTTCTCCACCTGGCTTATTTCACTGAGCATAACACCCTCTAGCTCCGTCCGTGTTGTTGCAAATGGTGGTAGGATTTGTTTTCTTCCTATGGCTGAGTGATATTCCGTAGTGTGTATGTACCACCTCTTCTTTATCCCTTCATCTCCCGATGGACACTTAGGTTGCTTCCCTTTCTTGGGTATTGTAAGTAGTGCTGTGATCAACATAGGGGTGCATCTGTCTCTTTCAAACTGGGCTCCTGCACTCTTAGGGTAAATTCCTAGGAGAGGAATTCCTGGGTCAAATGGCATTTCTGTTCTTTGGTTTTTGGGGGAACCTCCATACCGCTTTCCACAATGGTTGAGCTGACTGACATTCCCACCAGCAGTGTAGGAGGGTTCCCCTTTCTCCACACCCTCGCCGACATCTGTTGTTGTCTGTCTTTTGGGTGGTGGCCATCCTAACTGGTGTGAGGTGATACCCCGTTGTGGTTTTAGTGTGCATTTCTCTGATGGTTAGCGATGTGGAGCGTCTTTTCCATGTGCCTGCCGGCCACCTGAAATTGCTTCTGTGGAGAAGTGTCTGTTGAGAGCCTCTGCCCATTTTGTAACTGGATTCATTTGCTTTTTGTGTGTTGAGGTTCGTGAGCTCTTGATACATGTTTTGGATGGCAACGCCTTATCAGATATGTCATCGGTGAGTATATTCTCCCATACTGAAGGATGTCTTTTGGTTCTACTGATGGTGGTCAAACAGAATCTTACGAAACCCCCTACCACTTCATTCCAAATCTGACTAATTTTTTTTTTTTTTTTTTCCCCAGAACACCAACCAGCCGAGAAAACGGGAACGAAGAGGAGAAGCTGTGATGCGGGAACATCTGGCGTAAAACTGAGAGGTGAGGCGGTGTGGAGACTGGTAGGTTGTATCTTTCCATGTGCTGCTTTCAAGGGTCATAGGGAAAAAAGATCGCCAAGGAGATGAAGCCCGGGGTGTTGACGTCACCTGGTATCGGTGGAGCCACGTAGCCTCTAGCCATTGACGGGGAGGCTAGCATGCGGCACTGTTGTCTTTCCTGCGGAGTTAAGACGAGCGGCGTCCCCCGTTTGCAGTTCAGTCAGAGCCCGTGTGGGACTGTCCTGGCACCGGCCGGGGTGGACCCGAGAGCTGTGCCGTTCCTGCTGGGCTGTCGCAGCACCCCTCTCGGAACAGGGCCTCAGCAGCGCTCCCGGGAGAGAGAGAGAGAGAGAGAGAGAGACAGAGACAGAGACAGAGACAGAGAGAGAGAGAGAGAGAGAGACAGAGAGAGACAGAGAGAGACAGAGAGAGAGAGAATTGCGCTCGAGAGACAGGGGCAGTTATATTTTCTGTAGCTCCCTGAGCATGCTCCTGGTGTTTATTTTGAGATCTCTTTCTCAGGAAGATTGATTTGAGTCCAGTTACCAGGTTCCTTTGAAGGTTCATATTTGTAGGTGGCGCCCTCTAGCTCCCAGAAGCTTTACTCTCTGGAGATGCTCAGCCCTTGGGGTGGGTGGGGGGTGGGGTGGCAGGGGTCCCAGGGGAGAGGTGCCGGTGCCCACCCCCGCCGGGAGGAAAGAGGTCTTTCCTGCTTCCCGACCGCAGTGCCCGTCTCCACTGCCGGGGCCAGTTTGCGGAGCACGCAGGGAGAAGCTGCCGTAGGTGGGGGCGGCCGTTTTGCAGGCCGGTGCCGGCGGGGAGGCAGGCCGTGTGCCAGTCACAGCACGGTAAGGGGGATGGAGCGCCCGGAGCTCCTGAAAGCTCCCCCGCCTGCCGGGCAGAGTGCACCCGGGCAGTTTGGCGCACCTGTCCTTTCTCCTGAGCGGCAAGCCCTGCGGAAGCCTTGCCCCTTTAGCAGTTCTCTCGCTGTCAGGAAGTCTCTCAGACTGTCCGCCTTTCTTTTGTCCCACAGCGGCCGGATGTGGATCCCTGTGTTGTCCCACAAGTGGCTGGAATCTCAAGTCTCTCGAAGTCTTCCGCCTGTCTCTGCTTTCCAAGCCCACCGATCCTCCAGAGCGCAGCACGTGTACGGTAGGTTCGTGCTCCCAGAGCACATCTCCGGGGCTGTACGTCACACTTCTCCTCGAGGTGACAGCCTGCCGCAGCAGCGTTCTTCCCTGCTGCTCTTCCAGGATTTGGTGTAGTTGTTCTATTTCCATATAGTACGTATGTATGTGGTTTTGGTTTTGGGAGGAGGTTTCCGCCTCCCCTCTCACGTGAGCCGCCGTCTTTAATCCCAGCAGCACATCTTTTTTCTTCTTCTTCTTTTTTTTTTTTTCTTTTCAGTTTCACTTGTCTAGGGTACCTGTCCCCACCCCCTCAACTTCTGGTTTGTCTTCGTCCTTGGATCTCAAGTGAGTCTCCTGTAAGGGAGCACGTAGGTGGTCTTGAGTTTTCATCCCTTCTTTTAACCCTGTGTCTTTTGATTGGAGCCCTCAGAGCCTGTCCTTTTATTCTGACAATTGAGAGCTGTGTCCTTATTGCACTTAAAAAATTTTTTTTGTTATCATTCATCTACAGTCACGTGAAGAACATGATGATCACCAAGTCCCCCCCAAAAACCCCGTTACAGTCGCTGACCATCAGCGTGTAGTAAGATGCTGTAGAATCACTACTTGTCTTCTCTGGGTTGTACAGCCCTCCCCATGCTCCCCCCACCCCACACGTTATACATGCTAATCCTGATGCCCCCTTTCTTTCTCCCCGCCCTTATCCCTCCCTTCCCACCCACCCTGCCCAGCCCCTTTCCCTTTGGTAACTGTGAGTCCACTCTCGGGTTCTGTGAGTCTGCTGCTGTTTTTTTCCTTCAGTTTTTCTTTGTTGTGATACTCCACACATGAGTATAAAGACGGCGTGATCGCCGCTGATCGGAGGGAGGGACAAACAAAAAGGAACACCCCATTTCTAGACAGGAGCAGTTGGGAGCAAAGAGTGTGTTGTGGACTGACGTGTTTATTTGAGTGTCCAAACTTCCCTCTTTATGTGGCTATTACTTCTTTACATTCGTGAACATCATAAAAGCCACTGATTTCAAAGGCCCAGACGCATACTGAGGTGAGAGAAGATGAGAAGGACGTTGCTGCACCACTAAATCTATGGCTGGGCACTGCTGAAACCAAACAAAAAGAATTCACGGTGGCCAGATAGGGCTATTTTCTAGTGGCTGTCTCTGGGGACTCAGACAGAATCCATTTGTTTGATTGTTTGTTTTTTCAGTTTCACTTGTGTAGGGTACCTGTCCCCACCCTGTAAGGGAGCACGTAGGTGGTCTTGAGCTTTCATCCCTTCTTTTAACCCTGTGTCTTTTGTTTGGAGCACTCAAAGCCTGTCCTTTTATTCTGATGATTCAGAGCTGTGCCCTTATTGCACTTCTTAAATTCTTTTTGTCATCATTCATCTACAGTCACGTGAAGAACATTACGTTTACCAGGCTCCCCCCTTCACCAAGTCCCCCGCGAAAACCTCTTACAGTCACTGTCCATCAGTGTAGTTTGGATGCTGTAGACCCCTTCACCATGTCCCCCCGACACACCCCGTTACAGTCGCTGTCCATCAGCGTGTAGTAAGATGCTGTAGAATCACTACTTGTCTTCTCTGGGTTGTACAGCCCTCCCCATGCTCCCCCCGCCCCACACATTCTACATGCTAATCCTGATGCCCCCTTTCTTTCTCCCCGCCCCTATCCCTCCCTCCCTCCCCACCCACCCTCCCCAGTCCCTTTCCCTTTGGTAACTGTTAGTCCACTCTCGGGTTCTGTGAGTCTGCTGCTGTTTTTCTCCTTCAGTTTTTCTTTGTTGTTATACTCCACACACGAGTGAAATCATTTGGTACTTGTCTTTCTCCGCCTGGCTTATTTCACTGAGCATAATACCGTCTAGCTCCGTCCACATCATTGCAAATGGTAGGATTTGTTTTCTTCTTATGGCTGCTTGCTGCACTTTTTAAACTGGATTTTTCATTCTTCTTTTTTGTTTGTAGTTTCGCTATGTGCTTTCACCATTACTCTCCTGGTTTATGAGCAATAGCTTTTATTAATTGATATGTACCTATATCTCTCTCTCTATCTCTCTGTCTCTCTATCTATCTCTCTATCTATCTGTCTATCTATCTATCTATCTATCTATCTATGAATCAATCATCTTTTTGTCTGCCCTTCTGTCCTTATGTACAAGAACAGTCAACAACATAGGCTATGTCACTTCCCTACATTATGCCTCCAAAAATCTTGCAAGGTAACTAGGCCGTAGGGAGAGCACTGGGTTTTCACCGAGACACTTGCAGGTCGAGTCAGCCGCGTGCACCTACAAAACCAGGAAATGGTGGTGCAGGGACTTGAACCCGTATCTCTGTCCTCTGTCCTCTTTTACCTCCTTCTCGCTTGCTGACTGTATTTAGCCACATTCACTGACTAAGTGCTCCCTGAAGACCACAAGTATCCTTCCTCTGGGCCTCTTGTCGACAGAAAAGTAAACTTGGTGCTTTGCTCACCACCATGTTTGAGGGACATCGGCGTGATCGCCGCTGATAGGAGGGAGGGACAAATAAAAAGGAACACCAGTTTCTAGACAGGAGCAGTTGGGAGCAAAGAGTGTGCTGTGGAGTGACGTGTTGGGTTAAGCATCCAAACTTCCCTCGGTATCTGGTTATTGCCTCTTTACATTCGTGAACATCATAAAAGCCACTGATTTCAAAGGCCCAGACGCATATTATTACCGCAATTCAGTTGTTGAGGTGAGAGACGATGAGAAGGGCGTTGCTGCACCACTAAATCTATGGCTGGGCCCTGCTGAAACCAAACAAAAAGAATTCACGGTGGCCAGATAGGGCTATTTTCTAGTGACTGTCTCTGGGGACTCAGACAGAATCCGTTTGTTTGTTTGTTTGTTTGTTTGTTTGTTTGTTTCTCAGTTTCACCTGTGTAGGGTACCTGTCCCCGCCCCTTCGGCTTCTAGTCTGTCTGTGTCCTTGGATCTCAAGTGAGTCTCCTGTAAGGGAGCACGTAGATGGTCTTGAGCGAGAGATAGCTTTGTTTAGTATGATGCTCTCCTATCTACCTACCTACCTATCCCTTTATCTATCTACCTATCTATCTATCTATGATCTATCATCTATCTACTCTCATCTGTGTATCTATCTAATTAATCTATCACCTATATGTATGTATATCAACCCAATCTATGTATCAATCATCTGTCTGTCTATGTAATCTGTTGTCTCACTTTTGTCAACGTTCTGTCACTAGGTGCAGTTTGATTCCTCTGTGTCCTTCTCAGAGAAGTCTCAATTCCTTGTGTCTGTTTATGTGAGTTAGCTGTGTGTTTGGGTCTTGAGAGGAGTGGCCTTGGGTGGGAACTTCTCCTGCGTAGGTGGCACGAGTCTGCTGGGTGTGGACGGTGTGGTTGGCGGGCTGGGCTCTTGAACCTGTGCGGGCCAGGGCCCTCCGGCTGCTCTGCCCCTGGGCCGTTCCCGCTGTGGCGGCTGCGTGAGCTGCGGGGCATATCCGAGGCCCCACGCAGGGAGCACCCTGGCTGGCCTGCGGGGTCCGAGGCAGGTGCATGCCCAGTAGTAGGTCTTTTTGCCTGTGCACCGATGTCACCTCGGCGGCCCTGCTTGCTGGCCCATCTCCAGAGAGCATGCGTGTAGTCACTGGTTAAGGGAACTGCCTTTTGGTGACACGCAGGGCTCTTGTGGGCCGGTGGCCCGTGGGCTTGCTGAGGTGGCAGGCCAGCTAGCTTGTGGGGAAACTGCTCCCCTCTGCTGTCAAGGTGGAGGTGGAGTTTCAGTGCATTTAGGCATTTAGATGTGAGTGAGGTCTCTCTGAAATGGAATAGTAGCGTTGAGAGCTATGTTTCCGTTCGTATGAAAAGGGTGCTGAGCATAAAGAGTTGGGTGATGGTGGCAGGAATTCTAGGAATGTTTATGTCCCCGCACTTATTTATTTTCTGTTAAGGGAGGTGATTCTGAAGTAACTTTTTACTCACGGATGAAGGTGGTGCATAAGGTCATCCCACGTCAGCCATGGTGAGATGAAGTGGTGTAGTAGAATTAAAGCCTGTACACCTTGGCCTGATACATAGGAGACACACCGTGGGTGCTCTTTGCTGCCCTCCTGTCCTGGCTTATTACCTTAACTAACTCGATGGTTCAGAGTGGTCCCAGCAACATTTCCGGCAAGATCTTTCTAAAATTGCATAGAATCACTTGGCAAAGATATCCCCAGAGGCTAGTGGAGAACTTTACTCTTTCTGGTCATAGTTTGCAAGATGTTTGCCCTATCCTGCGTTCCTTTGTTACTTTTGCATCTCCTGTGATTGTAGACCGATGGGGCAGTGGCGTACACACACACACACACACGCGCACACGCACACGCACACACGCACGCACAGGCGCGCGCACACGCACGCACACAGACACACACACACACACACACACACACACACACGGCTGAGAGTTAACGGAGACCCCAGTTATAGGAAACTGCAGCCCGCACTTTAAAAAAGAAACGCGCATAAGTTGTGCTCCTGGCGTGCCCCCCATAGGGAGCGGACTTCAAAGTGCAGAGGTGGTTGGACACAGATACCTATGCAGACACCTAAGCACAGATATCTATGCGTAGGCTCTCTCCATCCATCGTCTTAAGTGCGTCTCTGTTTACCTACATATCTATGTTAGTCTACTCAAGCTGATAACCAGAGTGTCATTGAGTGGGGGCTTCATCCATAGACACTGATTTCTCACCATTCTGGAAGCAGAAGTCCAAGACCAAGGCAGGTTCAGTTCCTGGTGAGGTCCCTTCTTCTGGCTTGCATACGGCCGCATCCCTGCTGTGTCCTCACAGGGTCGAGGGAGAAAGCTCTGTCCTCTGTTCCTCTTAATAGCACTGATTGCATAATGGCAGCTCCACCCACACCCTCATGATGATAGCTTCCGAACCAAATTACCTCCAAAGGCCCCACCTCCCAAGACCATGACAGTGGGGGTTAGGGCTTCAACCCTGACTCAATTCAAATATGAACTTGTGTGTGTGTGTGTGTGTGTGTGTGTGTGTGTGTGTGTGTGGTGGTGGCGGCGGGGGGTTAGGAGGAGCAGAAGATGGTGAGGTGAGGGCCCAAAAATTCAGTTCATAACTCTGTATCTATCTATCATCTATCTATTCTCTATCTAATCTATCAATATCTTATCATCTGTCTTTCTAACGTAACCTACCTATATCATCTATCCTATCTAGTCTATCATCCGTCATCTATATATGTCTTATCTATCTGTGATCTCTGTCAATCTGTTCGTCTAACCTATGAATATCTATCATCTATCTAATGTATCTATTTCTAATCTATCATCTGTCACCTGTCTGTCACCTACCTGTTGTCATCTTTTTGTCTACCCATCTATCCTTATGTACAGAACAGTGTAAGATAAATTCTAGCTGAAATAAGCAGGTGAAGGGAGGCAACAAAGGGCCCGGTAGTTTATTTGAACGCAAATACCCGGGCGAGATTTCCCCGGTCTATAGAAATGGAGGCTGGGGAATTCACACTTAAGTAGACAGGCAGGCAGCGAGATTTTCGAGAAGGTAGGGGGAGGCAGAGCTTAGATTTACAGCAGCACGAGGATTGGCTAGCCCAAGGCATATTTTTCAGGTTGGGAGGGGGCAACAGCCAAGAACTTCGGCCCATCATCAGTGTCCCACGTGGGAGGGGGCAGCAGCCGGAGACATTGGCACATCATCAGTGTCCGACGTGCTCGCTCCTCCCATCAGTGCCCCCAGCCTTACAAACAGTTAACAACACGGCTATCTAACATGGCTGGCTATCTATCTGTCTGTCTGTCTGTCTGTCTGTCTGTCTGTCTGTCTGTCTATCTATCTATCTATCTATCAATCATATATTCAATCTATCTATACCTGTCATCTATCCTATCTAATCTATCATCTATCTATCTGTCTATCTGTCCTATCTATCTATCATCATGTTTTTGTCTACCCATCTGTCTTTATGTACAGAACAGTTCACAAGATGGCTTATATGTCACTTCCCTACTTATGTTTCCAAAAGCCTGCAAGGTAACTAGGCCCTAGAGACAGACAGCACTGGGTTCACCGAGACATTTGCACATCGAGTCAACAGCGTGTGACTACAAAACTAGTCGATGGTGGTGCGGGGACTTCAACCCATATCTCTGTCCCCGGTCCTCTTTGCCCTCCTTGCTGACGGTATTCTAGCCGCATTTGTTGACTGACTGCTCCCTGAAGACCACAAGCATCCCTCCTCTTGGCTTTTTCAGTAATTTATCCCATTGTATGGAATGCTTTTCCCTCAGATACCTGGTTCTGTCACCTCCTTCTAGACTGTTCAAGTCCCACCTCCCTGGTGAGGCTTACCCTGTCCACTGTTTATTTTGAAAGCCCTGCTTCTCTCTGCCTACAATCTCAGTCCTCCATATCCTGCTTTTCATTCTTCATAGTGTTTGTTACCGGCTAAGCTACCGGAAAACTTACAGATGTTCATTGTCTCTTTCCTCCCCTCCAACTAGAACGTGGTCTCCACAGGTTAGGAATTCTGCGTGTATTGAGTCTGGTGGAGACCCTGCAGACTCTAGGGTCAGCGAGAAGTGGGCACAGTTGTAACTCAACGTGGCTTGACATGTTAGCAGTTTAGGTTAGAGTCAGGCCAGGCGGTCATTAAAGAGGACCTTTTCTGATATTACTAAGCTACTTGGTAAATTCTAAGTAAGCTTACATTTTCAATAATCACACAGCAGGCAGAAGCACTTCCTTCTGTCGTTCCTCCAGCCTCGAGGACCTGGATGCCAAATCCGTTCTCTCGTGGGGAAGTGGGAGTGTGTGAGGATGATCGGCCAAAGTCTTAAGTTACACAAGGCACACACATACAGAATTAAACATGTTTAAAAACCAAAATGATGAGAGAGGTTGCCTGTGTCACAGCAGGGATTCCCTAGCCCCCAGTGAGCTCAGAGCAGTGGGAGAGGAGAGGGAAGGGGCCACATAAGCCAACCCGGTCTCCTTCCTCTGGACTTGCCTCCCCCTGGGTTGTCATCCATTAAACGCTCAGCACGCAGACCTCGCGGTGAGCACGCACAGTCATAAAACGCGGCTACTTCCACATCCCAGTCGCTGGGGCACGGAACACGTTGCGTAGTTAAGTGTGGCTCAGAACACTATCACTCATGTATGTGTGTTCTTCCTCTGTCGCCGAGTCAAAGAGTAAACAGAGCAGAGGCATACTAGCAAGAGCAGGGTTTAGTGTGAATATATAATATACGCACATACTGTGGGAAAGACTTTGTTAAATGGATAGGAGGACATAGGCCTTGTCTGGAGCCGGGGGAGGCCTGTAGGTGCCGTTGGCAAGGGCTGTGGCGTGTCCACCGGGTCGGAGGCCGAGTTAGGGGTAGGGCCGAGGCCGTCGGCTGTGCCTCCCGCGGCATCGTGTGGGTCCAGGGCTGACCGGAGGATGACCGCCCGCGCGGTGGGTGTCTGAGGTGCGCAGGAGGCCGGCGGTGGCGCCGCCCACGGCCTCGTGCGAGGCCGGTGGGGACCGGAAGATGACGGCCACCGAGGGTGGCGTCGTGTCCATCGGCTCGACCCGAGCGTCATCGTCGGCCTTCGGGCCGGCGGTGGTGCTGCCCACGGCCTCGTGTGGCGCCGGGGGAGACCGCAAGATCACGGCCAGCCAGGGTGGCGTCGTGTCCACTGGTTCGTCTTGAGCGTCAGCGTCGGCCTTAAGGCCGGCGCTTGTCCTGCCCATGGCCTTGTCTGGGGCCGGGGATCAGTTGTAGGTGCCTTTCCCGAGGGTGGTGGCGGGCCCATCGGGTCATCGTCCGACTTGGGGGTAGGGCCGAGGCCGTCGTCTGTGCCTCCCACGGCATCGTGTGGGTCCAGGGCAGACCGGACGATGACCGCCCGCGCGGTGGGTGTCTGAGGTGCGCAGGAGGCCGGCGGTGGTGATGCCCACGGCCTGGTGTGGGGCCCGGTGGGGACCGGAAGATGACGGCGAGCGACGGTGGCGTCGTGTCCATTGGCTCGCCTTGAGAGTCAGAGTGAGCCTTCGGGCCGGCGCCTGTGCTGCCCACTGCGTCATCTGGGGCCCGGGGGGACGAGTAGGTGCCTTTCCCGATGGCGGAGGCGTGCCCATCGGGTCCTAGTCCGACTTGCGGGTACCGGTCCGAGGCCGTCGTCTGTGCCTCCCACGGCATCGTGTGGGGCCAGGGGAGGCCGGCGGTGCCGCTGCCCACGGCCTCGTGTGGGGCTGGGGGGGGGGGGGCCGGAAGATGACGGCCATCGAGGGGGGTGTCGTGTCCCATCGGCTCGTCTTGAGCGTCAGCGTCAGCCTTCGGGCGGGCGCTTGTGCTGCCCTGGGCCTTGCCTGGGGCCGGGGGGGCAGTTGTAGGTGCCTTTCCCGAGGGCGGCGGCGTGCCCATCGGGTCCGAGGCTGACTTACGGGTAGGGCCGAGGCCGTCGTCTGTGCCTCCCACGGCATCGTATGGGGCCAGGGGAGACCAGACGACGACCGCCCGCGCGGTGGTTGTCGGAGGCACACAGGAGGCCGGCGGTGGTGCTGCCCACGGCCCCGTGCGGGGCCGGGGGCGACCGGAAGATGACGGCCATGGAGGGTGGCGTCGTGTCCATGGGCTCGTCCCCGGCGTCATCGCCGGCCCTCGGGCCGAAGGTGGAGCTGCCCACGGCCCCGTGCGCGGCCGGGGGCGACCGGAAGATGACGGCCATGGAGGGTGGCGTCGTGTCCATGGGCTCGTCCCGGGCGTCATCGCCGGCCCTCGGGCCGAAGGTGGTGCTGCCCACGGCCCCGTGCGGGGCCGGGGGCGACCGGAAGATGACGGCCATGGAGGGTGGCGTCGTGTCCATGGGCTCGTCCCGGTCGTCATCGCCGCCCTTCGGGCCGAAGGTGGAGCTGCCCACGGCCCCGTGCGCGGCCGGGGGCGACCGGAAGATGACGGCCATGGAGGGTGGCGTCGTGTCCATGGGCTCGTCCCGGTCGTCATCGCCGCCCCTCGGGCCGAAGGTGGAGCTGCCCACGGCCCCGTGTGCGGCCGGGGGCGACCGGAAGATGACGGCCATGGAGGGTGGTGTCGTGTCCATGGGCTCGTCGTCCTGAGCATCAGCCTTCAGGCTGGCGCCTGTGCAGCCCACGGACTTGTCCGTGGCCAGGGGGCAGTTGTGGGTGCCTTTCCCGAAGGCGGTGGCGTGCCCATCGGGTCGTCGTCCGCCTTGCGGGTAGGGCCGAGGCCGTCGTCTGTGCCTCCCACGGCATCGTATGGGGCCAGGGGAGACCAGACGACGACCGCCCGCGCGGTGGTTGTCTGAGGCGCGCAGGAGGCCGGCGGTGGCGCTGCCCATGGCCTTGTCTGTTGGCTGACTCTGGATGGCGGTTTCACAGAGGCAGGACACCTCGAGGCGGGCTGGTAGTGGTGCCCGTGTGCCCTGCAGAGGAGGAGCTCGTCTGGGTGGTCTCTCTCCAGCCGTCTGCTGGGAGCCTAGGATGGTCCAGAGGCCCAGGACTGCTCCCCGTGGAAGTGGGAACTCTGTTGGGAAAAGTGGGAAAAGCCAGCCGCTAAAGGCACAGGATCCCCAGTGGAACAGCCTGTGACCAGGGCAGCGGGCAGGTGCAGGGTGCTCCCTGGCAGGAGGGGTAGGGGCCAGCGTCCCGGGGACGGGAAGGACCGGCGGGCGAAGAAGGTGGGGCTGGGGAGGCGGCGGGCGGGGTGGGGCACGAACCTTAGGAAGGAGGAAACTGTCCACACGGGAAAATGGGTTGTGGTGTGCGCCAAACGATCCGAGGAAAGGGTCTGAAGCTAGGGAGAGGGTCTCCTTTGCCACTAACTCCTTCTCAGGCCAAGCACGCACTGAGCTGCCCAGCTAGGGCGAGCCTGGTATGTATGTCAGCCAGGGGACGCATCACAAAGCGGCCTGGGCCGCTGTGACGTCACCCAGGGGCCGCATCACCAAGCCCCCTCCCCCCCCCCCCCCCACTGCCTTAAGCACACCGGCCCCGCCCAGAGGAGACCCTGGGCCAAGGCCACGGCGCGGCCCCAAGGCCAACCCCAGTAGAATCCCTAGCCCCCGGGACTGCCCGCTGAGGGCCGTGCGGGTGTTCGGACCGACGAGGCCACCGTGCGGACCGTCGAGGGCTGCAGTGCCCGCGTCTGTCGGAGCTCAGCCCGCCCGGGTGCCGGCTCTGCATGTTCTCGGCACCCGGGGTGCGGCGGGCGGCAAGTGCCTTGCCCCCCACCCCCACCCCCCCGCCCGCCCCCCCCGCGCTCCCGGAGGCCAGGGCCTGCTCACGGCCCGGCGCGGAGCCACCCAGAGGCTGCCCGGGGCACGGCCCGCCCTTTCCCGGGCGTTCCCAGCTTCTCTGGGACACCGGGAGCCAGGCATGCCTTCTCGGCCATGGCCAGCCAGGCGGCTGACTTCTGAGGAGGGCGCAGACCCCATGACTTGCCGTCCTAGCTAGCGGGCAGGTTCTTTCTTTGCTTCTCACAGAAAGCGTAGGTCGGGGACCACCGGGTCTCAGCATAGCCACATCCCGCATTCTGACTGGGCCTGGCTGCCCAGATTTTCTCTCTGATCTAGTTTTGGGGGCCTGTGTCTCGTACGTGAATAACACAGCAGAGTATAAACTGGGAAACACTTTTTATTTTTAAAATGCTTCTCCTTTAGACTCTCGGTCTCGATGGCGTCGCCGTTCCTGCCCGTCAGCCAAGCTGGAAGCTTGCGGGGCGACCTCGCCTCCTCTCAGCAGTCAGCCTGTCCATTCCCGATCCCGACTGTTCATCCTTTACGTTTTTTTTTTAAACTCTACTTTTTATTTTTATTTTTATTTTTATTTTATTTATTTTTTTAGTTTATTATTTTTTATTGAAGGGTAGTTGACGCACAGTATTACATTACGTTAGTTTCAAGTGTACAACACAGTGATAAAACATTTATATACATAATTCTAGGTTCCAGCTATCGCCCTACCAAGCTGTTACAATATCTTGACTATATTCCTTACGCTATCCATTACATCCCGGTTACTTATTTATTTTACCATTGGAAGTCTTGTCCTTTTTTTTTTTTTTTTTTTTTCTGTGAGGGCATCTCTCATATTTATTGATCAAATGGTTGTTAAGGACAATAAAATTCTGTATAGGGGAGTCAATGCTCAATGCACAATCATTAATCCACCCCAAGCCTAATTTTCGTCAGTCTCCAATCTTCTGAGGCATAACAAACAAGTTCTTACATGGAGAACAAATTCTTACATAGTGAATAAGTTACATAGTGAACAGTACAAGGGCAGTCATCACAGAAACTTTCGGTTTTGCTCATGCATTATGAACTCTAAACAGTCAGTTCAAATATGAATACTCATTTGGTTTTTATACTTGATTTATATGTGGATACCACATTTCTCTCTTTATTATTATTATTATTTTTAGTAAAATGCTGAAGTGGAAGGTAGATACAAAATAAAGGTAGAAAACATAGTTTAGTGTTGTAAGAGGGCAAATGTAGATGATCAGGTGTGTGCCTGTAGACTATGTGTTAATCCAAGCTAGACCAGGGCAATAAAACATCCACGTATGCAGAAGATTTCTCTCAGAACGGTGGGGTGAGGTTCTAAGCCTCACCTCTGTTGATCCCCAATTTCTCACCTGATGACCCCCCTGCGACTGTGCCTGTCTTAGGTTGGTCCTCCCTTGAGGAATCTTACCCGTCTCTGGCTAACCAGTCATCTTCCGGGGCCATACAGGGAAATGTAGAGTTGGTAAGTGAGAGAGAAGCCTTATTGTTTGAAATGGTTAGCTTTCTATTTCTTTGCATGGTTATGCCCTGTAGCTTCTATGCCCAGCATCTGTCTTGAGGTATCTTTACCACTTGGAAGAATTATGATACTCGGTAAATTTGATATGAGGCACGAATTCTATTTAAGGGTTGTAATTAGGAAGGAAGAAGAAAAGCTATAGAAGTAGCAGGCGGAAGAAAACATGGGAAGATTGATTATTTCTTTGACATATCTTCTTGTAGAGTAACTTCAGCATGTATAGGTTTTAAGCTACTACTTAAATTGCGCACACACGTTAACATAATAGGAGTATAGTTACATAACCAAAGCATACCTGTAATTACCAGCCATCTCCAGTGAAACCGAGAAAACCAGTTAGGCACCTTAGGCATTTGTGAAAACTTATCTATGATGTGGTGGATATTGTCCAACTGAACTTGAACAGTCTGAGAGAAATCAGACAGATTAAAACAATCCATTCCTGGGGAATGTTCACATCCCTTATGTTCTTTTAACAGTAAATAGTCTGTAGTTGTAAGATTTTGGAGCGCTACAATTTGCACTTCTCCTAATTCTTGGTTGAGTTCCAACAGTATAGATCCAGTCAAATTTGTTGTTTTACCGTATGCACAGGCCAGCTTAGATGTCTCCTTCATTCCCATGGCAAGTCCAGGAACTGGTGGGATGAGTGCATCTACAGCTGTAGCAGTGCGTGGATCTTTGTTGGGGTTTTTTGATGATCATCTTTCGGCATGAGTCTTCCAGAGAGTGCTGATGTTGGAAGTTCTTTTTCATATCGTATCTTAGTTCATTTTCGGGGTAGCCCAATTAGGCTTTGATCCTCTGTATAAACACAAACAGACCCTTTGCCTACACTTTTATATGCCCTTTATACCCTTGTGTAGAACTGATTGGCGGTTACCACACAGGAACTGCCCTTTTTTTTTTGTTTTTTTGTTTTGTTTTTGGTATCACTAATCTACACTTACATGACGAATATTATGTTTACTAGGCTCTCCCCTATACCAGGTCTCCCCTATAAACCCCTTTACAGTCACTGTCCATCAGCAGAGCAAAATGTTGTAGAATCACTACTTGCCTTCTCTGTGCTGTACAGCCCTCCCTTTTCTCCCACACCCCCCCCCATGCATGCTAATCTTAATACCCCCCTACTCCTCCCCCCCCCCCCCTTATCCCTCCCTACCCACCCCTCCTCCCCAGTCCCTTTCCCTTTGGTACCTGTTAGTCCATTCTTGAGTTCTGTGATTCTGCTGCTGTTTTGTTCCTTCAGTTTTTCCTTTGTTCTTATATTCCACAGATAAGTGAAATCATTTGGTATTTCTCTTTCTCCACTTGGCTTGTTTCACTGAGCATAATACCCTCCAGCTCCATCCATGTTGCTGCAAATGGTTGGATTTTCCCTTTTCTTATGGCTGAGTAGTATTCCATTGTGTATATGTACCACATCTTCTTTATCCATTCATCTATCGATGGACATTCAGGTTGCTTCCAATTCTTGGCTACTGTAAATAGTGCTGTGATAAACATAGGGGTGCACTGATCTTTCTCATACTTGATTGCTGCATTCTTAGGGTAAATTCCTAGGAGTGAAATTCCTGGGTCAAATGGTAAGTCTGTTTTGAGCATTTTGATGTACCTCCATACTGCTTTCCACAATGGTTGAACTAACTTACATTCCCAGCAGCAGTGTAGGAGGGTTCCCCTTTCTCCACAGCCTCGCCAACATTTGTTGTTGTTTGTCTTTTGGATGGCAGCCATCCTTACTGGTGTGAGGTGATACCTCATTGTAGTTTTAATTTGCATTTCTCTGATAATTAGCGATGTGGAGCATCTTTTCATGTGTCTGTTGGCCATCTGTATTTCTTTTTTGGAGAACTGTCTGTTCAGTTCCTCTGCCCATTTTTTAAATTGGGTTATTTGTTTTTTGTTTGTTGAGGCGTGTGAGCTCTTTATATATTCTGGATGTCAAGCCTTTATCGGATCTGTCATTTTCAAATATATTCTCCCATACTGTATGTAGGGTTCCTTTCTGTTCTATTGATGGTGTCTTTTGCTGTACAGAAGCTTTTCAGCTTAATATAGTCCCACTTACTCATTTTTGCTGTTGTTTTCCTTGCCCGGGGAGATATGTTCAAGAAGAGGTCACTCATGTTTATGTCTAAGAGGTTTTTGCCTATGTTTTCTTCCAAGAGTTTTAGGGTTTCGTGACTTACATTCAGGTCTTTGATCCATTTTGAGTTTACTTTTGTATATGGGGTTAGACAATGGTCCAGTTTCATTCTCCTACATGTAGCTGTCCAGTTTTGCCAGCACCACCTGTTGAAGAGACTGTCATTTTGCCACTGTATGTCCATGGCTCCTTTATCAAATATTAATTGACCATATATGTCTGGGTTAATGTCTGGATTCTCTAGTCTGTTCCATTGGTCTGTGGCTCTGCTCTTGTGCCAGTACCAAACTGTCTTGATTACTATGGCTTTATAGTAGAGCTTGAAGTTGGGGAGTGCAGATCTCAGCATTTTTTATCCCCCTAGGTTCACTTACACTTTGGAGGTCTACCTCCCATCCTGGTTACAAGGTTCCTTAATTGATAGAGGGGCTGGAAGAAGCAGAACAGCATGTAGATGAAGTTAAAGTATAAAGTGGGCTTTTTCTAGGCTGAGTATATTTCACAGTGTCATGACCCTCATCCCATTTCTGTGCTTTGTCTCACTGCAAATGCAGAGAGTGGATTGAGAAGGTGTCTCCAAAGTTTGCACTTTTGTTTTGACAGTCAAAACTTCCTGGTAACATCCAGCTAGTCCTCATCTTGGTCACCAGAGGCAGCAGCGAACGGGTAACGTGGGTGCTGTCTCTCAGAAGTGGAACCTGCTGCTTAGACATTCTTTGTTCTCCAGTGTAGTCAGAGCAGCAGAAAGTCTAGTCATCATACTCAGGAAATTAAAATTCTAGATTTGGGAATTTTCCCCCTAACTACACCCTCTCGTGCTGCCTTGCAAGTGCTCAGAGACAGCCAGGAAGCATCTCCAGCGGAAGTGGAGCTTGCACTGCCCCATTCGACGTGGCAACAGGGAGTCGCTGGACCACCTCATCTTCCCTGTCGGGTTTTTCCAGTCTGAACCCCGAGAGGAGTGGAACCCCTCGCATTGCAAAGCTGAGCACACACGGCAGCTGTTCAGCTGCTCTGACTCCAGGATTTTTTTCTTCGCAAGCCCCTGTGTGTCAGGCTGGGTGGTGAGGTGACAGCTGAGGCTGGGGGAGTGGAGAGCGGCTGACAGGAAAACAGACTCCTGAAGCCATTTCTCCCATCTCTCTGCCCCGTGTCCCTGGGGAGGAGGGCCTCCTTGGCCTTGGCATTATGCCGGAAGCCTTCACTTTATCCTCCTGAAAGGGATCGTCCTTGGTGCAGATCAATGTCATGACTGTGAAGGAAATTATGGTGGAAGTGGGAAGCTCTGTGCCTCGTCTTGGGGAGAGGGAGGTCCCTGCAGGCATTATGGGTATGTGGGGACACCTGTTGTGATATGACTGATGATAAGTAAATATTTGGTAATTGAGATGACCAAAATACATTTCCTAGGTATTTTTGCTCCTCGTGCACAATTCCTGAAGATCCTTCTGAGCCATAACTGTCCAATGGGTGTCTTGTTAGGTTAATGCAGAGGCTTTGGGGCCCTATCCTAGGTTAGAGGCTGGTTGCCAGGGGCACCAAGCTTGTGATTAGAGGATTGAAATTATTAGCCCTCAGCCCCCAGGGAAGAGGAAAGGGATGAGGGCTGGAGGCTGAATCAGCAATGGCCAGTGATTTAGTCAGTCATGACTCTGCAGTGAAGCCCTCACACAACCCTAAGAGAAGAGCACATCTCTCTCATCTCCTGTTTCTCTGTCAGAGCTTCCATGCCTGGGGAACCAGGTGGCCTGCACATGCCACCAGGCCAGGCCCCAAGCACCCCAGGAGGATAGAAGCTCTTTTATTTGGGACCTTGCCATATGTGTGTGTTCATCCGGCTGTTGTGTCCTTTATGGTACTCTTTGTTAAACGTGAGTGTTCTTCTGAGATTCTGAGGCACCTTAGCAACTTGGGCAGACCTAAAGGGGAAGTTGTTGGAACCCGCAATCTTAGCCTGCAGGTGGGAAGCACAAGCTAATTGCGTGGGGCTTGCAACCAGGCTCTGGAGCTGGGGAGGAGGGCAGTCTTGAGGATAGAAACCTTACCCTGTAGAATCTGGTGTTGTCTCTGGGCAGATAGCCTCAGCATTGAGTTCTCAGACACCCTGCTGGTGTTCAAGAATTGCTTGGTGGTGTATGCATTGGAAACAGGTCCAGTATCCTGAAAGGAGTTACACTGCTGTGTATGAAAAAGAACGCTGGGTCATATGAAACCGCTATTAATATAGGTAGGAACCACCACACTGTTTTCCATAGTAGCTGCACCAATTTACATGGTCACAAACAGTGCATGACGGTTCCCTTTTGTCCACATCCTCATAAATAACTTGTTATTTCTTGTTTTTTTGGGGAACTAGCCATTCTGAATGCTGTGAGGTGATAGCTCATTGTGATTTTTTTGTTGTTACCATTAGAGTGCAATTACATGAGCAACATTGTGGTTACTAGACTCCCCCCCATTATCAAGTCCGCTCCCCGCACCCCATTACAGTCGCTGTCCATCAATGTAGTAAGATGCTATGGAATCACTACCTGTCTTCTGTGTGTTACACTGCAATCCCTGTGGCCCCCCACCCCCTACATTATGTGTGCGGATCGTAATGCCCCCTTTACCCCCTTATCGCTCCCTCCCCACCCGTCCTCCCAGGTCCCTTTCCCTTTGGTAACTGTTAGTCCATTCTTGGGTTCTGTGAGTCTGCTGCTGTTTTGTTCCTTCCCGTTTTTGCTTTGTTCTCATACCTCACAGAGGAGTGAAATCCTTGGATACTTGTCTTTCTCCACCTGGCTTATTTCACTGAGCATAACACCCTCTAGCTCCGTCCGTGTTGTTGCAAATGGTGGTAGGATTTGTTTTCTTCCTATGGCTGAGTGATATTCCGTAGTGTGTATGTACCACCTCTTCTTTATCCCTTCATCTCCCGATGGACACTTAGGTTGCTTCCCTTTCTTGGGTATTGTAAGTAGTGCTGTGATCAACATAGGGGTGCATCTGTCTCTTTCAAACTGGGCTCCTGCACTCTTAGGGTAAATTCCTAGGAGAGGAATTCCTGGGTCAAATGGCATTTCTGTTCTTTGGTTTTTGGGGGAACCTCCATACCGCTTTCCACAATGGTTGAGCTGACTGACATTCCCACCGGCAGTGTAGGAGGGTTCCCCTTTCTCCACACCCTCGCCGACATCTGTTGTTGTCTGTCTTTTGGGTGGTGGCCATCCTAACTGGTGTGAGGTGATACCCCGTTGTGGTTTTAGTGTGCATTTCTCTGATGGTTAGCGATGTGGAGCGTCTTTTCCATGTGCCTGCCGGCCACCTGAAATTGCTTCTGTGGAGAAGTGTCTGTTGAGAGCCTCTGCCCATTTTGTAACTGGATTCATTTGCTTTTTGTGTGTTGAGGTTCGTGAGCTCTTGATACATGTTTTGGATGGCAACGCCTTATCAGATATGTCATCGGTGAGTATATTCTCCCATACTGAAGGATGTCTTTTGGTTCTACTGATGGTGGTCAAACAGAATCTTACGAAACCCCCTACCACTTCATTCCAAATCTGACTAATTTTTTTTTTTTTTTTTTCCCCAGAACACCAACCAGCCGAGAAAACGGGAACGAAGAGGAGAAGCTGTGATGCGGGAACATCTGGCGTAAAACTGAGAGGTGAGGCGGTGTGGAGACTGGTAGGTTGTATCTTTCCATGTGCTGCTTTCAAGGGTCATAGGGAAAAAAGATCGCCAAGGAGATGAAGCCCGGGGTGTTGACGTCACCTGGTATCGGTGGAGCCACGTAGCCTCTAGCCATTGACGGGGAGGCTAGCATGCGGCACTGTTGTCTTTCCTGCGGAGTTAAGACGAGCGGCGTCCCCCGTTTGCAGTTCAGTCAGAGCCCGTGTGGGACTGTCCTGGCACCGGCCGGGGTGGACCCGAGAGCTGTGCCGTTCCTGCTGGGCTGTCGCAGCACCCCTCTCGGAACAGGGCCTCAGCAGCGCTCCCGGGAGAGAGAGAGAGAGACAGAGACAGAGACAGAGACAGAGAGAGACAGAGAGAGAGAGAATTGCGCTCGAGAGACAGGGGCAGTTATATTTTCTGTAGCTCCCTGAGCATGCTCCTGGTGTTTATTTTGAGATCTCTTTCTCAGGAAGATTGATTTGAGTCCAGTTACCAGGTTCCTTTGAAGGTTCATATTTGTAGGTGGCGCCCTCTAGCTCCCAGAAGCTTTACTCTCTGGAGATGCTCAGCCCTTGGGGTGGGTGGGGGGTGGGGTGGCAGGGGTCCCAGGGGAGAGGTGCCGGTGCCCACCCCCGCCGGGAGGAAAGAGGTCTTTCCTGCTTCCCGACCGCAGTGCCCGTCTCCACTGCCGGGGCCAGTTTGCGGAGCACGCAGGGAGAAGCTGCCGTAGGTGGGGGCGGCCGTTTTGCAGGCCGGTGCCGGCGGGGAGGCAGGCCGTGTGCCAGTCACAGCACGGTAAGGGGGATGGAGCGCCCGGAGCTCCTGAAAGCTCCCCCGCCTGCCGGACAGAGTGCACCCGGGCAGTTTGGCGCACCTGTCCTTTCTCCTGAGCGGCAAGCCCTGCGGAAGCCTTGCCCCTTTAGCAGTTCTCTCGCTGTCAGGAAGTCTCTCAGACTGTCCGCCTTTCTTTTGTCCCACAGCGGCCGGATGTGGATCCCTGTGTTGTCCCACAAGTGGCTGGAATCTCAAGTCTCTCGAAGTCTTCCGCCTGTCTCTGCTTTCCAAGCCCACCGATCCTCCAGAGCGCAGCACGTGTACGGTAGGTTCGTGCTCCCAGAGCACATCTCCGGGGCTGTACGTCACACTTCTCCTCGAGGTGACAGCCTGCCGCAGCAGCGTTCTTCCCTGCTGCTCTTCCAGGATTTGGTGTAGTTGTTCTATTTCCATATAGTACGTATGTATGTGGTTTTGGTTTTGGGAGGAGGTTTCCGCCTCCCCTCTCACGTGAGCCGCCGTCTTTAATCCCAGCAGCACATCTTTTTTCTTCTTCTTCTTTTTTTTTTTTTCTTTTCAGTTTCACTTGTCTAGGGTACCTGTCCCCACCCCCTCAACTTCTGGTTTGTCTTCGTCCTTGGATCTCAAGTGAGTCTCCTGTAAGGGAGCACGTAGGTGGTCTTGAGTTTTCATCCCTTCTTTTAACCCTGTGTCTTTTGATTGGAGCCCTCAGAGCCTGTCCTTTTATTCTGACAATTGAGAGCTGTGTCCTTATTGCACTTAAAAAATTTTTTTTGTTATCATTCATCTACAGTCACGTGAAGAACATGATGATCACCAAGTCCCCCCCAAAAACCCCGTTACAGTCGCTGACCATCAGCGTGTAGTAAGATGCTGTAGAATCACTACTTGTCTTCTCTGGGTTGTACAGCCCTCCCCATGCTCCCCCCACCCCACACGTTATACATGCTAATCCTGATGCCCCCTTTCTTTCTCCCCGCCCTTATCCCTCCCTTCCCACCCACCCTGCCCAGCCCCTTTCCCTTTGGTAACTGTGAGTCCACTCTCGGGTTCTGTGAGTCTGCTGCTGTTTTTTTCCTTCAGTTTTTCTTTGTTGTGATACTCCACACATGAGTATAAAGACGGCGTGATCGCCGCTGATCGGAGGGAGGGACAAACAAAAAGGAACACCCCATTTCTAGACAGGAGCAGTTGGGAGCAAAGAGTGTGTTGTGGACTGACGTGTTTATTTGAGTGTCCAAACTTCCCTCTTTATGTGGCTATTACTTCTTTACATTCGTGAACATCATAAAAGCCACTGATTTCAAAGGCCCAGACGCATACTGAGGTGAGAGAAGATGAGAAGGACGTTGCTGCACCACTAAATCTATGGCTGGGCACTGCTGAAACCAAACAAAAAGAATTCACGGTGGCCAGATAGGGCTATTTTCTAGTGGCTGTCTCTGGGGACTCAGACAGAATCCATTTGTTTGATTGTTTGTTTTTTCAGTTTCACTTGTGTAGGGTACCTGTCCCCACCCTGTAAGGGAGCACGTAGGTGGTCTTGAGCTTTCATCCCTTCTTTTAACCCTGTGTCTTTTGTTTGGAGCACTCAAAGCCTGTCCTTTTATTCTGATGATTCAGAGCTGTGCCCTTATTGCACTTCTTAAATTCTTTTTGTCATCATTCATCTACAGTCACGTGAAGAACATTACGTTTACCAGGCTCCCCCCTTCACCAAGTCCCCCGCGAAAACCTCTTACAGTCACTGTCCATCAGTGTAGTTTGGATGCTGTAGACCCCTTCACCATGTCCCCCCGACACACCCCGTTACAGTCGCTGTCCATCAGCGTGTAGTAAGATGCTGTAGAATCACTACTTGTCTTCTCTGGGTTGTACAGCCCTCCCCATGCTCCCCCCGCCCCACACATTCTACATGCTAATCCTGATGCCCCCTTTCTTTCTCCCCGCCCCTATCCCTCCCTCCCTCCCCACCCACCCTCCCCAGTCCCTTTCCCTTTGGTAACTGTTAGTCCACTCTCGGGTTCTGTGAGTCTGCTGCTGTTTTTCTCCTTCAGTTTTTCTTTGTTGTTATACTCCACACACGAGTGAAATCATTTGGTACTTGTCTTTCTCCGCCTGGCTTATTTCACTGAGCATAATACCGTCTAGCTCCGTCCACATCATTGCAAATGGTAGGATTTGTTTTCTTCTTATGGCTGCTTGCTGCACTTTTTAAACTGGATTTTTCATTCTTCTTTTTTGTTTGTAGTTTCGCTATGTGCTTTCACCATTACTCTCCTGGTTTATGAGCAATAGCTTTTATTAATTGATATGTACCTATATCTCTCTCTCTATCTCTCTGTCTCTCTATCTATCTCTCTATCTATCTGTCTATCTATCTATCTATCTATCTATCTATGAATCAATCATCTTTTTGTCTGCCCTTCTGTCCTTATGTACAAGAACAGTCAACAACATAGGCTATGTCACTTCCCTACATTATGCCTCCAAAAATCTTGCAAGGTAACTAGGCCGTAGGGAGAGCACTGGGTTTTCACCGAGACACTTGCAGGTCGAGTCAGCCGCGTGCACCTACAAAACCAGGAAATGGTGGTGCAGGGACTTGAACCCGTATCTCTGTCCTCTGTCCTCTTTTACCTCCTTCTCGCTTGCTGACTGTATTTAGCCACATTCACTGACTAAGTGCTCCCTGAAGACCACAAGTATCCTTCCTCTGGGCCTCTTGTCGACAGAAAAGTAAACTTGGTGCTTTGCTCACCACCATGTTTGAGGGACATCGGCGTGATCGCCGCTGATAGGAGGGAGGGACAAATAAAAAGGAACACCAGTTTCTAGACAGGAGCAGTTGGGAGCAAAGAGTGTGCTGTGGAGTGACGTGTTGGGTTAAGCATCCAAACTTCCCTCGGTATCTGGTTATTGCCTCTTTACATTCGTGAACATCATAAAAGCCACTGATTTCAAAGGCCCAGACGCATATTATTACCGCAATTCAGTTGTTGAGGTGAGAGACGATGAGAAGGGCGTTGCTGCACCACTAAATCTATGGCTGGGCCCTGCTGAAACCAAACAAAAAGAATTCACGGTGGCCAGATAGGGCTATTTTCTAGTGACTGTCTCTGGGGACTCAGACAGAATCCGTTTGTTTGTTTGTTTGTTTGTTTGTTTGTTTGTTTCTCAGTTTCACCTGTGTAGGGTACCTGTCCCCGCCCCTTCGGCTTCTAGTCTGTCTGTGTCCTTGGATCTCAAGTGAGTCTCCTGTAAGGGAGCACGTAGATGGTCTTGAGCGAGAGATAGCTTTGTTTAGTATGATGCTCTCCTATCTACCTACCTACCTATCCCTTTATCTATCTACCTATCTATCTATCTATGATCTATCATCTATCTACTCTCATCTGTGTATCTATCTAATTAATCTATCACCTATATGTATGTATATCAACCCAATCTATGTATCAATCATCTGTCTGTCTATGTAATCTGTTGTCTCACTTTTGTCAACGTTCTGTCACTAGGTGCAGTTTGATTCCTCTGTGTCCTTCTCAGAGAAGTCTCAATTCCTTGTGTCTGTTTATGTGAGTTAGCTGTGTGTTTGGGTCTTGAGAGGAGTGGCCTTGGGTGGGAACTTCTCCTGCGTAGGTGGCACGAGTCTGCTGGGTGTGGACGGTGTGGTTGGCGGGCTGGGCTCTTGAACCTGTGCGGGCCAGGGCCCTCCGGCTGCTCTGCCCCTGGGCCGTTCCCGCTGTGGCGGCTGCGTGAGCTGCGGGGCATATCCGAGGCCCCACGCAGGGAGCACCCTGGCTGGCCTGCGGGGTCCGAGGCAGGTGCATGCCCAGTAGTAGGTCTTTTTGCCTGTGCACCGATGTCACCTCGGCGGCCCTGCTTGCTGGCCCATCTCCAGAGAGCATGCGTGTAGTCACTGGTTAAGGGAACTGCCTTTTGGTGACACGCAGGGCTCTTGTGGGCCGGTGGCCCGTGGGCTTGCTGAGGTGGCAGGCCAGCTAGCTTGTGGGGAAACTGCTCCCCTCTGCTGTCAAGGTGGAGGTGGAGTTTCAGTGCATTTAGGCATTTAGATGTGAGTGAGGTCTCTCTGAAATGGAATAGTAGCGTTGAGAGCTATGTTTCCGTTCGTATGAAAAGGGTGCTGAGCATAAAGAGTTGGGTGATGGTGGCAGGAATTCTAGGAATGTTTATGTCCCCGCACTTATTTATTTTCTGTTAAGGGAGGTGATTCTGAAGTAACTTTTTACTCACGGATGAAGGTGGTGCATAAGGTCATCCCACGTCAGCCATGGTGAGATGAAGTGGTGTAGTAGAATTAAAGCCTGTACACCTTGGCCTGATACATAGGAGACACACCGTGGGTGCTCTTTGCTGCCCTCCTGTCCTGGCTTATTACCTTAACTAACTCGATGGTTCAGAGTGGTCCCAGCAACATTTCCGGCAAGATCTTTCTAAAATTGCATAGAATCACTTGGCAAAGATATCCCCAGAGGCTAGTGGAGAACTTTACTCTTTCTGGTCATAGTTTGCAAGATGTTTGCCCTATCCTGCGTTCCTTTGTTACTTTTGCATCTCCTGTGATTGTAGACCGATGGGGCAGTGGCGTACACACACACACACACACGCGCACACGCACACGCACACACGCACGCACAGGCGCGCGCACACGCACGCACACAGACACACACACACACACACACACACACACACACGGCTGAGAGTTAACGGAGACCCCAGTTATAGGAAACTGCAGCCCGCACTTTAAAAAAGAAACGCGCATAAGTTGTGCTCCTGGCGTGCCCCCCATAGGGAGCGGACTTCAAAGTGCAGAGGTGGTTGGACACAGATACCTATGCAGACACCTAAGCACAGATATCTATGCGTAGGCTCTCTCCATCCATCGTCTTAAGTGCGTCTCTGTTTACCTACATATCTATGTTAGTCTACTCAAGCTGATAACCAGAGTGTCATTGAGTGGGGGCTTCATCCATAGACACTGATTTCTCACCATTCTGGAAGCAGAAGTCCAAGACCAAGGCAGGTTCAGTTCCTGGTGAGGTCCCTTCTTCTGGCTTGCATACGGCCGCATCCCTGCTGTGTCCTCACAGGGTCGAGGGAGAAAGCTCTGTCCTCTGTTCCTCTTAATAGCACTGATTGCATAATGGCAGCTCCACCCACACCCTCATGATGATAGCTTCCGAACCAAATTACCTCCAAAGGCCCCACCTCCCAAGACCATGACAGTGGGGGTTAGGGCTTCAACCCTGACTCAATTCAAATATGAACTTGTGTGTGTGTGTGTGTGTGTGTGTGTGTGTGTGTGTGTGTGGTGGTGGCGGCGGGGGGTTAGGAGGAGCAGAAGATGGTGAGGTGAGGGCCCAAAAATTCAGTTCATAACTCTGTATCTATCTATCATCTATCTATTCTCTATCTAATCTATCAATATCTTATCATCTGTCTTTCTAACGTAACCTACCTATATCATCTATCCTATCTAGTCTATCATCCGTCATCTATATATGTCTTATCTATCTGTGATCTCTGTCAATCTGTTCGTCTAACCTATGAATATCTATCATCTATCTAATGTATCTATTTCTAATCTATCATCTGTCACCTGTCTGTCACCTACCTGTTGTCATCTTTTTGTCTACCCATCTATCCTTATGTACAGAACAGTGTAAGATAAATTCTAGCTGAAATAAGCAGGTGAAGGGAGGCAACAAAGGGCCCGGTAGTTTATTTGAACGCAAATACCCGGGCGAGATTTCCCCGGTCTATAGAAATGGAGGCTGGGGAATTCACACTTAAGTAGACAGGCAGGCAGCGAGATTTTCGAGAAGGTAGGGGGAGGCAGAGCTTAGATTTACAGCAGCACGAGGATTGGCTAGCCCAAGGCATATTTTTCAGGTTGGGAGGGGGCAACAGCCAAGAACTTCGGCCCATCATCAGTGTCCCACGTGGGAGGGGGCAGCAGCCGGAGACATTGGCACATCATCAGTGTCCGACGTGCTCGCTCCTCCCATCAGTGCCCCCAGCCTTACAAACAGTTAACAACACGGCTATCTAACATGGCTGGCTATCTATCTGTCTGTCTGTCTGTCTGTCTGTCTGTCTGTCTGTCTATCTATCTATCTATCTATCTATCAATCATATATTCAATCTATCTATACCTGTCATCTATCCTATCTAATCTATCATCTATCTATCTGTCTATCTGTCCTATCTATCTATCATCATGTTTTTGTCTACCCATCTGTCTTTATGTACAGAACAGTTCACAAGATGGCTTATATGTCACTTCCCTACTTATGTTTCCAAAAGCCTGCAAGGTAACTAGGCCCTAGAGACAGACAGCACTGGGTTCACCGAGACATTTGCACATCGAGTCAACAGCGTGTGACTACAAAACTAGTCGATGGTGGTGCGGGGACTTCAACCCATATCTCTGTCCCCGGTCCTCTTTGCCCTCCTTGCTGACGGTATTCTAGCCGCATTTGTTGACTGACTGCTCCCTGAAGACCACAAGCATCCCTCCTCTTGGCTTTTTCAGTAATTTATCCCATTGTATGGAATGCTTTTCCCTCAGATACCTGGTTCTGTCACCTCCTTCTAGACTGTTCAAGTCCCACCTCCCTGGTGAGGCTTACCCTGTCCACTGTTTATTTTGAAAGCCCTGCTTCTCTCTGCCTACAATCTCAGTCCTCCATATCCTGCTTTTCATTCTTCATAGTGTTTGTTACCGGCTAAGCTACCGGAAAACTTACAGATGTTCATTGTCTCTTTCCTCCCCTCCAACTAGAACGTGGTCTCCACAGGTTAGGAATTCTGCGTGTATTGAGTCTGGTGGAGACCCTGCAGACTCTAGGGTCAGCGAGAAGTGGGCACAGTTGTAACTCAACGTGGCTTGACATGTTAGCAGTTTAGGTTAGAGTCAGGCCAGGCGGTCATTAAAGAGGACCTTTTCTGATATTACTAAGCTACTTGGTAAATTCTAAGTAAGCTTACATTTTCAATAATCACACAGCAGGCAGAAGCACTTCCTTCTGTCGTTCCTCCAGCCTCGAGGACCTGGATGCCAAATCCGTTCTCTCGTGGGGAAGTGGGAGTGTGTGAGGATGATCGGCCAAAGTCTTAAGTTACACAAGGCACACACATACAGAATTAAACATGTTTAAAAACCAAAATGATGAGAGAGGTTGCCTGTGTCACAGCAGGGATTCCCTAGCCCCCAGTGAGCTCAGAGCAGTGGGAGAGGAGAGGGAAGGGGCCACATAAGCCAACCCGGTCTCCTTCCTCTGGACTTGCCTCCCCCTGGGTTGTCATCCATTAAACGCTCAGCACGCAGACCTCGCGGTGAGCACGCACAGTCATAAAACGCGGCTACTTCCACATCCCAGTCGCTGGGGCACGGAACACGTTGCGTAGTTAAGTGTGGCTCAGAACACTATCACTCATGTATGTGTGTTCTTCCTCTGTCGCCGAGTCAAAGAGTAAACAGAGCAGAGGCATACTAGCAAGAGCAGGGTTTAGTGTGAATATATAATATACGCACATACTGTGGGAAAGACTTTGTTAAATGGATAGGAGGACATAGGCCTTGTCTGGAGCCGGGGGAGGCCTGTAGGTGCCGTTGGCAAGGGCTGTGGCGTGTCCACCGGGTCGGAGGCCGAGTTAGGGGTAGGGCCGAGGCCGTCGGCTGTGCCTCCCGCGGCATCGTGTGGGTCCAGGGCTGACCGGAGGATGACCGCCCGCGCGGTGGGTGTCTGAGGTGCGCAGGAGGCCGGCGGTGGCGCCGCCCACGGCCTCGTGCGAGGCCGGTGGGGACCGGAAGATGACGGCCACCGAGGGTGGCGTCGTGTCCATCGGCTCGACCCGAGCGTCATCGTCGGCCTTCGGGCCGGCGGTGGTGCTGCCCACGGCCTCGTGTGGCGCCGGGGGAGACCGCAAGATCACGGCCAGCCAGGGTGGCGTCGTGTCCACTGGTTCGTCTTGAGCGTCAGCGTCGGCCTTAAGGCCGGCGCTTGTCCTGCCCATGGCCTTGTCTGGGGCCGGGGATCAGTTGTAGGTGCCTTTCCCGAGGGTGGTGGCGGGCCCATCGGGTCATCGTCCGACTTGGGGGTAGGGCCGAGGCCGTCGTCTGTGCCTCCCACGGCATCGTGTGGGTCCAGGGCAGACCGGACGATGACCGCCCGCGCGGTGGGTGTCTGAGGTGCGCAGGAGGCCGGCGGTGGTGATGCCCACGGCCTGGTGTGGGGCCCGGTGGGGACCGGAAGATGACGGCGAGCGACGGTGGCGTCGTGTCCATTGGCTCGCCTTGAGAGTCAGAGTGAGCCTTCGGGCCGGCGCCTGTGCTGCCCACTGCGTCATCTGGGGCCCGGGGGGACGAGTAGGTGCCTTTCCCGATGGCGGAGGCGTGCCCATCGGGTCCTAGTCCGACTTGCGGGTACCGGTCCGAGGCCGTCGTCTGTGCCTCCCACGGCATCGTGTGGGGCCAGGGGAGGCCGGCGGTGCCGCTGCCCACGGCCTCGTGTGGGGCTGGGGGGGGGGGGGCCGGAAGATGACGGCCATCGAGGGGGGTGTCGTGTCCCATCGGCTCGTCTTGAGCGTCAGCGTCAGCCTTCGGGCGGGCGCTTGTGCTGCCCTGGGCCTTGCCTGGGGCCGGGGGGGCAGTTGTAGGTGCCTTTCCCGAGGGCGGCGGCGTGCCCATCGGGTCCGAGGCTGACTTACGGGTAGGGCCGAGGCCGTCGTCTGTGCCTCCCACGGCATCGTATGGGGCCAGGGGAGACCAGACGACGACCGCCCGCGCGGTGGTTGTCGGAGGCACACAGGAGGCCGGCGGTGGTGCTGCCCACGGCCCCGTGCGGGGCCGGGGGCGACCGGAAGATGACGGCCATGGAGGGTGGCGTCGTGTCCATGGGCTCGTCCCCGGCGTCATCGCCGGCCCTCGGGCCGAAGGTGGAGCTGCCCACGGCCCCGTGCGCGGCCGGGGGCGACCGGAAGATGACGGCCATGGAGGGTGGCGTCGTGTCCATGGGCTCGTCCCGGGCGTCATCGCCGGCCCTCGGGCCGAAGGTGGTGCTGCCCACGGCCCCGTGCGGGGCCGGGGGCGACCGGAAGATGACGGCCATGGAGGGTGGCGTCGTGTCCATGGGCTCGTCCCGGTCGTCATCGCCGCCCTTCGGGCCGAAGGTGGAGCTGCCCACGGCCCCGTGTGCGGCCGGGGGCGACCGGAAGATGACGGCCATGGAGGGTGGCGTCGTGTCCATGGGCTCGTCCCGGTCGTCATCGCCGCCCCTCGGGCCGAAGGTGGAGCTGCCCACGGCCCCGTGTGCGGCCGGGGGCGACCGGAAGATGACGGCCATGGAGGGTGGTGTCGTGTCCATGGGCTCGTCGTCCTGAGCATCAGCCTTCAGGCTGGCGCCTGTGCAGCCCACGGACTTGTCCGTGGCCAGGGGGCAGTTGTGGGTGCCTTTCCCGAAGGCGGTGGCGTGCCCATCGGGTCGTCGTCCGCCTTGCGGGTAGGGCCGAGGCCGTCGTCTGTGCCTCCCACGGCATCGTATGGGGCCAGGGGAGACCAGACGACGACCGCCCGCGCGGTGGTTGTCTGAGGCGCGCAGGAGGCCGGCGGTGGCGCTGCCCATGGCCTTGTCTGTTGGCTGACTCTGGATGGCGGTTTCACAGAGGCAGGACACCTCGAGGCGGGCTGGTAGTGGTGCCCGTGTGCCCTGCAGAGGAGGAGCTCGTCTGGGTGGTCTCTCTCCAGCCGTCTGCTGGGAGCCTAGGATGGTCCAGAGGCCCAGGACTGCTCCCCGTGGAAGTGGGAACTCTGTTGGGAAAAGTGGGAAAAGCCAGCCGCTAAAGGCACAGGATCCCCAGTGGAACAGCCTGTGACCAGGGCAGCGGGCAGGTGCAGGGTGCTCCCTGGCAGGAGGGGTAGGGGCCAGCGTCCCGGGGACGGGAAGGACCGGCGGGCGAAGAAGGTGGGGCTGGGGAGGCGGCGGGCGGGGTGGGGCACGAACCTTAGGAAGGAGGAAACTGTCCACACGGGAAAATGGGTTGTGGTGTGCGCCAAACGATCCGAGGAAAGGGTCTGAAGCTAGGGAGAGGGTCTCCTTTGCCACTAACTCCTTCTCAGGCCAAGCACGCACTGAGCTGCCCAGCTAGGGCGAGCCTGGTATGTATGTCAGCCAGGGGACGCATCACAAAGCGGCCTGGGCCGCTGTGACGTCACCCAGGGGCCGCATCACCAAGCCCCCTCCCCCCCCCCCCCCCCACTGCCTTAAGCACACCGGCCCCGCCCAGAGGAGACCCTGGGCCAAGGCCACGGCGCGGCCCCAAGGCCAACCCCAGTAGAATCCCTAGCCCCCGGGACTGCCCGCTGAGGGCCGTGCGGGTGTTCGGACCGACGAGGCCACCGTGCGGACCGTCGAGGGCTGCAGTGCCCGCGTCTGTCGGAGCTCAGCCCGCCCGGGTGCCGGCTCTGCATGTTCTCGGCACCCGGGGTGCGGCGGGCGGCAAGTGCCTTGCCCCCCACCCCCACCCCCCCGCCCGCCCCCCCGCGCTCCCGGAGGCCAGGGCCTGCTCACGGCCCGGCGCGGAGCCACCCAGAGGCTGCCCGGGGCACGGCCCGCCCTTTCCCGGGCGTTCCCAGCTTCTCTGGGACACCGGGAGCCAGGCATGCCTTCTCGGCCATGGCCAGCCAGGCGGCTGACTTCTGAGGAGGGCGCAGACCCCATGACTTGCCGTCCTAGCTAGCGGGCAGGTTCTTTCTTTGCTTCTCACAGAAAGCGTAGGTCGGGGACCACCGGGTCTCAGCATAGCCACATCCCGCATTCTGACTGGGCCTGGCTGCCCAGATTTTCTCTCTGATCTAGTTTTGGGGGCCTGTGTCTCGTACGTGAATAACACAGCAGAGTATAAACTGGGAAACACTTTTTATTTTTAAAATGCTTCTCCTTTAGACTCTCGGTCTCGATGGCGTCGCCGTTCCTGCCCGTCAGCCAAGCTGGAAGCTTGCGGGGCGACCTCGCCTCCTCTCAGCAGTCAGCCTGTCCATTCCCGATCCCGACTGTTCATCCTTTACGTTTTTTTTTTAAACTCTACTTTTTATTTTTATTTTTATTTTTATTTTATTTATTTTTTTAGTTTATTATTTTTTATTGAAGGGTAGTTGACGCACAGTATTACATTACGTTAGTTTCAAGTGTACAACACAGTGATAAAACATTTATATACATAATTCTAGGTTCCAGCTATCGCCCTACCAAGCTGTTACAATATCTTGACTATATTCCTTACGCTATCCATTACATCCCGGTTACTTATTTATTTTACCATTGGAAGTCTTGTCCTTTTTTTTTTTTTTTTTTTTTCTGTGAGGGCATCTCTCATATTTATTGATCAAATGGTTGTTAAGGACAATAAAATTCTGTATAGGGGAGTCAATGCTCAATGCACAATCATTAATCCACCCCAAGCCTAATTTTCGTCAGTCTCCAATCTTCTGAGGCATAACAAACAAGTTCTTACATGGAGAACAAATTCTTACATAGTGAATAAGTTACATAGTGAACAGTACAAGGGCAGTCATCACAGAAACTTTCGGTTTTGCTCATGCATTATGAACTCTAAACAGTCAGTTCAAATATGAATACTCATTTGGTTTTTATACTTGATTTATATGTGGATACCACATTTCTCTCTTTATTATTATTATTATTTTTAGTAAAATGCTGAAGTGGAAGGTAGATACAAAATAAAGGTAGAAAACATAGTTTAGTGTTGTAAGAGGGCAAATGTAGATGATCAGGTGTGTGCCTGTAGACTATGTGTTAATCCAAGCTAGACCAGGGCAATAAAACATCCACGTATGCAGAAGATTTCTCTCAGAACGGTGGGGTGAGGTTCTAAGCCTCACCTCTGTTGATCCCCAATTTCTCACCTGATGACCCCCCTGCGACTGTGCCTGTCTTAGGTTGGTCCTCCCTTGAGGAATCTTACCCGTCTCTGGCTAACCAGTCATCTTCCGGGGCCATACAGGGAAATGTAGAGTTGGTAAGTGAGAGAGAAGCCTTATTGTTTGAAATGGTTAGCTTTCTATTTCTTTGCATGGTTATGCCCTGTAGCTTCTATGCTCAGCATCTGTCTTGAGGTATCTTTACCACTTGGAAGAATTATGATACTCGGTAAATTTGATATGAGGCACGAATTCTATTTAAGGGTTGTAATTAGGAAGGAAGAAGAAAAGCTATAGAAGTAGCAGGCGGAAGAAAACATGGGAAGATTGATTATTTCTTTGACATATCTTCTTGTAGAGTAACTTCAGCATGTATAGGTTTTAAGCTACTACTTAAATTGCGCACACACGTTAACATAATAGGAGTATAGTTACATAACCAAAGCATACCTGTAATTACCAGCCATCTCCAGTGAAACCGAGAAAACCAGTTAGGCACCTTAGGCATTTGTGAAAACTTATCTATGATGTGGTGGATATTGTCCAACTGAACTTGAACAGTCTGAGAGAAATCAGACAGATTAAAACAATCCATTCCTGGGGAATGTTCACATCCCTTATGTTCTTTTAACAGTAAATAGTCTGTAGTTGTAAGATTTTGGAGCGCTACAATTTGCACTTCTCCTAATTCTTGGTTGAGTTCCAACAGTATAGATCCAGTCAAATTTGTTGTTTTACCGTATGCACAGGCCAGCTTAGATGTCTCCTTCATTCCCATGGCAAGTCCAGGAACTGGTGGGATGAGTGCATCTACAGCTGTAGCAGTGCGTGGATCTTTGTTGGGGTTTTTTGATGATCATCTTTCGGCATGAGTCTTCCAGAGAGTGCTGATGTTGGAAGTTCTTTTTCATATCGTATCTTAGTTCATTTTCGGGGTAGCCCAATTAGGCTTTGATCCTCTGTATAAACACAAACAGACCCTTTGCCTACACTTTTATATGCCCTTTATACCCTTGTGTAGAACTGATTGGCGGTTACCACACAGGAACTGCCCTTTTTTTTTTGTTTTTTTGTTTTGTTTTTGGTATCACTAATCTACACTTACATGACGAATATTATGTTTACTAGGCTCTCCCCTATACCAGGTCTCCCCTATAAACCCCTTTACAGTCACTGTCCATCAGCAGAGCAAAATGTTGTAGAATCACTACTTGCCTTCTCTGTGCTGTACAGCCCTCCCTTTTCTCCCACACCCCCCCCCCATGCATGCTAATCTTAATACCCCCCTACTCCTCCCCCCCCCCCCCTTATCCCTCCCTACCCACCCCTCCTCCCCAGTCCCTTTCCCTTTGGTACCTGTTAGTCCATTCTTGAGTTCTGTGATTCTGCTGCTGTTTTGTTCCTTCAGTTTTTCCTTTGTTCTTATATTCCACAGATAAGTGAAATCATTTGGTATTTCTCTTTCTCCACTTGGCTTGTTTCACTGAGCATAATACCCTCCAGCTCCATCCATGTTGCTGCAAATGGTTGGATTTTCCCTTTTCTTATGGCTGAGTAGTATTCCATTGTGTATATGTACCACATCTTCTTTATCCATTCATCTATCGATGGACATTCAGGTTGCTTCCAATTCTTGGCTACTGTAAATAGTGCTGTGATAAACATAGGGGTGCACTGATCTTTCTCATACTTGATTGCTGCATTCTTAGGGTAAATTCCTAGGAGTGAAATTCCTGGGTCAAATGGTAAGTCTGTTTTGAGCATTTTGATGTACCTCCATACTGCTTTCCACAATGGTTGAACTAACTTACATTCCCAGCAGCAGTGTAGGAGGGTTCCCCTTTCTCCACAGCCTCGCCAACATTTGTTGTTGTTTGTCTTTTGGATGGCAGCCATCCTTACTGGTGTGAGGTGATACCTCATTGTAGTTTTAATTTGCATTTCTCTGATAATTAGCGATGTGGAGCATCTTTTCATGTGTCTGTTGGCCATCTGTATTTCTTTTTTGGAGAACTGTCTGTTCAGTTCCTCTGCCCATTTTTTAAATTGGGTTATTTGTTTTTTGTTTGTTGAGGCGTGTGAGCTCTTTATATATTCTGGATGTCAAGCCTTTATCGGATCTGTCATTTTCAAATATATTCTCCCATACTGTATGTAGGGTTCCTTTCTGTTCTATTGATGGTGTCTTTTGCTGTACAGAAGCTTTTCAGCTTAATATAGTCCCACTTACTCATTTTTGCTGTTGTTTTCCTTGCCCGGGGAGATATGTTCAAGAAGAGGTCACTCATGTTTATGTCTAAGAGGTTTTTGCCTATGTTTTCTTCCAAGAGTTTTAGGGTTTCGTGACTTACATTCAGGTCTTTGATCCATTTTGAGTTTACTTTTGTATATGGGGTTAGACAATGGTCCAGTTTTGCCAGCACCACCTGTTGAAGAGACTGTCATTTTGCCACTGTATGTCCATGGCTCCTTTATCAAATATTAATTGACCATATATGTCTGGGTTAATGTCTGGATTCTCTAGTCTGTTCCATTGGTCTGTGGCTCTGCTCTTGTGCCAGTACCAAACTGTCTTGATTACTATGGCTTTATGGTAGAGCTCGAAGTTGGGGAGTGCAGATCTCAGCATTTTTTTATCCCCCTAGGTTCACTTACACTTTGGAGGTCTACCTCCCATCCTGGTTACTAGGTTCCTTAATTGATAGAGGGGCTGGAAGAAGCAGAACAGCATGTAGATGAAGTTAAAGTATAAAGTGGGCTTTTTCTAGGCTGAGTATATTTCACAGTGTCATGAGCCTCATCCCATTTCTGTGCTTTGTCTCACTGCAAATGCAGAGAGTGGATTGAGAAGGTGTCTCCAAAATTTGCACTTTTGTTTTGACAGTCAAAACTTCCTAGTAACATCCAGCTAGTCCTCATCTTGGTCACCAGAGGCAGCAGCGAACGGGTAACGTGGGTGCTGTCTCTCAGAAGTGGAACCTGCTGCTTAGACATTCTTTGTTCTCCAGTGTAGTCAGAGCAGCAGAAAGTCTAGTCATCATACTCAGGAAATTAAAATTCTAGATTTGGGAATTTTCCCCCTAACTACACCCTCTCGTGCTGCCTTGCAAGTGCTCAGAGACAGCCAGGAAGCATCTCCAGCGGAAGTGGAGCTTGCACTGCCCCATTCGACGTGGCAACAGGGAGTCGCTGGACCACCTCATCTTCCCTGTCGGGTTTTTCCAGTCTGAACCCCGAGAGGAGTGGAACCCCTCGCATTGCAAAGCTGAGCACACACGGCAGCTGTTCAGCTGCTCTGACTCCAGGATTTTTTTCTTCGCAAGCCCCTGTGTGTCAGGCTGGGTGGTGAGGTGACAGCTGAGGCTGGGGGAGTGGAGAGCGGCTGACAGGAAAACAGACTCCTGAAGCCATTTCTCCCATCTCTCTGCCCCGTGTCCCTGGGGAGGAGGGCCTCCTTGGCCTTGGCATTATGCCGGAAGCCTTCACTTTATCCTCCTGAAAGGGATCGTCCTTGGTGCAGATCAATGTCATGACTGTGAAGGAAATTATGGTGGAAGTGGGAAGCTCTGTGCCTCGTCTTGGGGAGAGGGAGGTCCCTGCAGGCATTATGGGTATGTGGGGACACCTGTTGTGATATGACTGATGATAAGTAAATATTTGGTAATTGAGATGACCAAAATACATTTCCTAGGTATTTTTGCTCCTCGTGCACAATTCCTGAAAATCCTTCTGAGCCATAACTGTCCAATGGGTGTCTTGTTAGGTTAATGCAGAGGCTTTGGGGCCCTATCCTAGGTTAGAGGCTGGTTGCCAGGGGCACCAAGCTTGTGATTAGAGGATGGAAATTATTAGCCCTCAGCCCCCAGGGAAGAGGAAAGGGATGAGGGCTGGAGGCTGAATCAGCAATGGCCAGTGATTTAGTCAGTCATGACTCTGCAGTGAAGCCCTCACAAAACCCTAAGAGAAGAGCACATCTCTCTCATCTCCTGTTTCTCTGTCAGAGCTTCCATGCCTGGGGAACCAGGTGGCCTGCACATGCCACCAGGCCAGGCCCCAAGCACCCCAGGAGGATAGAAGCTCTTTTATTTGGGACCTTGCCATATGTGTGTGTTCATCCGGCTGTTGTGTCCTTTATGGTACTCTTTGTTAAACGTGAGTGTTCTTCTGAGATTCTGAGGCACCTTAGCAACTTGGGCAGACCTAAAGGGGAAGTTGTTGGAACCCGCAATCTTAGCCTGCAGGTGGGAAGCACAAGCTAATTGCGTGGGGCTTGCAACCAGGCTCTGGAGCTGGGGAGGAGGGCAGTCTTGAGGATAGAAACCTTACCCTGTAGAATCTGGTGTTGTCTCTGGGCAGATAGCCTCAGCATTGAGTTCTCAGACACCCTGCTGGTGTTCAAGAATTGCTTGGTGGTGTATGCATTGGAAACAGGTCCAGTATCCTGAAAGGAGTTACACTGCTGTGTATGAAAAAGAACGCTGGGTCATATGAAACCGCTATTAATATAGGTAGGAACCACCACACTGTTTTCCATAGTAGCTGCACCAATTTACATGGTCACAAACAGTGCATGACGGTTCCCTTTTGTCCACATCCTCATAAATAACTTGTTATTTCTTGTTTTTTTGGGGAACTAGCCATTCTGAATGCTGTGAGGTGATAGCTCATTGTGATTTTTTTGTTGTTACCATTAGAGTACAATTACATGAGCAACATTGTGGTTACTAGACTCCCCCCCATTATCAAGTCCGCTCCCCGCACCCCATTACAGTCGCTGTCCATCAATGTAGTAAGATGCTATGGAATCACTACCTGTCTTCTGTGTGTTACACTGCAATCCCTGTGGCCCCCCACCCCCTACATTATGTGTGCGGATCGTAATGCCCCCTTTACCCCCTTATCGCTCCCTCCCCACCCGTCCTCCCAGGTCCCTTTCCCTTTGGTAACTGTTAGTCCATTCTTGGGTTCTGTGAGTCTGCTGCTGTTTTGTTCCTTCCCGTTTTTGCTTTGTTCTCATACCTCACAGAGGAGTGAAATCCTTGGATACTTGTCTTTCTCCACCTGGCTTATTTCACTGAGCATAACACCCTCTAGCTCCGTCCGTGTTGTTGCAAATGGTGGTAGGATTTGTTTTCTTCCTATGGCTGAGTGATATTCCGTAGTGTGTATGTACCACCTCTTCTTTATCCCTTCATCTCCCGATGGACACTTAGGTTGCTTCCCTTTCTTGGGTATTGTAAGTAGTGCTGTGATCAACATAGGGGTGCATCTGTCTCTTTCAAACTGGGCTCCTGCACTCTTAGGGTAAATTCCTAGGAGAGGAATTCCTGGGTCAAATGGCATTTCTGTTCTTTGGTTTTTGGGGGAACCTCCATACCGCTTTCCACAATGGTTGAGCTGACTGACATTCCCACCAGCAGTGTAGGAGGGTTCCCCTTTCTCCACACCCTCGCCGACATCTGTTGTTGTCTGTCTTTTGGGTGGTGGCCATCCTAACTGGTGTGAGGTGATACCCCGTTGTGGTTTTAGTGTGCATTTCTCTGATGGTTAGCGATGTGGAGCGTCTTTTCCATGTGCCTGCCGGCCACCTGAAATTGCTTCTGTGGAGAAGTGTCTGTTGAGAGCCTCTGCCCATTTTGTAACTGGATTCATTTGCTTTTTGTGTGTTGAGGTTCGTGAGCTCTTGATACATGTTTTGGATGGCAACGCCTTATCAGATATGTCATCGGTGAGTATATTCTCCCATACTGAAGGATGTCTTTTGGTTCTACTGATGGTGGTCAAACAGAATCTTACGAAACCCCCTACCACTTCATTCCAAATCTGACTAATTTTTTTTTTTTTTTTTTCCCCAGAACACCAACCAGCCGAGAAAACGGGAACGAAGAGGAGAAGCTGTGATGCGGGAACATCTGGCGTAAAACTGAGAGGTGAGGCGGTGTGGAGACTGGTAGGTTGTATCTTTCCATGTGCTGCTTTCAAGGGTCATAGGGAAAAAAGATCGCCAAGGAGATGAAGCCCGGGGTGTTGACGTCACCTGGTATCGGTGGAGCCACGTAGCCTCTAGCCATTGACGGGGAGGCTAGCATGCGGCACTGTTGTCTTTCCTGCGGAGTTAAGACGAGCGGCGTCCCCCGTTTGCAGTTCAGTCAGAGCCCGTGTGGGACTGTCCTGGCACCGGCCGGGGTGGACCCGAGAGCTGTGCCGTTCCTGCTGGGCTGTCGCAGCACCCCTCTCGGAACAGGGCCTCAGCAGCGCTCCCGGGAGAGAGAGAGAGAGAGAGAGAGAGACAGAGACAGAGACAGAGACAGAGAGAGAGAGAGAGAGAGAGACAGAGAGAGACAGAGAGAGACAGAGAGAGAGAGAATTGCGCTCGAGAGACAGGGGCAGTTATATTTTCTGTAGCTCCCTGAGCATGCTCCTGGTGTTTATTTTGAGATCTCTTTCTCAGGAAGATTGATTTGAGTCCAGTTACCAGGTTCCTTTGAAGGTTCATATTTGTAGGTGGCGCCCTCTAGCTCCCAGAAGCTTTACTCTCTGGAGATGCTCAGCCCTTGGGGTGGGTGGGGGGTGGGGTGGCAGGGGTCCCAGGGGAGAGGTGCCGGTGCCCACCCCCGCCGGGAGGAAAGAGGTCTTTCCTGCTTCCCGACCGCAGTGCCCGTCTCCACTGCCGGGGCCAGTTTGCGGAGCACGCAGGGAGAAGCTGCCGTAGGTGGGGGCGGCCGTTTTGCAGGCCGGTGCCGGCGGGGAGGCAGGCCGTGTGCCAGTCACAGCACGGTAAGGGGGATGGAGCGCCCGGAGCTCCTGAAAGCTCCCCCGCCTGCCGGGCAGAGTGCACCCGGGCAGTTTGGCGCACCTGTCCTTTCTCCTGAGCGGCAAGCCCTGCGGAAGCCTTGCCCCTTTAGCAGTTCTCTCGCTGTCAGGAAGTCTCTCAGACTGTCCGCCTTTCTTTTGTCCCACAGCGGCCGGATGTGGATCCCTGTGTTGTCCCACAAGTGGCTGGAATCTCAAGTCTCTCGAAGTCTTCCGCCTGTCTCTGCTTTCCAAGCCCACCGATCCTCCAGAGCGCAGCACGTGTACGGTAGGTTCGTGCTCCCAGAGCACATCTCCGGGGCTGTACGTCACACTTCTCCTCGAGGTGACAGCCTGCCGCAGCAGCGTTCTTCCCTGCTGCTCTTCCAGGATTTGGTGTAGTTGTTCTATTTCCATATAGTACGTATGTATGTGGTTTTGGTTTTGGGAGGAGGTTTCCGCCTCCCCTCTCACGTGAGCCGCCGTCTTTAATCCCAGCAGCACATCTTTTTTCTTCTTCTTCTTTTTTTTTTTTTCTTTTCAGTTTCACTTGTCTAGGGTACCTGTCCCCACCCCCTCAACTTCTGGTTTGTCTTCGTCCTTGGATCTCAAGTGAGTCTCCTGTAAGGGAGCACGTAGGTGGTCTTGAGTTTTCATCCCTTCTTTTAACCCTGTGTCTTTTGATTGGAGCCCTCAGAGCCTGTCCTTTTATTCTGACAATTGAGAGCTGTGTCCTTATTGCACTTAAAAAATTTTTTTTGTTATCATTCATCTACAGTCACGTGAAGAACATGATGATCACCAAGTCCCCCCCAAAAACCCCGTTACAGTCGCTGACCATCAGCGTGTAGTAAGATGCTGTAGAATCACTACTTGTCTTCTCTGGGTTGTACAGCCCTCCCCATGCTCCCCCCACCCCACACGTTATACATGCTAATCCTGATGCCCCCTTTCTTTCTCCCCGCCCTTATCCCTCCCTTCCCACCCACCCTGCCCAGCCCCTTTCCCTTTGGTAACTGTGAGTCCACTCTCGGGTTCTGTGAGTCTGCTGCTGTTTTTTTCCTTCAGTTTTTCTTTGTTGTGATACTCCACACATGAGTATAAAGACGGCGTGATCGCCGCTGATCGGAGGGAGGGACAAACAAAAAGGAACACCCCATTTCTAGACAGGAGCAGTTGGGAGCAAAGAGTGTGTTGTGGACTGACGTGTTTATTTGAGTGTCCAAACTTCCCTCTTTATGTGGCTATTACTTCTTTACATTCGTGAACATCATAAAAGCCACTGATTTCAAAGGCCCAGACGCATACTGAGGTGAGAGAAGATGAGAAGGACGTTGCTGCACCACTAAATCTATGGCTGGGCACTGCTGAAACCAAACAAAAAGAATTCACGGTGGCCAGATAGGGCTATTTTCTAGTGGCTGTCTCTGGGGACTCAGACAGAATCCATTTGTTTGATTGTTTGTTTTTTCAGTTTCACTTGTGTAGGGTACCTGTCCCCACCCTGTAAGGGAGCACGTAGGTGGTCTTGAGCTTTCATCCCTTCTTTTAACCCTGTGTCTTTTGTTTGGAGCACTCAAAGCCTGTCCTTTTATTCTGATGATTCAGAGCTGTGCCCTTATTGCACTTCTTAAATTCTTTTTGTCATCATTCATCTACAGTCACGTGAAGAACATTACGTTTACCAGGCTCCCCCCTTCACCAAGTCCCCCGCGAAAACCTCTTACAGTCACTGTCCATCAGTGTAGTTTGGATGCTGTAGACCCCTTCACCATGTCCCCCCGACACACCCCGTTACAGTCGCTGTCCATCAGCGTGTAGTAAGATGCTGTAGAATCACTACTTGTCTTCTCTGGGTTGTACAGCCCTCCCCATGCTCCCCCCGCCCCACACATTCTACATGCTAATCCTGATGCCCCCTTTCTTTCTCCCCGCCCCTATCCCTCCCTCCCTCCCCACCCACCCTCCCCAGTCCCTTTCCCTTTGGTAACTGTTAGTCCACTCTCGGGTTCTGTGAGTCTGCTGCTGTTTTTCTCCTTCAGTTTTTCTTTGTTGTTATACTCCACACACGAGTGAAATCATTTGGTACTTGTCTTTCTCCGCCTGGCTTATTTCACTGAGCATAATACCGTCTAGCTCCGTCCACATCATTGCAAATGGTAGGATTTGTTTTCTTCTTATGGCTGCTTGCTGCACTTTTTAAACTGGATTTTTCATTCTTCTTTTTTGTTTGTAGTTTCGCTATGTGCTTTCACCATTACTCTCCTGGTTTATGAGCAATAGCTTTTATTAATTGATATGTACCTATATCTCTCTCTCTATCTCTCTGTCTCTCTATCTATCTCTCTATCTATCTGTCTATCTATCTATCTATCTATCTATCTATGAATCAATCATCTTTTTGTCTGCCCTTCTGTCCTTATGTACAAGAACAGTCAACAACATAGGCTATGTCACTTCCCTACATTATGCCTCCAAAAATCTTGCAAGGTAACTAGGCCGTAGGGAGAGCACTGGGTTTTCACCGAGACACTTGCAGGTCGAGTCAGCCGCGTGCACCTACAAAACCAGGAAATGGTGGTGCAGGGACTTGAACCCGTATCTCTGTCCTCTGTCCTCTTTTACCTCCTTCTCGCTTGCTGACTGTATTTAGCCACATTCACTGACTAAGTGCTCCCTGAAGACCACAAGTATCCTTCCTCTGGGCCTCTTGTCGACAGAAAAGTAAACTTGGTGCTTTGCTCACCACCATGTTTGAGGGACATCGGCGTGATCGCCGCTGATAGGAGGGAGGGACAAATAAAAAGGAACACCAGTTTCTAGACAGGAGCAGTTGGGAGCAAAGAGTGTGCTGTGGAGTGACGTGTTGGGTTAAGCATCCAAACTTCCCTCGGTATCTGGTTATTGCCTCTTTACATTCGTGAACATCATAAAAGCCACTGATTTCAAAGGCCCAGACGCATATTATTACCGCAATTCAGTTGTTGAGGTGAGAGACGATGAGAAGGGCGTTGCTGCACCACTAAATCTATGGCTGGGCCCTGCTGAAACCAAACAAAAAGAATTCACGGTGGCCAGATAGGGCTATTTTCTAGTGACTGTCTCTGGGGACTCAGACAGAATCCGTTTGTTTGTTTGTTTGTTTGTTTGTTTGTTTGTTTGTTTCTCAGTTTCACCTGTGTAGGGTACCTGTCCCCGCCCCTTCGGCTTCTAGTCTGTCTGTGTCCTTGGATCTCAAGTGAGTCTCCTGTAAGGGAGCACGTAGATGGTCTTGAGCGAGAGATAGCTTTGTTTAGTATGATGCTCTCCTATCTACCTACCTACCTATCCCTTTATCTATCTACCTATCTATCTATCTATGATCTATCATCTATCTACTCTCATCTGTGTATCTATCTAATTAATCTATCACCTATATGTATGTATATCAACCCAATCTATGTATCAATCATCTGTCTGTCTATGTAATCTGTTGTCTCACTTTTGTCAACGTTCTGTCACTAGGTGCAGTTTGATTCCTCTGTGTCCTTCTCAGAGAAGTCTCAATTCCTTGTGTCTGTTTATGTGAGTTAGCTGTGTGTTTGGGTCTTGAGAGGAGTGGCCTTGGGTGGGAACTTCTCCTGCGTAGGTGGCACGAGTCTGCTGGGTGTGGACGGTGTGGTTGGCGGGCTGGGCTCTTGAACCTGTGCGGGCCAGGGCCCTCCGGCTGCTCTGCCCCTGGGCCGTTCCCGCTGTGGCGGCTGCGTGAGCTGCGGGGCATATCCGAGGCCCCACGCAGGGAGCACCCTGGCTGGCCTGCGGGGTCCGAGGCAGGTGCATGCCCAGTAGTAGGTCTTTTTGCCTGTGCACCGATGTCACCTCGGCGGCCCTGCTTGCTGGCCCATCTCCAGAGAGCATGCGTGTAGTCACTGGTTAAGGGAACTGCCTTTTGGTGACACGCAGGGCTCTTGTGGGCCGGTGGCCCGTGGGCTTGCTGAGGTGGCAGGCCAGCTAGCTTGTGGGGAAACTGCTCCCCTCTGCTGTCAAGGTGGAGGTGGAGTTTCAGTGCATTTAGGCATTTAGATGTGAGTGAGGTCTCTCTGAAATGGAATAGTAGCGTTGAGAGCTATGTTTCCGTTCGTATGAAAAGGGTGCTGAGCATAAAGAGTTGGGTGATGGTGGCAGGAATTCTAGGAATGTTTATGTCCCCGCACTTATTTATTTTCTGTTAAGGGAGGTGATTCTGAAGTAACTTTTTACTCACGGATGAAGGTGGTGCATAAGGTCATCCCACGTCAGCCATGGTGAGATGAAGTGGTGTAGTAGAATTAAAGCCTGTACACCTTGGCCTGATACATAGGAGACACACCGTGGGTGCTCTTTGCTGCCCTCCTGTCCTGGCTTATTACCTTAACTAACTCGATGGTTCAGAGTGGTCCCAGCAACATTTCCGGCAAGATCTTTCTAAAATTGCATAGAATCACTTGGCAAAGATATCCCCAGAGGCTAGTGGAGAACTTTACTCTTTCTGGTCATAGTTTGCAAGATGTTTGCCCTATCCTGCGTTCCTTTGTTACTTTTGCATCTCCTGTGATTGTAGACCGATGGGGCAGTGGCGTACACACACACACACACGCGCACACGCACACGCACACACGCACGCACAGGCGCGCGCACACGCACGCACACAGACACACACACACACACACACACACACACACACGGCTGAGAGTTAACGGAGACCCCAGTTATAGGAAACTGCAGCCCGCACTTTAAAAAAGAAACGCGCATAAGTTGTGCTCCTGGCGTGCCCCCCATAGGGAGCGGACTTCAAAGTGCAGAGGTGGTTGGACACAGATACCTATGCAGACACCTAAGCACAGATATCTATGCGTAGGCTCTCTCCATCCATCGTCTTAAGTGCGTCTCTGTTTACCTACATATCTATGTTAGTCTACTCAAGCTGATAACCAGAGTGTCATTGAGTGGGGGCTTCATCCATAGACACTGATTTCTCACCATTCTGGAAGCAGAAGTCCAAGACCAAGGCAGGTTCAGTTCCTGGTGAGGTCCCTTCTTCTGGCTTGCATACGGCCGCATCCCTGCTGTGTCCTCACAGGGTCGAGGGAGAAAGCTCTGTCCTCTGTTCCTCTTAATAGCACTGATTGCATAATGGCAGCTCCACCCACACCCTCATGATGATAGCTTCCGAACCAAATTACCTCCAAAGGCCCCACCTCCCAAGACCATGACAGTGGGGGTTAGGGCTTCAACCCTGACTCAATTCAAATATGAACTTGTGTGTGTGTGTGTGTGTGTGTGTGTGTGTGTGTGTGTGTGGTGGTGGCGGCGGGGGGTTAGGAGGAGCAGAAGATGGTGAGGTGAGGGCCCAAAAATTCAGTTCATAACTCTGTATCTATCTATCATCTATCTATTCTCTATCTAATCTATCAATATCTTATCATCTGTCTTTCTAACGTAACCTACCTATATCATCTATCCTATCTAGTCTATCATCCGTCATCTATATATGTCTTATCTATCTGTGATCTCTGTCAATCTGTTCGTCTAACCTATGAATATCTATCATCTATCTAATGTATCTATTTCTAATCTATCATCTGTCACCTGTCTGTCACCTACCTGTTGTCATCTTTTTGTCTACCCATCTATCCTTATGTACAGAACAGTGTAAGATAAATTCTAGCTGAAATAAGCAGGTGAAGGGAGGCAACAAAGGGCCCGGTAGTTTATTTGAACGCAAATACCCGGGCGAGATTTCCCCGGTCTATAGAAATGGAGGCTGGGGAATTCACACTTAAGTAGACAGGCAGGCAGCGAGATTTTCGAGAAGGTAGGGGGAGGCAGAGCTTAGATTTACAGCAGCACGAGGATTGGCTAGCCCAAGGCATATTTTTCAGGTTGGGAGGGGGCAACAGCCAAGAACTTCGGCCCATCATCAGTGTCCCACGTGGGAGGGGGCAGCAGCCGGAGACATTGGCACATCATCAGTGTCCGACGTGCTCGCTCCTCCCATCAGTGCCCCCAGCCTTACAAACAGTTAACAACACGGCTATCTAACATGGCTGGCTATCTATCTGTCTGTCTGTCTGTCTGTCTGTCTGTCTGTCTATCTATCTATCTATCTATCTATCAATCATATATTCAATCTATCTATACCTGTCATCTATCCTATCTAATCTATCATCTATCTATCTGTCTATCTGTCCTATCTATCTATCATCATGTTTTTGTCTACCCATCTATCTTTATGTACAGAACAGTTCACAAGATGGCTTATATGTCACTTCCCTACTTATGTTTCCAAAAGCCTGCAAGGTAACTAGGCCCTAGAGACAGACAGCACTGGGTTCACCGAGACATTTGCACATCGAGTCAACAGCGTGTGACTACAAAACTAGTCGATGGTGGTGCGGGGACTTCAACCCATATCTCTGTCCCCGGTCCTCTTTGCCCTCCTTGCTGACGGTATTCTAGCCGCATTTGTTGACTGACTGCTCCCTGAAGACCACAAGCATCCCTCCTCTTGGCTTTTTCAGTAATTTATCCCATTGTATGGAATGCTTTTCCCTCAGATACCTGGTTCTGTCACCTCCTTCTAGACTGTTCAAGTCCCACCTCCCTGGTGAGGCTTACCCTGTCCACTGTTTATTTTGAAAGCCCTGCTTCTCTCTGCCTACAATCTCAGTCCTCCATATCCTGCTTTTCATTCTTCATAGTGTTTGTTACCGGCTAAGCTACCGGAAAACTTACAGATGTTCATTGTCTCTTTCCTCCCCTCCAACTAGAACGTGGTCTCCACAGGTTAGGAATTCTGCGTGTATTGAGTCTGGTGGAGACCCTGCAGACTCTAGGGTCAGCGAGAAGTGGGCACAGTTGTAACTCAACGTGGCTTGACATGTTAGCAGTTTAGGTTAGAGTCAGGCCAGGCGGTCATTAAAGAGGACCTTTTCTGATATTACTAAGCTACTTGGTAAATTCTAAGTAAGCTTACATTTTCAATAATCACACAGCAGGCAGAAGCACTTCCTTCTGTCGTTCCTCCAGCCTCGAGGACCTGGATGCCAAATCCGTTCTCTCGTGGGGAAGTGGGAGTGTGTGAGGATGATCGGCCAAAGTCTTAAGTTACACAAGGCACACACATACAGAATTAAACATGTTTAAAAACCAAAATGATGAGAGAGGTTGCCTGTGTCACAGCAGGGATTCCCTAGCCCCCAGTGAGCTCAGAGCAGTGGGAGAGGAGAGGGAAGGGGCCACATAAGCCAACCCGGTCTCCTTCCTCTGGACTTGCCTCCCCCTGGGTTGTCATCCATTAAACGCTCAGCACGCAGACCTCGCGGTGAGCACGCACAGTCATAAAACGCGGCTACTTCCACATCCCAGTCGCTGGGGCACGGAACACGTTGCGTAGTTAAGTGTGGCTCAGAACACTATCACTCATGTATGTGTGTTCTTCCTCTGTCGCCGAGTCAAAGAGTAAACAGAGCAGAGGCATACTAGCAAGAGCAGGGTTTAGTGTGAATATATAATATACGCACATACTGTGGGAAAGACTTTGTTAAATGGATAGGAGGACATAGGCCTTGTCTGGAGCCGGGGGAGGCCTGTAGGTGCCGTTGGCAAGGGCTGTGGCGTGTCCACCGGGTCGGAGGCCGAGTTAGGGGTAGGGCCGAGGCCGTCGGCTGTGCCTCCCGCGGCATCGTGTGGGTCCAGGGCTGACCGGAGGATGACCGCCCGCGCGGTGGGTGTCTGAGGTGCGCAGGAGGCCGGCGGTGGCGCCGCCCACGGCCTCGTGCGAGGCCGGTGGGGACCGGAAGATGACGGCCACCGAGGGTGGCGTCGTGTCCATCGGCTCGACCCGAGCGTCATCGTCGGCCTTCGGGCCGGCGGTGGTGCTGCCCACGGCCTCGTGTGGCGCCGGGGGAGACCGCAAGATCACGGCCAGCCAGGGTGGCGTCGTGTCCACTGGTTCGTCTTGAGCGTCAGCGTCGGCCTTAAGGCCGGCGCTTGTCCTGCCCATGGCCTTGTCTGGGGCCGGGGATCAGTTGTAGGTGCCTTTCCCGAGGGTGGTGGCGGGCCCATCGGGTCATCGTCCGACTTGGGGGTAGGGCCGAGGCCGTCGTCTGTGCCTCCCACGGCATCGTGTGGGTCCAGGGCAGACCGGACGATGACCGCCCGCGCGGTGGGTGTCTGAGGTGCGCAGGAGGCCGGCGGTGGTGATGCCCACGGCCTGGTGTGGGGCCCGGTGGGGACCGGAAGATGACGGCGAGCGACGGTGGCGTCGTGTCCATTGGCTCGCCTTGAGAGTCAGAGTGAGCCTTCGGGCCGGCGCCTGTGCTGCCCACTGCGTCGTCTGGGGCCCGGGGGGACGAGTAGGTGCCTTTCCCGATGGCGGAGGCGTGCCCATCGGGTCCTAGTCCGACTTGCGGGTACCGGTCCGAGGCCGTCGTCTGTGCCTCCCACGGCATCGTGTGGGGCCAGGGGAGGCCGGCGGTGCCGCTGCCCACGGCCTCGTGTGGGGCTGGGGGGGGGGGGGCCGGAAGATGACGGCCATCGAGGGGGGTGTCGTGTCCCATCGGCTCGTCTTGAGCGTCAGCGTCAGCCTTCGGGCGGGCGCTTGTGCTGCCCTGGGCCTTGCCTGGGGCCGGGGGGGCAGTTGTAGGTGCCTTTCCCGAGGGCGGCGGCGTGCCCATCGGGTCCGAGGCTGACTTACGGGTAGGGCCGAGGCCGTCGTCTGTGCCTCCCACGGCATCGTATGGGGCCAGGGGAGACCAGACGACGACCGCCCGCGCGGTGGTTGTCGGAGGCACACAGGAGGCCGGCGGTGGTGCTGCCCACGGCCCCGTGCGGGGCCGGGGGCGACCGGAAGATGACGGCCATGGAGGGTGGCGTCGTGTCCATGGGCTCGTCCCCGGCGTCATCGCCGGCCCTCGGGCCGAAGGTGGAGCTGCCCACGGCCCCGTGCGCGGCCGGGGGCGACCGGAAGATGACGGCCATGGAGGGTGGCGTCGTGTCCATGGGCTCGTCCCGGGCGTCATCGCCGGCCCTCGGGCCGAAGGTGGTGCTGCCCACGGCCCCGTGCGGGGCCGGGGGCGACCGGAAGATGACGGCCATGGAGGGTGGCGTCGTGTCCATGGGCTCGTCGTCCTGAGCATCAGCCTTCAGGCTGGCGCCTGTGCAGCCCACGCACTTGTCCGTGGCCAGGGGGCAGTTGTGGGTGCCTTTCCCGAAGGCGGTGGCGTGCCCATCGGGTCGTCGTCCGCCTTGCGGGTAGGGCCGAGGCCGTCGTCTGTGCCTCCCACGGCATCGTATGGGGCCAGGGGAGACCAGACGACGACCGCCCGCGCGGTGGTTGTCTGAGGCGCGCAGGAGGCCGGCGGTGGCGCTGCCCATGGCCTTGTCTGTTGGCTGACTCTGGATGGCGGTTTCACAGAGGCAGGACACCTCGAGGCGGGCTGGTAGTGGTGCCCGTGTGCCCTGCAGAGGAGGAGCTCGTCTGGGTGGTCTCTCTCCAGCCGTCTGCTGGGAGCCTAGGATGGTCCAGAGGCCCAGGACTGCTCCCCGTGGAAGTGGGAACTCTGTTGGGAAAAGTGGGAAAAGCCAGCCGCTAAAGGCACAGGATCCCCAGTGGAACAGCCTGTGACCAGGGCAGCGGGCAGGTGCAGGGTGCTCCCTGGCAGGAGGGGTAGGGGCCAGCGTCCCGGGGACGGGAAGGACCGGCGGGCGAAGAAGGTGGGGCTGGGGAGGCGGCGGGCGGGGTGGGGCACGAACCTTAGGAAGGAGGAAACTGTCCACACGGGAAAATGGGTTGTGGTGTGCGCCAAACGATCCGAGGAAAGGGTCTGAAGCTAGGGAGAGGGTCTCCTTTGCCACTAACTCCTTCTCAGGCCAAGCACGCACTGAGCTGCCCAGCTAGGGCGAGCCTGGTATGTATGTCAGCCAGGGGACGCATCACAAAGCGGCCTGGGCCGCTGTGACGTCACCCAGGGGCCGCATCACCAAGCCCCCTCCCCCCCCCCCCCCCACTGCCTTAAGCACACCGGCCCCGCCCAGAGGAGACCCTGGGCCAAGGCCACGGCGCGGCCCCAAGGCCAACCCCAGTAGAATCCCTAGCCCCCGGGACTGCCCGCTGAGGGCCGTGCGGGTGTTCGGACCGACGAGGCCACCGTGCGGACCGTCGAGGGCTGCAGTGCCCGCGTCTGTCGGAGCTCAGCCCGCCCGGGTGCCGGCTCTGCATGTTCTCGGCACCCGGGGTGCGGCGGGCGGCAAGTGCCTTGCCCCCCACCCCCACCCCCCCGCCCGCCCCCCCGCGCTCCCGGAGGCCAGGGCCTGCTCACGGCCCGGCGCGGAGCCACCCAGAGGCTGCCCGGGGCACGGCCCGCCCTTTCCCGGGCGTTCCCAGCTTCTCTGGGACACCGGGAGCCAGGCATGCCTTCTCGGCCATGGCCAGCCAGGCGGCTGACTTCTGAGGAGGGCGCAGACCCCATGACTTGCCGTCCTAGCTAGCGGGCAGGTTCTTTCTTTGCTTCTCACAGAAAGCGTAGGTCGGGGACCACCGGGTCTCAGCATAGCCACATCCCGCATTCTGACTGGGCCTGGCTGCCCAGATTTTCTCTCTGATCTAGTTTTGGGGGCCTGTGTCTCGTACGTGAATAACACAGCAGAGTATAAACTGGGAAACACTTTTTATTTTTAAAATGCTTCTCCTTTAGACTCTCGGTCTCGATGGCGTCGCCGTTCCTGCCCGTCAGCCAAGCTGGAAGCTTGCGGGGCGACCTCGCCTCCTCTCAGCAGTCAGCCTGTCCATTCCCGATCCCGACTGTTCATCCTTTACGTTTTTTTTTTAAACTCTACTTTTTATTTTTATTTTTATTTTTATTTTATTTATTTTTTTAGTTTATTATTTTTTATTGAAGGGTAGTTGACGCACAGTATTACATTACGTTAGTTTCAAGTGTACAACACAGTGATAAAACATTTATATACATAATTCTAGGTTCCAGCTATCGCCCTACCAAGCTGTTACAATATCTTGACTATATTCCTTACGCTATCCATTACATCCCGGTTACTTATTTATTTTACCATTGGAAGTCTTGTCCTTTTTTTTTTTTTTTTTTTTTCTGTGAGGGCATCTCTCATATTTATTGATCAAATGGTTGTTAAGGACAATAAAATTCTGTATAGGGGAGTCAATGCTCAATGCACAATCATTAATCCACCCCAAGCCTAATTTTCGTCAGTCTCCAATCTTCTGAGGCATAACAAACAAGTTCTTACATGGAGAACAAATTCTTACATAGTGAATAAGTTACATAGTGAACAGTACAAGGGCAGTCATCACAGAAACTTTCGGTTTTGCTCATGCATTATGAACTATAAACAGTCAGTTCAAATATGAATACTCATTTGGTTTTTATACTTGATTTATATGTGGATACCACATTTCTCTCTTTATTATTATTATTATTTTTAGTAAAATGCTGAAGTGGAAGGTAGATACAAAATAAAGGTAGAAAACATAGTTTAGTGTTGTAAGAGGGCAAATGTAGATGATCAGGTGTGTGCCTGTAGACTATGTGTTAATCCAAGCTAGACCAGGGCAATAAAACATCCACGTATGCAGAAGATTTCTCTCAGAACGGTGGGGTGATGTTCTAAGCCTCACCTCTGTTGATCCCCAATTTCTCACCTGATGACCCCCCTGCGACTGTGCCTGTCTTAGGTTGTTCCTCCCTTGAGGAATCTTACCCGTCTCTGGCTAACCAGTCATCTTCCGGGGCCATACAGGGAAATGTAGAGTTGGTAAGTGAGAGAGAAGCCTTATTGTTTGAAATGGTTAGCTTTCTATTTCTTTGCATGGTTATGCCCTGTAGCTTCTATGCCCAGCATCTGTCTTGAGGTATCTTTACCACTTGGAAGAATTATGATACTCGGTAAATTTGATATGAGGCACGAATTCTATTTAAGGGTTGTAATTAGGAAGGAAGAAGAAAAGCTATAGAAGTAGCAGGCGGAAGAAAACATGGGAAGATTGATTATTTCTTTGACATATCTTCTTGTAGAGTAACTTCAGCATGTATAGGTTTTAAGCTACTACTTAAATTGCGCACACACGTTAACATAATAGGAGTATAGTTACATAACCAAAGCATACCTGTAATTACCAGCCATCTCCAGTGAAACCGAGAAAACCAGTTAGGCACCTTAGGCATTTGTGAAAACTTATCTATGATGTGGTGGATATTGTCCAACTGAACTTGAACAGTCTGAGAGAAATCAGACAGATTAAAACAATCCATTCCTGGGGAATGTTCACATCCCTTATGTTCTTTTAACAGTAAATAGTCTGTAGTTGTAAGATTTTGGAGCGCTACAATTTGCACTTCTCCTAATTCTTGGTTGAGTTCCAACAGTATAGATCCAGTCAAATTTGTTGTTTTACCGTATGCACAGGCCAGCTTAGATGTCTCCTTCATTCCCATGGCAAGTCCAGGAACTGGTGGGATGAGTGCATCTACAGCTGTAGCAGTGCGTGGATCTTTGTTGGGGTTTTTTGATGATCATCTTTCGGCATGAGTCTTCCAGAGAGTGCTGATGTTGGAAGTTCTTTTTCATATCGTATCTTAGTTCATTTTCGGGGTAGCCCAATTAGGCTTTGATCCTCTGTATAAACACAAACAGACCCTTTGCCTACACTTTTATATGCCCTTTATACCCTTGTGTAGAACTGATTGGCGGTTACCACACAGGAACTGCCCTTTTTTTTTTTGTTTTTTTGTTTTGTTTTTGGTATCACTAATCTACACTTACATGACGAATATTATGTTTACTAGGCTCTCCCCTATACCAGGTCTCCCCTATAAACCCCTTTACAGTCACTGTCCATCAGCAGAGCAAAATGTTGTAGAATCACTACTTGCCTTCTCTGTGCTGTACAGCCCTCCCTTTTCTCCCACACCCCCCCCCCCATGCATGCTAATCTTAATACCCCCCTACTCCTCCCCCCCCCCCCCCTTATCCCTCCCTACCCACCCCTCCTCCCCAGTCCCTTTCCCTTTGGTACCTGTTAGTCCATTCTTGAGTTCTGTGATTCTGCTGCTGTTTTGTTCCTTCAGTTTTTCCTTTGTTCTTATATTCCACAGATAAGTGAAATCATTTGGTATTTCTCTTTCTCCACTTGGCTTGTTTCACTGAGCATAATACCCTCCAGCTCCATCCATGTTGCTGCAAATGGTTGGATTTTCCCTTTTCTTATGGCTGAGTAGTATTCCATTGTGTATATGTACCACATCTTCTTTATCCATTCATCTATCGATGGACATTCAGGTTGCTTCCAATTCTTGGCTACTGTAAATAGTGCTGTGATAAACATAGGGGTGCACTGATCTTTCTCATACTTGATTGCTGCATTCTTAGGGTAAATTCCTAGGAGTGAAATTCCTGGGTCAAATGGTAAGTCTGTTTTGAGCATTTTGATGTACCTCCATACTGCTTTCCACAATGGTTGAACTAACTTACATTCCCAGCAGCAGTGTAGGAGGGTTCCCCTTTCTCCACAGCCTCGCCAACATTTGTTGTTGTTTGTCTTTTGGATGGCAGCCATCCTTACTGGTGTGAGGTGATACCTCATTGTAGTTTTAATTTGCATTTCTCTGATAATTAGCGATGTGGAGCATCTTTTCATGTGTCTGTTGGCCATCTGTATTTCTTTTTTGGAGAACTGTCTGTTCAGTTCCTCTGCCCATTTTTTAAATTGGGTTATTTGTTTTTTGTTTGTTGAGGCGTGTGAGCTCTTTATATATTCTGGATGTCAAGCCTTTATCGGATCTGTCATTTTCAAATATATTCTCCCATACTGTATGTAGGGTTCCTTTCTGTTCTATTGATGGTGTCTTTTGCTGTACAGAAGCTTTTCAGCTTAATATAGTCCCACTTACTCATTTTTGCTGTTGTTTTCCTTGCCCGGGGAGATATGTTCAAGAAGAGGTCACTCATGTTTATGTCTAAGAGGTTTTTGCCTATGTTTTCTTCCAAGAGTTTAAGGGTTTCGTGACTTACATTCAGGTCTTTGATCCATTTTGAGTTTACTTTTGTATATGGGGTTAGACAATGGTCCAGTTTTGCCAGCACCACCTGTTGAAGAGACTGTCATTTTGCCACTGTATGTCCATGGCTCCTTTATCAAATATTAATTGACCATATATGTCTGGGTTAATGTCTGGATTCTCTAGTCTGTTCCATTGGTCTGTGGCTCTGCTCTTGTGCCAGTACCAAACTGTCTTGATTACTATGGCTTTATGGTAGAGCTCGAAGTTGGGGAGTGCAGATCTCAGCATTTTTTTATCCCCCTAGGTTCACTTACACTTTGGAGGTCTACCTCCCATCCTGGTTACTAGGTTCCTTAATTGATAGAGGGGCTGGAAGAAGCAGAACAGCATGTAGATGAAGTTAAAGTATAAAGTGGGCTTTTTCTAGGCTGAGTATATTTCACAGTGTCATGAGCCTCATCCCATTTCTGTGCTTTGTCTCACTGCAAATGCAGAGAGTGGATTGAGAAGGTGTCTCCAAAATTTGCACTTTTGTTTTGACAGTCAAAACTTCCTAGTAACATCCAGCTAGTCCTCATCTTGGTCACCAGAGGCAGCAGCGAACGGGTAACGTGGGTGCTGTCTCTCAGAAGTGGAACCTGCTGCTTAGACATTCTTTGTTCTCCAGTGTAGTCAGAGCAGCAGAAAGTCTAGTCATCATACTCAGGAAATTAAAATTCTAGATTTGGGAATTTTCCCCCTAACTACACCCTCTCGTGCTGCCTTGCAAGTGCTCAGAGACAGCCAGGAAGCATCTCCAGCGGAAGTGGAGCTTGCACTGCCCCATTCGACGTGGCAACAGGGAGTCGCTGGACCACCTCATCTTCCCTGTCGGGTTTTTCCAGTCTGAACCCCGAGAGGAGTGGAACCCCTCGCATTGCAAAGCTGAGCACACACGGCAGCTGTTCAGCTGCTCTGACTCCAGGATTTTTTTCTTCGCAAGCCCCTGTGTGTCAGGCTGGGTGGTGAGGTGACAGCTGAGGCTGGGGGAGTGGAGAGCGGCTGACAGGAAAACAGACTCCTGAAGCCATTTCTCCCATCTCTCTGCCCCGTGTCCCTGGGGAGGAGGGCCTCCTTGGCCTTGGCATTATGCCGGAAGCCTTCACTTTATCCTCCTGAAAGGGATCGTCCTTGGTGCAGATCAATGTCATGACTGTGAAGGAAATTATGGTGGAAGTGGGAAGCTCTGTGCCTCGTCTTGGGGAGAGGGAGGTCCCTGCAGGCATTATGGGTATGTGGGGACACCTGTTGTGATATGACTGATGATAAGTAAATATTTGGTAATTGAGATGACCAAAATACATTTCCTAGGTATTTTTGCTCCTCGTGCACAATTCCTGAAAATCCTTCTGAGCCATAACTGTCCAATGGGTGTCTTGTTAGGTTAATGCAGAGGCTTTGGGGCCCTATCCTAGGTTAGAGGCTGGTTGCCAGGGGCACCAAGCTTGTGATTAGAGGATGGAAATTATTAGCCCTCAGCCCCCAGGGAAGAGGAAAGGGATGAGGGCTGGAGGCTGAATCAGCAATGGCCAGTGATTTAGTCAGTCATGACTCTGCAGTGAAGCCCTCACAAAACCCTAAGAGAAGAGCACATCTCTCTCATCTCCTGTTTCTCTGTCAGAGCTTCCATGCCTGGGGAACCAGGTGGCCTGCACATGCCACCAGGCCAGGCCCCAAGCACCCCAGGAGGATAGAAGCTCTTTTATTTGGGACCTTGCCATATGTGTGTGTTCATCCGGCTGTTGTGTCCTTTATGGTACTCTTTGTTAAACGTGAGTGTTCTTCTGAGATTCTGAGGCACCTTAGCAACTTGGGCAGACCTAAAGGGGAAGTTGTTGGAACCCGCAATCTTAGCCTGCAGGTGGGAAGCACAAGCTAATTGCGTGGGGCTTGCAACCAGGCTCTGGAGCTGGGGAGGAGGGCAGTCTTGAGGATAGAAACCTTACCCTGTAGAATCTGGTGTTGTCTCTGGGCAGATAGCCTCAGCATTGAGTTCTCAGACACCCTGCTGGTGTTCAAGAATTGCTTGGTGGTGTATGCATTGGAAACAGGTCCAGTATCCTGAAAGGAGTTACACTGCTGTGTATGAAAAAGAACGCTGGGTCATATGAAACCGCTATTAATATAGGTAGGAACCACCACACTGTTTTCCATAGTAGCTGCACCAATTTACATGGTCACAAACAGTGCATGACGGTTCCCTTTTGTCCACATCCTCATAAATAACTTGTTATTTCTTGTTTTTTTGGGGAACTAGCCATTCTGAATGCTGTGAGGTGATAGCTCATTGTGATTTTTTTGTTGTTACCATTAGAGTACAATTACATGAGCAACATTGTGGTTACTAGACTCCCCCCCATTATCAAGTCCGCTCCCCGCACCCCATTACAGTCGCTGTCCATCAATGTAGTAAGATGCTATGGAATCACTACCTGTCTTCTGTGTGTTACACTGCAATCCCTGTGGCCCCCCACCCCCTACATTATGTGTGCGGATCGTAATGCCCCCTTTACCCCCTTATCGCTCCCTCCCCACCCGTCCTCCCAGGTCCCTTTCCCTTTGGTAACTGTTAGTCCATTCTTGGGTTCTGTGAGTCTGCTGCTGTTTTGTTCCTTCCCGTTTTTGCTTTGTTCTCATACCTCACAGAGGAGTGAAATCCTTGGATACTTGTCTTTCTCCACCTGGCTTATTTCACTGAGCATAACACCCTCTAGCTCCGTCCGTGTTGTTGCAAATGGTGGTAGGATTTGTTTTCTTCCTATGGCTGAGTGATATTCCGTAGTGTGTATGTACCACCTCTTCTTTATCCCTTCATCTCCCGATGGACACTTAGGTTGCTTCCCTTTCTTGGGTATTGTAAGTAGTGCTGTGATCAACATAGGGGTGCATCTGTCTCTTTCAAACTGGGCTCCTGCACTCTTAGGGTAAATTCCTAGGAGAGGAATTCCTGGGTCAAATGGCATTTCTGTTCTTTGGTTTTTGGGGGAACCTCCATACCGCTTTCCACAATGGTTGAGCTGACTGACATTCCCACCAGCAGTGTAGGAGGGTTCCCCTTTCTCCACACCCTCGCCGACATCTGTTGTTGTCTGTCTTTTGGGTGGTGGCCATCCTAACTGGTGTGAGGTGATACCCCGTTGTGGTTTTAGTGTGCATTTCTCTGATGGTTAGCGATGTGGAGCGTCTTTTCCATGTGCCTGCCGGCCACCTGAAATTGCTTCTGTGGAGAAGTGTCTGTTGAGAGCCTCTGCCCATTTTGTAACTGGATTCATTTGCTTTTTGTGTGTTGAGGTTCGTGAGCTCTTGATACATGTTTTGGATGGCAACGCCTTATCAGATATGTCATCGGTGAGTATATTCTCCCATACTGAAGGATGTCTTTTGGTTCTACTGATGGTGGTCAAACAGAATCTTACGAAACCCCCTACCACTTCATTCCAAATCTGACTAATTTTTTTTTTTTTTTTTTCCCCAGAACACCAACCAGCCGAGAAAACGGGAACGAAGAGGAGAAGCTGTGATGCGGGAACATCTGGCGTAAAACTGAGAGGTGAGGCGGTGTGGAGACTGGTAGGTTGTATCTTTCCATGTGCTGCTTTCAAGGGTCATAGGGAAAAAAGATCGCCAAGGAGATGAAGCCCGGGGTGTTGACGTCACCTGGTATCGGTGGAGCCACGTAGCCTCTAGCCATTGACGGGGAGGCTAGCATGCGGCACTGTTGTCTTTCCTGCGGAGTTAAGACGAGCGGCGTCCCCCGTTTGCAGTTCAGTCAGAGCCCGTGTGGGACTGTCCTGGCACCGGCCGGGGTGGACCCGAGAGCTGTGCCGTTCCTGCTGGGCTGTCGCAGCACCCCTCTCGGAACAGGGCCTCAGCAGCGCTCCCGGGAGAGAGAGAGAGAGAGAGAGAGAGACAGAGACAGAGACAGAGACAGAGAGAGAGAGAGAGAGAGAGACAGAGAGAGACAGAGAGAGACAGAGAGAGAGAGAATTGCGCTCGAGAGACAGGGGCAGTTATATTTTCTGTAGCTCCCTGAGCATGCTCCTGGTGTTTATTTTGAGATCTCTTTCTCAGGAAGATTGATTTGAGTCCAGTTACCAGGTTCCTTTGAAGGTTCATATTTGTAGGTGGCGCCCTCTAGCTCCCAGAAGCTTTACTCTCTGGAGATGCTCAGCCCTTGGGGTGGGTGGGGGGTGGGGTGGCAGGGGTCCCAGGGGAGAGGTGCCGGTGCCCACCCCCGCCGGGAGGAAAGAGGTCTTTCCTGCTTCCCGACCGCAGTGCCCGTCTCCACTGCCGGGGCCAGTTTGCGGAGCACGCAGGGAGAAGCTGCCGTAGGTGGGGGCGGCCGTTTTGCAGGCCGGTGCCGGCGGGGAGGCAGGCCGTGTGCCAGTCACAGCACGGTAAGGGGGATGGAGCGCCCGGAGCTCCTGAAAGCTCCCCCGCCTGCCGGGCAGAGTGCACCCGGGCAGTTTGGCGCACCTGTCCTTTCTCCTGAGCGGCAAGCCCTGCGGAAGCCTTGCCCCTTTAGCAGTTCTCTCGCTGTCAGGAAGTCTCTCAGACTGTCCGCCTTTCTTTTGTCCCACAGCGGCCGGATGTGGATCCCTGTGTTGTCCCACAAGTGGCTGGAATCTCAAGTCTCTCGAAGTCTTCCGCCTGTCTCTGCTTTCCAAGCCCACCGATCCTCCAGAGCGCAGCACGTGTACGGTAGGTTCGTGCTCCCAGAGCACATCTCCGGGGCTGTACGTCACACTTCTCCTCGAGGTGACAGCCTGCCGCAGCAGCGTTCTTCCCTGCTGCTCTTCCAGGATTTGGTGTAGTTGTTCTATTTCCATATAGTACGTATGTATGTGGTTTTGGTTTTGGGAGGAGGTTTCCGCCTCCCCTCTCACGTGAGCCGCCGTCTTTAATCCCAGCAGCACATCTTTTTTCTTCTTCTTCTTTTTTTTTTTTTCTTTTCAGTTTCACTTGTCTAGGGTACCTGTCCCCACCCCCTCAACTTCTGGTTTGTCTTCGTCCTTGGATCTCAAGTGAGTCTCCTGTAAGGGAGCACGTAGGTGGTCTTGAGTTTTCATCCCTTCTTTTAACCCTGTGTCTTTTGATTGGAGCCCTCAGAGCCTGTCCTTTTATTCTGACAATTGAGAGCTGTGTCCTTATTGCACTTAAAAAATTTTTTTTGTTATCATTCATCTACAGTCACGTGAAGAACATGATGATCACCAAGTCCCCCCCAAAAACCCCGTTACAGTCGCTGACCATCAGCGTGTAGTAAGATGCTGTAGAATCACTACTTGTCTTCTCTGGGTTGTACAGCCCTCCCCATGCTCCCCCCACCCCACACGTTATACATGCTAATCCTGATGCCCCCTTTCTTTCTCCCCGCCCTTATCCCTCCCTTCCCACCCACCCTGCCCAGCCCCTTTCCCTTTGGTAACTGTGAGTCCACTCTCGGGTTCTGTGAGTCTGCTGCTGTTTTTTTCCTTCAGTTTTTCTTTGTTGTGATACTCCACACATGAGTATAAAGACGGCGTGATCGCCGCTGATCGGAGGGAGGGACAAACAAAAAGGAACACCCCATTTCTAGACAGGAGCAGTTGGGAGCAAAGAGTGTGTTGTGGACTGACGTGTTTATTTGAGTGTCCAAACTTCCCTCTTTATGTGGCTATTACTTCTTTACATTCGTGAACATCATAAAAGCCACTGATTTCAAAGGCCCAGACGCATACTGAGGTGAGAGAAGATGAGAAGGACGTTGCTGCACCACTAAATCTATGGCTGGGCACTGCTGAAACCAAACAAAAAGAATTCACGGTGGCCAGATAGGGCTATTTTCTAGTGGCTGTCTCTGGGGACTCAGACAGAATCCATTTGTTTGATTGTTTGTTTTTTCAGTTTCACTTGTGTAGGGTACCTGTCCCCACCCTGTAAGGGAGCACGTAGGTGGTCTTGAGCTTTCATCCCTTCTTTTAACCCTGTGTCTTTTGTTTGGAGCACTCAAAGCCTGTCCTTTTATTCTGATGATTCAGAGCTGTGCCCTTATTGCACTTCTTAAATTCTTTTTGTCATCATTCATCTACAGTCACGTGAAGAACATTACGTTTACCAGGCTCCCCCCTTCACCAAGTCCCCCGCGAAAACCTCTTACAGTCACTGTCCATCAGTGTAGTTTGGATGCTGTAGACCCCTTCACCATGTCCCCCCGACACACCCCGTTACAGTCGCTGTCCATCAGCGTGTAGTAAGATGCTGTAGAATCACTACTTGTCTTCTCTGGGTTGTACAGCCCTCCCCATGCTCCCCCCGCCCCACACATTCTACATGCTAATCCTGATGCCCCCTTTCTTTCTCCCCGCCCCTATCCCTCCCTCCCTCCCCACCCACCCTCCCCAGTCCCTTTCCCTTTGGTAACTGTTAGTCCACTCTCGGGTTCTGTGAGTCTGCTGCTGTTTTTCTCCTTCAGTTTTTCTTTGTTGTTATACTCCACACACGAGTGAAATCATTTGGTACTTGTCTTTCTCCGCCTGGCTTATTTCACTGAGCATAATACCGTCTAGCTCCGTCCACATCATTGCAAATGGTAGGATTTGTTTTCTTCTTATGGCTGCTTGCTGCACTTTTTAAACTGGATTTTTCATTCTTCTTTTTTGTTTGTAGTTTCGCTATGTGCTTTCACCATTACTCTCCTGGTTTATGAGCAATAGCTTTTATTAATTGATATGTACCTATATCTCTCTCTCTATCTCTCTGTCTCTCTATCTATCTCTCTATCTATCTGTCTATCTATCTATCTATCTATCTATCTATGAATCAATCATCTTTTTGTCTGCCCTTCTGTCCTTATGTACAAGAACAGTCAACAACATAGGCTATGTCACTTCCCTACATTATGCCTCCAAAAATCTTGCAAGGTAACTAGGCCGTAGGGAGAGCACTGGGTTTTCACCGAGACACTTGCAGGTCGAGTCAGCCGCGTGCACCTACAAAACCAGGAAATGGTGGTGCAGGGACTTGAACCCGTATCTCTGTCCTCTGTCCTCTTTTACCTCCTTCTCGCTTGCTGACTGTATTTAGCCACATTCACTGACTAAGTGCTCCCTGAAGACCACAAGTATCCTTCCTCTGGGCCTCTTGTCGACAGAAAAGTAAACTTGGTGCTTTGCTCACCACCATGTTTGAGGGACATCGGCGTGATCGCCGCTGATAGGAGGGAGGGACAAATAAAAAGGAACACCAGTTTCTAGACAGGAGCAGTTGGGAGCAAAGAGTGTGCTGTGGAGTGACGTGTTGGGTTAAGCATCCAAACTTCCCTCGGTATCTGGTTATTGCCTCTTTACATTCGTGAACATCATAAAAGCCACTGATTTCAAAGGCCCAGACGCATATTATTACCGCAATTCAGTTGTTGAGGTGAGAGACGATGAGAAGGGCGTTGCTGCACCACTAAATCTATGGCTGGGCCCTGCTGAAACCAAACAAAAAGAATTCACGGTGGCCAGATAGGGCTATTTTCTAGTGACTGTCTCTGGGGACTCAGACAGAATCCGTTTGTTTGTTTGTTTGTTTGTTTGTTTGTTTGTTTGTTTCTCAGTTTCACCTGTGTAGGGTACCTGTCCCCGCCCCTTCGGCTTCTAGTCTGTCTGTGTCCTTGGATCTCAAGTGAGTCTCCTGTAAGGGAGCACGTAGATGGTCTTGAGCGAGAGATAGCTTTGTTTAGTATGATGCTCTCCTATCTACCTACCTACCTATCCCTTTATCTATCTACCTATCTATCTATCTATGATCTATCATCTATCTACTCTCATCTGTGTATCTATCTAATTAATCTATCACCTATATGTATGTATATCAACCCAATCTATGTATCAATCATCTGTCTGTCTATGTAATCTGTTGTCTCACTTTTGTCAACGTTCTGTCACTAGGTGCAGTTTGATTCCTCTGTGTCCTTCTCAGAGAAGTCTCAATTCCTTGTGTCTGTTTATGTGAGTTAGCTGTGTGTTTGGGTCTTGAGAGGAGTGGCCTTGGGTGGGAACTTCTCCTGCGTAGGTGGCACGAGTCTGCTGGGTGTGGACGGTGTGGTTGGCGGGCTGGGCTCTTGAACCTGTGCGGGCCAGGGCCCTCCGGCTGCTCTGCCCCTGGGCCGTTCCCGCTGTGGCGGCTGCGTGAGCTGCGGGGCATATCCGAGGCCCCACGCAGGGAGCACCCTGGCTGGCCTGCGGGGTCCGAGGCAGGTGCATGCCCAGTAGTAGGTCTTTTTGCCTGTGCACCGATGTCACCTCGGCGGCCCTGCTTGCTGGCCCATCTCCAGAGAGCATGCGTGTAGTCACTGGTTAAGGGAACTGCCTTTTGGTGACACGCAGGGCTCTTGTGGGCCGGTGGCCCGTGGGCTTGCTGAGGTGGCAGGCCAGCTAGCTTGTGGGGAAACTGCTCCCCTCTGCTGTCAAGGTGGAGGTGGAGTTTCAGTGCATTTAGGCATTTAGATGTGAGTGAGGTCTCTCTGAAATGGAATAGTAGCGTTGAGAGCTATGTTTCCGTTCGTATGAAAAGGGTGCTGAGCATAAAGAGTTGGGTGATGGTGGCAGGAATTCTAGGAATGTTTATGTCCCCGCACTTATTTATTTTCTGTTAAGGGAGGTGATTCTGAAGTAACTTTTTACTCACGGATGAAGGTGGTGCATAAGGTCATCCCACGTCAGCCATGGTGAGATGAAGTGGTGTAGTAGAATTAAAGCCTGTACACCTTGGCCTGATACATAGGAGACACACCGTGGGTGCTCTTTGCTGCCCTCCTGTCCTGGCTTATTACCTTAACTAACTCGATGGTTCAGAGTGGTCCCAGCAACATTTCCGGCAAGATCTTTCTAAAATTGCATAGAATCACTTGGCAAAGATATCCCCAGAGGCTAGTGGAGAACTTTACTCTTTCTGGTCATAGTTTGCAAGATGTTTGCCCTATCCTGCGTTCCTTTGTTACTTTTGCATCTCCTGTGATTGTAGACCGATGGGGCAGTGGCGTACACACACACACACACACGCGCACACGCACACGCACACACGCACGCACAGGCGCGCGCACACGCACGCACACAGACACACACACACACACACACACACACACACACGGCTGAGAGTTAACGGAGACCCCAGTTATAGGAAACTGCAGCCCGCACTTTAAAAAAGAAACGCGCATAAGTTGTGCTCCTGGCGTGCCCCCCATAGGGAGCGGACTTCAAAGTGCAGAGGTGGTTGGACACAGATACCTATGCAGACACCTAAGCACAGATATCTATGCGTAGGCTCTCTCCATCCATCGTCTTAAGTGCGTCTCTGTTTACCTACATATCTATGTTAGTCTACTCAAGCTGATAACCAGAGTGTCATTGAGTGGGGGCTTCATCCATAGACACTGATTTCTCACCATTCTGGAAGCAGAAGTCCAAGACCAAGGCAGGTTCAGTTCCTGGTGAGGTCCCTTCTTCTGGCTTGCATACGGCCGCATCCCTGCTGTGTCCTCACAGGGTCGAGGGAGAAAGCTCTGTCCTCTGTTCCTCTTAATAGCACTGATTGCATAATGGCAGCTCCACCCACACCCTCATGATGATAGCTTCCGAACCAAATTACCTCCAAAGGCCCCACCTCCCAAGACCATGACAGTGGGGGTTAGGGCTTCAACCCTGACTCAATTCAAATATGAACTTGTGTGTGTGTGTGTGTGTGTGTGTGTGTGTGTGTGTGTGTGTGGTGGTGGCGGCGGGGGGTTAGGAGGAGCAGAAGATGGTGAGGTGAGGGCCCAAAAATTCAGTTCATAACTCTGTATCTATCTATCATCTATCTATTCTCTATCTAATCTATCAATATCTTATCATCTGTCTTTCTAACGTAACCTACCTATATCATCTATCCTATCTAGTCTATCATCCGTCATCTATATATGTCTTATCTATCTGTGATCTCTGTCAATCTGTTCGTCTAACCTATGAATATCTATCATCTATCTAATGTATCTATTTCTAATCTATCATCTGTCACCTGTCTGTCACCTACCTGTTGTCATCTTTTTGTCTACCCATCTATCCTTATGTACAGAACAGTGTAAGATAAATTCTAGCTGAAATAAGCAGGTGAAGGGAGGCAACAAAGGGCCCGGTAGTTTATTTGAACGCAAATACCCGGGCGAGATTTCCCCGGTCTATAGAAATGGAGGCTGGGGAATTCACACTTAAGTAGACAGGCAGGCAGCGAGATTTTCGAGAAGGTAGGGGGAGGCAGAGCTTAGATTTACAGCAGCACGAGGATTGGCTAGCCCAAGGCATATTTTTCAGGTTGGGAGGGGGCAACAGCCAAGAACTTCGGCCCATCATCAGTGTCCCACGTGGGAGGGGGCAGCAGCCGGAGACATTGGCACATCATCAGTGTCCGACGTGCTCGCTCCTCCCATCAGTGCCCCCAGCCTTACAAACAGTTAACAACACGGCTATCTAACATGGCTGGCTATCTATCTGTCTGTCTGTCTGTCTGTCTGTCTGTCTGTCTGTCTGTCTGTCTATCTATCTATCTATCAATCATATATTCAATCTATCTATACCTGTCATCTATCCTATCTAATCTATCATCTATCTATCTGTCTATCTGTCCTATCTATCTATCATCATGTTTTTGTCTACCCATCTGTCTTTATGTACAGAACAGTTCACAAGATGGCTTATATGTCACTTCCCTACTTATGTTTCCAAAAGCCTGCAAGGTAACTAGGCCCTAGAGACAGACAGCACTGGGTTCACCGAGACATTTGCACATCGAGTCAACAGCGTGTGACTACAAAACTAGTCGATGGTGGTGCGGGGACTTCAACCCATATCTCTGTCCCCGGTCCTCTTTGCCCTCCTTGCTGACGGTATTCTAGCCGCATTTGTTGACTGACTGCTCCCTGAAGACCACAAGCATCCCTCCTCTTGGCTTTTTCAGTAATTTATCCCATTGTATGGAATGCTTTTCCCTCAGATACCTGGTTCTGTCACCTCCTTCTAGACTGTTCAAGTCCCACCTCCCTGGTGAGGCTTACCCTGTCCACTGTTTATTTTGAAAGCCCTGCTTCTCTCTGCCTACAATCTCAGTCCTCCATATCCTGCTTTTCATTCTTCATAGTGTTTGTTACCGGCTAAGCTACCGGAAAACTTACAGATGTTCATTGTCTCTTTCCTCCCCTCCAACTAGAACGTGGTCTCCACAGGTTAGGAATTCTGCGTGTATTGAGTCTGGTGGAGACCCTGCAGACTCTAGGGTCAGCGAGAAGTGGGCACAGTTGTAACTCAACGTGGCTTGACATGTTAGCAGTTTAGGTTAGAGTCAGGCCAGGCGGTCATTAAAGAGGACCTTTTCTGATATTACTAAGCTACTTGGTAAATTCTAAGTAAGCTTACATTTTCAATAATCACACAGCAGGCAGAAGCACTTCCTTCTGTCGTTCCTCCAGCCTCGAGGACCTGGATGCCAAATCCGTTCTCTCGTGGGGAAGTGGGAGTGTGTGAGGATGATCGGCCAAAGTCTTAAGTTACACAAGGCACACACATACAGAATTAAACATGTTTAAAAACCAAAATGATGAGAGAGGTTGCCTGTGTCACAGCAGGGATTCCCTAGCCCCCAGTGAGCTCAGAGCAGTGGGAGAGGAGAGGGAAGGGGCCACATAAGCCAACCCGGTCTCCTTCCTCTGGACTTGCCTCCCCCTGGGTTGTCATCCATTAAACGCTCAGCACGCAGACCTCGCGGTGAGCACGCACAGTCATAAAACGCGGCTACTTCCACATCCCAGTCGCTGGGGCACGGAACACGTTGCGTAGTTAAGTGTGGCTCAGAACACTATCACTCATGTATGTGTGTTCTTCCTCTGTCGCCGAGTCAAAGAGTAAACAGAGCAGAGGCATACTAGCAAGAGCAGGGTTTAGTGTGAATATATAATATACGCACATACTGTGGGAAAGACTTTGTTAAATGGATAGGAGGACATAGGCCTTGTCTGGAGCCGGGGGAGGCCTGTAGGTGCCGTTGGCAAGGGCTGTGGCGTGTCCACCGGGTCGGAGGCCGAGTTAGGGGTAGGGCCGAGGCCGTCGGCTGTGCCTCCCGCGGCATCGTGTGGGTCCAGGGCTGACCGGAGGATGACCGCCCGCGCGGTGGGTGTCTGAGGTGCGCAGGAGGCCGGCGGTGGCGCCGCCCACGGCCTCGTGCGAGGCCGGTGGGGACCGGAAGATGACGGCCACCGAGGGTGGCGTCGTGTCCATCGGCTCGACCCGAGCGTCATCGTCGGCCTTCGGGCCGGCGGTGGTGCTGCCCACGGCCTCGTGTGGCGCCGGGGGAGACCGCAAGATCACGGCCAGCCAGGGTGGCGTCGTGTCCACTGGTTCGTCTTGAGCGTCAGCGTCGGCCTTAAGGCCGGCGCTTGTCCTGCCCATGGCCTTGTCTGGGGCCGGGGATCAGTTGTAGGTGCCTTTCCCGAGGGTGGTGGCGGGCCCATCGGGTCATCGTCCGACTTGGGGGTAGGGCCGAGGCCGTCGTCTGTGCCTCCCACGGCATCGTGTGGGTCCAGGGCAGACCGGACGATGACCGCCCGCGCGGTGGGTGTCTGAGGTGCGCAGGAGGCCGGCGGTGGTGATGCCCACGGCCTGGTGTGGGGCCCGGTGGGGACCGGAAGATGACGGCGAGCGACGGTGGCGTCGTGTCCATTGGCTCGCCTTGAGAGTCAGAGTGAGCCTTCGGGCCGGCGCCTGTGCTGCCCACTGCGTCGTCTGGGGCCCGGGGGGACGAGTAGGTGCCTTTCCCGATGGCGGAGGCGTGCCCATCGGGTCCTAGTCCGACTTGCGGGTACCGGTCCGAGGCCGTCGTCTGTGCCTCCCACGGCATCGTGTGGGGCCAGGGGAGGCCGGCGGTGCCGCTGCCCACGGCCTCGTGTGGGGCTGGGGGGGGGGGGGCCGGAAGATGACGGCCATCGAGGGGGGTGTCGTGTCCCATCGGCTCGTCTTGAGCGTCAGCGTCAGCCTTCGGGCGGGCGCTTGTGCTGCCCTGGGCCTTGCCTGGGGCCGGGGGGGCAGTTGTAGGTGCCTTTCCCGAGGGCGGCGGCGTGCCCATCGGGTCTGAGGCTGACTTACGGGTAGGGCCGAGGCCGTCGTCTGTGCCTCCCACGGCATCGTATGGGGCCAGGGGAGACCAGACGACGACCGCCCGCGCGGTGGTTGTCGGAGGCACACAGGAGGCCGGCGGTGGTGCTGCCCACGGCCCCGTGCGGGGCCGGGGGCGACCGGAAGATGACGGCCATGGAGGGTGGCGTCGTGTCCATGGGCTCGTCCCCGGCGTCATCGCCGGCCCTCGGGCCGAAGGTGGAGCTGCCCACGGCCCCGTGCGCGGCCGGGGGCGACCGGAAGATGACGGCCATGGAGGGTGGCGTCGTGTCCATGGGCTCGTCCCGGGCGTCATCGCCGGCCCTCGGGCCGAAGGTGGTGCTGCCCACGGCCCCGTGCGGGGCCGGGGGCGACCGGAAGATGACGGCCATGGAGGGTGGCGTCGTGTCCATGGGCTCGTCCCGGTCGTCATCGCCGCCCTTCGGGCCGAAGGTGGAGCTGCCCACGGCCCCGTGCGCGGCCGGGGGCGACCGGAAGATGACGGCCATGGAGGGTGGCGTCGTGTCCATGGGCTCGTCCCGGTCGTCATCGCCGCCCCTCGGGCCGAAGGTGGAGCTGCCCACGGCCCCGTGTGCGGCCGGGGGCGACCGGAAGATGACGGCCATGGAGGGTGGTGTCGTGTCCATGGGCTCGTCGTCCTGAGCATCAGCCTTCAGGCTGGCGCCTGTGCAGCCCACGGACTTGTCCGTGGCCAGGGGGCAGTTGTGGGTGCCTTTCCCGAAGGCGGTGGCGTGCCCATCGGGTCGTCGTCCGCCTTGCGGGTAGGGCCGAGGCCGTCGTCTGTGCCTCCCACGGCATCGTATGGGGCCAGGGGAGACCAGACGACGACCGCCCGCGCGGTGGTTGTCTGAGGCGCGCAGGAGGCCGGCGGTGGCGCTGCCCATGGCCTTGTCTGTTGGCTGACTCTGGATGGCGGTTTCACAGAGGCAGGACACCTCGAGGCGGGCTGGTAGTGGTGCCCGTGTGCCCTGCAGAGGAGGAGCTCGTCTGGGTGGTCTCTCTCCAGCCGTCTGCTGGGAGCCTAGGATGGTCCAGAGGCCCAGGACTGCTCCCCGTGGAAGTGGGAACTCTGTTGGGAAAAGTGGGAAAAGCCAGCCGCTAAAGGCACAGGATCCCCAGTGGAACAGCCTGTGACCAGGGCAGCGGGCAGGTGCAGGGTGCTCCCTGGCAGGAGGGGTAGGGGCCAGCGTCCCGGGGACGGGAAGGACCGGCGGGCGAAGAAGGTGGGGCTGGGGAGGCGGCGGGCGGGGTGGGGCACGAACCTTAGGAAGGAGGAAACTGTCCACACGGGAAAATGGGTTGTGGTGTGCGCCAAACGATCCGAGGAAAGGGTCTGAAGCTAGGGAGAGGGTCTCCTTTGCCACTAACTCCTTCTCAGGCCAAGCACGCACTGAGCTGCCCAGCTAGGGCGAGCCTGGTATGTATGTCAGCCAGGGGACGCATCACAAAGCGGCCTGGGCCGCTGTGACGTCACCCAGGGGCCGCATCACCAAGCCCCCTCCCCCCCCCCCCCCCCACTGCCTTAAGCACACCGGCCCCGCCCAGAGGAGACCCTGGGCCAAGGCCACGGCGCGGCCCCAAGGCCAACCCCAGTAGAATCCCTAGCCCCCGGGACTGCCCGCTGAGGGCCGTGCGGGTGTTCGGACCGACGAGGCCACCGTGCGGACCGTCGAGGGCTGCAGTGCCCGCGTCTGTCGGAGCTCAGCCCGCCCGGGTGCCGGCTCTGCATGTTCTCGGCACCCGGGGTGCGGCGGGCGGCAAGTGCCTTGCCCCCCACCCCCACCCCCCCGCCCGCCCCCCCGCGCTCCCGGAGGCCAGGGCCTGCTCACGGCCCGGCGCGGAGCCACCCAGAGGCTGCCCGGGGCACGGCCCGCCCTTTCCCGGGCGTTCCCAGCTTCTCTGGGACACCGGGAGCCAGGCATGCCTTCTCGGCCATGGCCAGCCAGGCGGCTGACTTCTGAGGAGGGCGCAGACCCCATGACTTGCCGTCCTAGCTAGCGGGCAGGTTCTTTCTTTGCTTCTCACAGAAAGCGTAGGTCGGGGACCACCGGGTCTCAGCATAGCCACATCCCGCATTCTGACTGGGCCTGGCTGCCCAGATTTTCTCTCTGATCTAGTTTTGGGGGCCTGTGTCTCGTACGTGAATAACACAGCAGAGTATAAACTGGGAAACACTTTTTATTTTTAAAATGCTTCTCCTTTAGACTCTCGGTCTCGATGGCGTCGCCGTTCCTGCCCGTCAGCCAAGCTGGAAGCTTGCGGGGCGACCTCGCCTCCTCTCAGCAGTCAGCCTGTCCATTCCCGATCCCGACTGTTCATCCTTTACGTTTTTTTTTTAAACTCTACTTTTTATTTTTATTTTTATTTTTATTTTATTTATTTTTTTAGTTTATTATTTTTTATTGAAGGGTAGTTGACGCACAGTATTACATTACGTTAGTTTCAAGTGTACAACACAGTGATAAAACATTTATATACATAATTCTAGGTTCCAGCTATCGCCCTACCAAGCTGTTACAATATCTTGACTATATTCCTTACGCTATCCATTACATCCCGGTTACTTATTTATTTTACCATTGGAAGTCTTGTCCTTTTTTTTTTTTTTTTTTTTTCTGTGAGGGCATCTCTCATATTTATTGATCAAATGGTTGTTAAGGACAATAAAATTCTGTATAGGGGAGTCAATGCTCAATGCACAATCATTAATCCACCCCAAGCCTAATTTTCGTCAGTCTCCAATCTTCTGAGGCATAACAAACAAGTTCTTACATGGAGAACAAATTCTTACATAGTGAATAAGTTACATAGTGAACAGTACAAGGGCAGTCATCACAGAAACTTTCGGTTTTGCTCATGCATTATGAACTCTAAACAGTCAGTTCAAATATGAATACTCATTTGGTTTTTATACTTGATTTATATGTGGATACCACATTTCTCTCTTTATTATTATTATTATTTTTAGTAAAATGCTGAAGTGGAAGGTAGATACAAAATAAAGGTAGAAAACATAGTTTAGTGTTGTAAGAGGGCAAATGTAGATGATCAGGTGTGTGCCTGTAGACTATGTGTTAATCCAAGCTAGACCAGGGCAATAAAACATCCACGTATGCAGAAGATTTCTCTCAGAACGGTGGGGTGAGGTTCTAAGCCTCACCTCTGTTGATCCCCAATTTCTCACCTGATGACCCCCCTGCGACTGTGCCTGTCTTAGGTTGGTCCTCCCTTGAGGAATCTTACCCGTCTCTGGCTAACCAGTCATCTTCCGGGGCCATACAGGGAAATGTAGAGTTGGTAAGTGAGAGAGAAGCCTTATTGTTTGAAATGGTTAGCTTTCTATTTCTTTGCATGGTTATGCCCTGTAGCTTCTATGCCCAGCATCTGTCTTGAGGTATCTTTACCACTTGGAAGAATTATGATACTCGGTAAATTTGATATGAGGCACGAATTCTATTTAAGGGTTGTAATTAGGAAGGAAGAAGAAAAGCTATAGAAGTAGCAGGCGGAAGAAAACATGGGAAGATTGATTATTTCTTTGACATATCTTCTTGTAGAGTAACTTCAGCATGTATAGGTTTTAAGCTACTACTTAAATTGCGCACACACGTTAACATAATAGGAGTATAGTTACATAACCAAAGCATACCTGTAATTACCAGCCATCTCCAGTGAAACCGAGAAAACCAGTTAGGCACCTTAGGCATTTGTGAAAACTTATCTATGATGTGGTGGATATTGTCCAACTGAACTTGAACAGTCTGAGAGAAATCAGACAGATTAAAACAATCCATTCCTGGGGAATGTTCACATCCCTTATGTTCTTTTAACAGTAAATAGTCTGTAGTTGTAAGATTTTGGAGCGCTACAATTTGCACTTCTCCTAATTCTTGGTTGAGTTCCAACAGTATAGATCCAGTCAAATTTGTTGTTTTACCGTATGCACAGGCCAGCTTAGATGTCTCCTTCATTCCCATGGCAAGTCCAGGAACTGGTGGGATGAGTGCATCTACAGCTGTAGCAGTGCGTGGATCTTTGTTGGGGTTTTTTGATGATCATCTTTCGGCATGAGTCTTCCAGAGAGTGCTGATGTTGGAAGTTCTTTTTCATATCGTATCTTAGTTCATTTTCGGGGTAGCCCAATTAGGCTTTGATCCTCTGTATAAACACAAACAGACCCTTTGCCTACACTTTTATATGCCCTTTATACCCTTGTGTAGAACTGATTGGCGGTTACCACACAGGAACTGCCCTTTTTTTTTTTGTTTTTTTGTTTTGTTTTTGGTATCACTAATCTACACTTACATGACGAATATTATGTTTACTAGGCTCTCCCCTATACCAGGTCTCCCCTATAAACCCCTTTACAGTCACTGTCCATCAGCAGAGCAAAATGTTGTAGAATCACTACTTGCCTTCTCTGTGCTGTACAGCCCTCCCTTTTCTCCCACACCCCCCCCCCCATGCATGCTAATCTTAATACCCCCCTACTCCTCCCCCCCCCCCCCCCTTATCCCTCCCTACCCACCCCTCCTCCCCAGTCCCTTTCCCTTTGGTACCTGTTAGTCCATTCTTGAGTTCTGTGATTCTGCTGCTGTTTTGTTCCTTCAGTTTTTCCTTTGTTCTTATATTCCACAGATAAGTGAAATCATTTGGTATTTCTCTTTCTCCACTTGGCTTGTTTCACTGAGCATAATACCCTCCAGCTCCATCCATGTTGCTGCAAATGGTTGGATTTTCCCTTTTCTTATGGCTGAGTAGTATTCCATTGTGTATATGTACCACATCTTCTTTATCCATTCATCTATCGATGGACATTCAGGTTGCTTCCAATTCTTGGCTACTGTAAATAGTGCTGTGATAAACATAGGGGTGCACTGATCTTTCTCATACTTGATTGCTGCATTCTTAGGGTAAATTCCTAGGAGTGAAATTCCTGGGTCAAATGGTAAGTCTGTTTTGAGCATTTTGATGTACCTCCATACTGCTTTCCACAATGGTTGAACTAACTTACATTCCCAGCAGCAGTGTAGGAGGGTTCCCCTTTCTCCACAGCCTCGCCAACATTTGTTGTTGTTTGTCTTTTGGATGGCAGCCATCCTTACTGGTGTGAGGTGATACCTCATTGTAGTTTTAATTTGCATTTCTCTGATAATTAGCGATGTGGAGCATCTTTTCATGTGTCTGTTGGCCATCTGTATTTCTTTTTTGGAGAACTGTCTGTTCAGTTCCTCTGCCCATTTTTTAAATTGGGTTATTTGTTTTTTGTTTGTTGAGGCGTGTGAGCTCTTTATATATTCTGGATGTCAAGCCTTTATCGGATCTGTCATTTTCAAATATATTCTCCCATACTGTATGTAGGGTTCCTTTCTGTTCTATTGATGGTGTCTTTTGCTGTACAGAAGCTTTTCAGCTTAATATAGTCCCACTTACTCATTTTTGCTGTTGTTTTCCTTGCCCGGGGAGATATGTTCAAGAAGAGGTCACTCATGTTTATGTCTAAGAGGTTTTTGCCTATGTTTTCTTCCAAGAGTTTAAGGGTTTCGTGACTTACATTCAGGTCTTTGATCCATTTTGAGTTTACTTTTGTATATGGGGTTAGACAATGGTCCAGTTTTGCCAGCACCACCTGTTGAAGAGACTGTCATTTTGCCACTGTATGTCCATGGCTCCTTTATCAAATATTAATTGACCATATATGTCTGGGTTAATGTCTGGATTCTCTAGTCTGTTCCATTGGTCTGTGGCTCTGCTCTTGTGCCAGTACCAAACTGTCTTGATTACTATGGCTTTATGGTAGAGCTCGAAGTTGGGGAGTGCAGATCTCAGCATTTTTTTATCCCCCTAGGTTCACTTACACTTTGGAGGTCTACCTCCCATCCTGGTTACTAGGTTCCTTAATTGATAGAGGGGCTGGAAGAAGCAGAACAGCATGTAGATGAAGTTAAAGTATAAAGTGGGCTTTTTCTAGGCTGAGTATATTTCACAGTGTCATGAGCCTCATCCCATTTCTGTGCTTTGTCTCACTGCAAATGCAGAGAGTGGATTGAGAAGGTGTCTCCAAAATTTGCACTTTTGTTTTGACAGTCAAAACTTCCTAGTAACATCCAGCTAGTCCTCATCTTGGTCACCAGAGGCAGCAGCGAACGGGTAACGTGGGTGCTGTCTCTCAGAAGTGGAACCTGCTGCTTAGACATTCTTTGTTCTCCAGTGTAGTCAGAGCAGCAGAAAGTCTAGTCATCATACTCAGGAAATTAAAATTCTAGATTTGGGAATTTTCCCCCTAACTACACCCTCTCGTGCTGCCTTGCAAGTGCTCAGAGACAGCCAGGAAGCATCTCCAGCGGAAGTGGAGCTTGCACTGCCCCATTCGACGTGGCAACAGGGAGTCGCTGGACCACCTCATCTTCCCTGTCGGGTTTTTCCAGTCTGAACCCCGAGAGGAGTGGAACCCCTCGCATTGCAAAGCTGAGCACACACGGCAGCTGTTCAGCTGCTCTGACTCCAGGATTTTTTTCTTCGCAAGCCCCTGTGTGTCAGGCTGGGTGGTGAGGTGACAGCTGAGGCTGGGGGAGTGGAGAGCGGCTGACAGGAAAACAGACTCCTGAAGCCATTTCTCCCATCTCTCTGCCCCGTGTCCCTGGGGAGGAGGGCCTCCTTGGCCTTGGCATTATGCCGGAAGCCTTCACTTTATCCTCCTGAAAGGGATCGTCCTTGGTGCAGATCAATGTCATGACTGTGAAGGAAATTATGGTGGAAGTGGGAAGCTCTGTGCCTCGTCTTGGGGAGAGGGAGGTCCCTGCAGGCATTATGGGTATGTGGGGACACCTGTTGTGATATGACTGATGATAAGTAAATATTTGGTAATTGAGATGACCAAAATACATTTCCTAGGTATTTTTGCTCCTCGTGCACAATTCCTGAAAATCCTTCTGAGCCATAACTGTCCAATGGGTGTCTTGTTAGGTTAATGCAGAGGCTTTGGGGCCCTATCCTAGGTTAGAGGCTGGTTGCCAGGGGCACCAAGCTTGTGATTAGAGGATGGAAATTATTAGCCCTCAGCCCCCAGGGAAGAGGAAAGGGATGAGGGCTGGAGGCTGAATCAGCAATGGCCAGTGATTTAGTCAGTCATGACTCTGCAGTGAAGCCCTCACAAAACCCTAAGAGAAGAGCACATCTCTCTCATCTCCTGTTTCTCTGTCAGAGCTTCCATGCCTGGGGAACCAGGTGGCCTGCACATGCCACCAGGCCAGGCCCCAAGCACCCCAGGAGGATAGAAGCTCTTTTATTTGGGACCTTGCCATATGTGTGTGTTCATCCGGCTGTTGTGTCCTTTATGGTACTCTTTGTTAAACGTGAGTGTTCTTCTGAGATTCTGAGGCACCTTAGCAACTTGGGCAGACCTAAAGGGGAAGTTGTTGGAACCCGCAATCTTAGCCTGCAGGTGGGAAGCACAAGCTAATTGCGTGGGGCTTGCAACCAGGCTCTGGAGCTGGGGAGGAGGGCAGTCTTGAGGATAGAAACCTTACCCTGTAGAATCTGGTGTTGTCTCTGGGCAGATAGCCTCAGCATTGAGTTCTCAGACACCCTGCTGGTGTTCAAGAATTGCTTGGTGGTGTATGCATTGGAAACAGGTCCAGTATCCTGAAAGGAGTTACACTGCTGTGTATGAAAAAGAACGCTGGGTCATATGAAACCGCTATTAATATAGGTAGGAACCACCACACTGTTTTCCATAGTAGCTGCACCAATTTACATGGTCACAAACAGTGCATGACGGTTCCCTTTTGTCCACATCCTCATAAATAACTTGTTATTTCTTGTTTTTTTGGGGAACTAGCCATTCTGAATGCTGTGAGGTGATAGCTCATTGTGATTTTTTTGTTGTTACCATTAGAGTACAATTACATGAGCAACATTGTGGTTACTAGACTCCCCCCCATTATCAAGTCCGCTCCCCGCACCCCATTACAGTCGCTGTCCATCAATGTAGTAAGATGCTATGGAATCACTACCTGTCTTCTGTGTGTTACACTGCAATCCCTGTGGCCCCCCACCCCCTACATTATGTGTGCGGATCGTAATGCCCCCTTTACCCCCTTATCGCTCCCTCCCCACCCGTCCTCCCAGGTCCCTTTCCCTTTGGTAACTGTTAGTCCATTCTTGGGTTCTGTGAGTCTGCTGCTGTTTTGTTCCTTCCCGTTTTTGCTTTGTTCTCATACCTCACAGAGGAGTGAAATCCTTGGATACTTGTCTTTCTCCACCTGGCTTATTTCACTGAGCATAACACCCTCTAGCTCCGTCCGTGTTGTTGCAAATGGTGGTAGGATTTGTTTTCTTCCTATGGCTGAGTGATATTCCGTAGTGTGTATGTACCACCTCTTCTTTATCCCTTCATCTCCCGATGGACACTTAGGTTGCTTCCCTTTCTTGGGTATTGTAAGTAGTGCTGTGATCAACATAGGGGTGCATCTGTCTCTTTCAAACTGGGCTCCTGCACTCTTAGGGTAAATTCCTAGGAGAGGAATTCCTGGGTCAAATGGCATTTCTGTTCTTTGGTTTTTGGGGGAACCTCCATACCGCTTTCCACAATGGTTGAGCTGACTGACATTCCCACCAGCAGTGTAGGAGGGTTCCCCTTTCTCCACACCCTCGCCGACATCTGTTGTTGTCTGTCTTTTGGGTGGTGGCCATCCTAACTGGTGTGAGGTGATACCCCGTTGTGGTTTTAGTGTGCATTTCTCTGATGGTTAGCGATGTGGAGCGTCTTTTCCATGTGCCTGCCGGCCACCTGAAATTGCTTCTGTGGAGAAGTGTCTGTTGAGAGCCTCTGCCCATTTTGTAACTGGATTCATTTGCTTTTTGTGTGTTGAGGTTCGTGAGCTCTTGATACATGTTTTGGATGGCAACGCCTTATCAGATATGTCATCGGTGAGTATATTCTCCCATACTGAAGGATGTCTTTTGGTTCTACTGATGGTGGTCAAACAGAATCTTACGAAACCCCCTACCACTTCATTCCAAATCTGACTAATTTTTTTTTTTTTTTTTTCCCCAGAACACCAACCAGCCGAGAAAACGGGAACGAAGAGGAGAAGCTGTGATGCGGGAACATCTGGCGTAAAACTGAGAGGTGAGGCGGTGTGGAGACTGGTAGGTTGTATCTTTCCATGTGCTGCTTTCAAGGGTCATAGGGAAAAAAGATCGCCAAGGAGATGAAGCCCGGGGTGTTGACGTCACCTGGTATCGGTGGAGCCACGTAGCCTCTAGCCATTGACGGGGAGGCTAGCATGCGGCACTGTTGTCTTTCCTGCGGAGTTAAGACGAGCGGCGTCCCCCGTTTGCAGTTCAGTCAGAGCCCGTGTGGGACTGTCCTGGCACCGGCCGGGGTGGACCCGAGAGCTGTGCCGTTCCTGCTGGGCTGTCGCAGCACCCCTCTCGGAACAGGGCCTCAGCAGCGCTCCCGGGAGAGAGAGAGAGAGAGAGAGAGAGACAGAGACAGAGACAGAGACAGAGAGAGAGAGAGAGAGAGAGACAGAGAGAGACAGAGAGAGACAGAGAGAGAGAGAATTGCGCTCGAGAGACAGGGGCAGTTATATTTTCTGTAGCTCCCTGAGCATGCTCCTGGTGTTTATTTTGAGATCTCTTTCTCAGGAAGATTGATTTGAGTCCAGTTACCAGGTTCCTTTGAAGGTTCATATTTGTAGGTGGCGCCCTCTAGCTCCCAGAAGCTTTACTCTCTGGAGATGCTCAGCCCTTGGGGTGGGTGGGGGGTGGGGTGGCAGGGGTCCCAGGGGAGAGGTGCCGGTGCCCACCCCCGCCGGGAGGAAAGAGGTCTTTCCTGCTTCCCGACCGCAGTGCCCGTCTCCACTGCCGGGGCCAGTTTGCGGAGCACGCAGGGAGAAGCTGCCGTAGGTGGGGGCGGCCGTTTTGCAGGCCGGTGCCGGCGGGGAGGCAGGCCGTGTGCCAGTCACAGCACGGTAAGGGGGATGGAGCGCCCGGAGCTCCTGAAAGCTCCCCCGCCTGCCGGGCAGAGTGCACCCGGGCAGTTTGGCGCACCTGTCCTTTCTCCTGAGCGGCAAGCCCTGCGGAAGCCTTGCCCCTTTAGCAGTTCTCTCGCTGTCAGGAAGTCTCTCAGACTGTCCGCCTTTCTTTTGTCCCACAGCGGCCGGATGTGGATCCCTGTGTTGTCCCACAAGTGGCTGGAATCTCAAGTCTCTCGAAGTCTTCCGCCTGTCTCTGCTTTCCAAGCCCACCGATCCTCCAGAGCGCAGCACGTGTACGGTAGGTTCGTGCTCCCAGAGCACATCTCCGGGGCTGTACGTCACACTTCTCCTCGAGGTGACAGCCTGCCGCAGCAGCGTTCTTCCCTGCTGCTCTTCCAGGATTTGGTGTAGTTGTTCTATTTCCATATAGTACGTATGTATGTGGTTTTGGTTTTGGGAGGAGGTTTCCGCCTCCCCTCTCACGTGAGCCGCCGTCTTTAATCCCAGCAGCACATCTTTTTTCTTCTTCTTCTTTTTTTTTTTTTCTTTTCAGTTTCACTTGTCTAGGGTACCTGTCCCCACCCCCTCAACTTCTGGTTTGTCTTCGTCCTTGGATCTCAAGTGAGTCTCCTGTAAGGGAGCACGTAGGTGGTCTTGAGTTTTCATCCCTTCTTTTAACCCTGTGTCTTTTGATTGGAGCCCTCAGAGCCTGTCCTTTTATTCTGACAATTGAGAGCTGTGTCCTTATTGCACTTAAAAAATTTTTTTTGTTATCATTCATCTACAGTCACGTGAAGAACATGATGATCACCAAGTCCCCCCCAAAAACCCCGTTACAGTCGCTGACCATCAGCGTGTAGTAAGATGCTGTAGAATCACTACTTGTCTTCTCTGGGTTGTACAGCCCTCCCCATGCTCCCCCCACCCCACACGTTATACATGCTAATCCTGATGCCCCCTTTCTTTCTCCCCGCCCTTATCCCTCCCTTCCCACCCACCCTGCCCAGCCCCTTTCCCTTTGGTAACTGTGAGTCCACTCTCGGGTTCTGTGAGTCTGCTGCTGTTTTTTTCCTTCAGTTTTTCTTTGTTGTGATACTCCACACATGAGTATAAAGACGGCGTGATCGCCGCTGATCGGAGGGAGGGACAAACAAAAAGGAACACCCCATTTCTAGACAGGAGCAGTTGGGAGCAAAGAGTGTGTTGTGGACTGACGTGTTTATTTGAGTGTCCAAACTTCCCTCTTTATGTGGCTATTACTTCTTTACATTCGTGAACATCATAAAAGCCACTGATTTCAAAGGCCCAGACGCATACTGAGGTGAGAGAAGATGAGAAGGACGTTGCTGCACCACTAAATCTATGGCTGGGCACTGCTGAAACCAAACAAAAAGAATTCACGGTGGCCAGATAGGGCTATTTTCTAGTGGCTGTCTCTGGGGACTCAGACAGAATCCATTTGTTTGATTGTTTGTTTTTTCAGTTTCACTTGTGTAGGGTACCTGTCCCCACCCTGTAAGGGAGCACGTAGGTGGTCTTGAGCTTTCATCCCTTCTTTTAACCCTGTGTCTTTTGTTTGGAGCACTCAAAGCCTGTCCTTTTATTCTGATGATTCAGAGCTGTGCCCTTATTGCACTTCTTAAATTCTTTTTGTCATCATTCATCTACAGTCACGTGAAGAACATTACGTTTACCAGGCTCCCCCCTTCACCAAGTCCCCCGCGAAAACCTCTTACAGTCACTGTCCATCAGTGTAGTTTGGATGCTGTAGACCCCTTCACCATGTCCCCCCGACACACCCCGTTACAGTCGCTGTCCATCAGCGTGTAGTAAGATGCTGTAGAATCACTACTTGTCTTCTCTGGGTTGTACAGCCCTCCCCATGCTCCCCCCGCCCCACACATTCTACATGCTAATCCTGATGCCCCCTTTCTTTCTCCCCGCCCCTATCCCTCCCTCCCTCCCCACCCACCCTCCCCAGTCCCTTTCCCTTTGGTAACTGTTAGTCCACTCTCGGGTTCTGTGAGTCTGCTGCTGTTTTTCTCCTTCAGTTTTTCTTTGTTGTTATACTCCACACACGAGTGAAATCATTTGGTACTTGTCTTTCTCCGCCTGGCTTATTTCACTGAGCATAATACCGTCTAGCTCCGTCCACATCATTGCAAATGGTAGGATTTGTTTTCTTCTTATGGCTGCTTGCTGCACTTTTTAAACTGGATTTTTCATTCTTCTTTTTTGTTTGTAGTTTCGCTATGTGCTTTCACCATTACTCTCCTGGTTTATGAGCAATAGCTTTTATTAATTGATATGTACCTATATCTCTCTCTCTATCTCTCTGTCTCTCTATCTATCTCTCTATCTATCTGTCTATCTATCTATCTATCTATCTATCTATGAATCAATCATCTTTTTGTCTGCCCTTCTGTCCTTATGTACAAGAACAGTCAACAACATAGGCTATGTCACTTCCCTACATTATGCCTCCAAAAATCTTGCAAGGTAACTAGGCCGTAGGGAGAGCACTGGGTTTTCACCGAGACACTTGCAGGTCGAGTCAGCCGCGTGCACCTACAAAACCAGGAAATGGTGGTGCAGGGACTTGAACCCGTATCTCTGTCCTCTGTCCTCTTTTACCTCCTTCTCGCTTGCTGACTGTATTTAGCCACATTCACTGACTAAGTGCTCCCTGAAGACCACAAGTATCCTTCCTCTGGGCCTCTTGTCGACAGAAAAGTAAACTTGGTGCTTTGCTCACCACCATGTTTGAGGGACATCGGCGTGATCGCCGCTGATAGGAGGGAGGGACAAATAAAAAGGAACACCAGTTTCTAGACAGGAGCAGTTGGGAGCAAAGAGTGTGCTGTGGAGTGACGTGTTGGGTTAAGCATCCAAACTTCCCTCGGTATCTGGTTATTGCCTCTTTACATTCGTGAACATCATAAAAGCCACTGATTTCAAAGGCCCAGACGCATATTATTACCGCAATTCAGTTGTTGAGGTGAGAGACGATGAGAAGGGCGTTGCTGCACCACTAAATCTATGGCTGGGCCCTGCTGAAACCAAACAAAAAGAATTCACGGTGGCCAGATAGGGCTATTTTCTAGTGACTGTCTCTGGGGACTCAGACAGAATCCGTTTGTTTGTTTGTTTGTTTGTTTGTTTGTTTGTTTGTTTCTCAGTTTCACCTGTGTAGGGTACCTGTCCCCGCCCCTTCGGCTTCTAGTCTGTCTGTGTCCTTGGATCTCAAGTGAGTCTCCTGTAAGGGAGCACGTAGATGGTCTTGAGCGAGAGATAGCTTTGTTTAGTATGATGCTCTCCTATCTACCTACCTACCTATCCCTTTATCTATCTACCTATCTATCTATCTATGATCTATCATCTATCTACTCTCATCTGTGTATCTATCTAATTAATCTATCACCTATATGTATGTATATCAACCCAATCTATGTATCAATCATCTGTCTGTCTATGTAATCTGTTGTCTCACTTTTGTCAACGTTCTGTCACTAGGTGCAGTTTGATTCCTCTGTGTCCTTCTCAGAGAAGTCTCAATTCCTTGTGTCTGTTTATGTGAGTTAGCTGTGTGTTTGGGTCTTGAGAGGAGTGGCCTTGGGTGGGAACTTCTCCTGCGTAGGTGGCACGAGTCTGCTGGGTGTGGACGGTGTGGTTGGCGGGCTGGGCTCTTGAACCTGTGCGGGCCAGGGCCCTCCGGCTGCTCTGCCCCTGGGCCGTTCCCGCTGTGGCGGCTGCGTGAGCTGCGGGGCATATCCGAGGCCCCACGCAGGGAGCACCCTGGCTGGCCTGCGGGGTCCGAGGCAGGTGCATGCCCAGTAGTAGGTCTTTTTGCCTGTGCACCGATGTCACCTCGGCGGCCCTGCTTGCTGGCCCATCTCCAGAGAGCATGCGTGTAGTCACTGGTTAAGGGAACTGCCTTTTGGTGACACGCAGGGCTCTTGTGGGCCGGTGGCCCGTGGGCTTGCTGAGGTGGCAGGCCAGCTAGCTTGTGGGGAAACTGCTCCCCTCTGCTGTCAAGGTGGAGGTGGAGTTTCAGTGCATTTAGGCATTTAGATGTGAGTGAGGTCTCTCTGAAATGGAATAGTAGCGTTGAGAGCTATGTTTCCGTTCGTATGAAAAGGGTGCTGAGCATAAAGAGTTGGGTGATGGTGGCAGGAATTCTAGGAATGTTTATGTCCCCGCACTTATTTATTTTCTGTTAAGGGAGGTGATTCTGAAGTAACTTTTTACTCACGGATGAAGGTGGTGCATAAGGTCATCCCACGTCAGCCATGGTGAGATGAAGTGGTGTAGTAGAATTAAAGCCTGTACACCTTGGCCTGATACATAGGAGACACACCGTGGGTGCTCTTTGCTGCCCTCCTGTCCTGGCTTATTACCTTAACTAACTCGATGGTTCAGAGTGGTCCCAGCAACATTTCCGGCAAGATCTTTCTAAAATTGCATAGAATCACTTGGCAAAGATATCCCCAGAGGCTAGTGGAGAACTTTACTCTTTCTGGTCATAGTTTGCAAGATGTTTGCCCTATCCTGCGTTCCTTTGTTACTTTTGCATCTCCTGTGATTGTAGACCGATGGGGCAGTGGCGTACACACACACACACACACGCGCACACGCACACGCACACACGCACGCACAGGCGCGCGCACACGCACGCACACAGACACACACACACACACACACACACACACACACGGCTGAGAGTTAACGGAGACCCCAGTTATAGGAAACTGCAGCCCGCACTTTAAAAAAGAAACGCGCATAAGTTGTGCTCCTGGCGTGCCCCCCATAGGGAGCGGACTTCAAAGTGCAGAGGTGGTTGGACACAGATACCTATGCAGACACCTAAGCACAGATATCTATGCGTAGGCTCTCTCCATCCATCGTCTTAAGTGCGTCTCTGTTTACCTACATATCTATGTTAGTCTACTCAAGCTGATAACCAGAGTGTCATTGAGTGGGGGCTTCATCCATAGACACTGATTTCTCACCATTCTGGAAGCAGAAGTCCAAGACCAAGGCAGGTTCAGTTCCTGGTGAGGTCCCTTCTTCTGGCTTGCATACGGCCGCATCCCTGCTGTGTCCTCACAGGGTCGAGGGAGAAAGCTCTGTCCTCTGTTCCTCTTAATAGCACTGATTGCATAATGGCAGCTCCACCCACACCCTCATGATGATAGCTTCCGAACCAAATTACCTCCAAAGGCCCCACCTCCCAAGACCATGACAGTGGGGGTTAGGGCTTCAACCCTGACTCAATTCAAATATGAACTTGTGTGTGTGTGTGTGTGTGTGTGTGTGTGTGTGTGTGTGTGGTGGTGGCGGCGGGGGGTTAGGAGGAGCAGAAGATGGTGAGGTGAGGGCCCAAAAATTCAGTTCATAACTCTGTATCTATCTATCATCTATCTATTCTCTATCTAATCTATCAATATCTTATCATCTGTCTTTCTAACGTAACCTACCTATATCATCTATCCTATCTAGTCTATCATCCGTCATCTATATATGTCTTATCTATCTGTGATCTCTGTCAATCTGTTCGTCTAACCTATGAATATCTATCATCTATCTAATGTATCTATTTCTAATCTATCATCTGTCACCTGTCTGTCACCTACCTGTTGTCATCTTTTTGTCTACCCATCTATCCTTATGTACAGAACAGTGTAAGATAAATTCTAGCTGAAATAAGCAGGTGAAGGGAGGCAACAAAGGGCCCGGTAGTTTATTTGAACGCAAATACCCGGGCGAGATTTCCCCGGTCTATAGAAATGGAGGCTGGGGAATTCACACTTAAGTAGACAGGCAGGCAGCGAGATTTTCGAGAAGGTAGGGGGAGGCAGAGCTTAGATTTACAGCAGCACGAGGATTGGCTAGCCCAAGGCATATTTTTCAGGTTGGGAGGGGGCAACAGCCAAGAACTTCGGCCCATCATCAGTGTCCCACGTGGGAGGGGGCAGCAGCCGGAGACATTGGCACATCATCAGTGTCCGACGTGCTCGCTCCTCCCATCAGTGCCCCCAGCCTTACAAACAGTTAACAACACGGCTATCTAACATGGCTGGCTATCTATCTGTCTGTCTGTCTGTCTGTCTGTCTGTCTGTCTGTCTATCTATCTATCTATCTATCTATCAATCATATATTCAATCTATCTATACCTGTCATCTATCCTATCTAATCTATCATCTATCTATCTGTCTATCTGTCCTATCTATCTATCATCATGTTTTTGTCTACCCATCTGTCTTTATGTACAGAACAGTTCACAAGATGGCTTATATGTCACTTCCCTACTTATGTTTCCAAAAGCCTGCAAGGTAACTAGGCCCTAGAGACAGACAGCACTGGGTTCACCGAGACATTTGCACATCGAGTCAACAGCGTGTGACTACAAAACTAGTCGATGGTGGTGCGGGGACTTCAACCCATATCTCTGTCCCCGGTCCTCTTTGCCCTCCTTGCTGACGGTATTCTAGCCGCATTTGTTGACTGACTGCTCCCTGAAGACCACAAGCATCCCTCCTCTTGGCTTTTTCAGTAATTTATCCCATTGTATGGAATGCTTTTCCCTCAGATACCTGGTTCTGTCACCTCCTTCTAGACTGTTCAAGTCCCACCTCCCTGGTGAGGCTTACCCTGTCCACTGTTTATTTTGAAAGCCCTGCTTCTCTCTGCCTACAATCTCAGTCCTCCATATCCTGCTTTTCATTCTTCATAGTGTTTGTTACCGGCTAAGCTACCGGAAAACTTACAGATGTTCATTGTCTCTTTCCTCCCCTCCAACTAGAACGTGGTCTCCACAGGTTAGGAATTCTGCGTGTATTGAGTCTGGTGGAGACCCTGCAGACTCTAGGGTCAGCGAGAAGTGGGCACAGTTGTAACTCAACGTGGCTTGACATGTTAGCAGTTTAGGTTAGAGTCAGGCCAGGCGGTCATTAAAGAGGACCTTTTCTGATATTACTAAGCTACTTGGTAAATTCTAAGTAAGCTTACATTTTCAATAATCACACAGCAGGCAGAAGCACTTCCTTCTGTCGTTCCTCCAGCCTCGAGGACCTGGATGCCAAATCCGTTCTCTCGTGGGGAAGTGGGAGTGTGTGAGGATGATCGGCCAAAGTCTTAAGTTACACAAGGCACACACATACAGAATTAAACATGTTTAAAAACCAAAATGATGAGAGAGGTTGCCTGTGTCACAGCAGGGATTCCCTAGCCCCCAGTGAGCTCAGAGCAGTGGGAGAGGAGAGGGAAGGGGCCACATAAGCCAACCCGGTCTCCTTCCTCTGGACTTGCCTCCCCCTGGGTTGTCATCCATTAAACGCTCAGCACGCAGACCTCGCGGTGAGCACGCACAGTCATAAAACGCGGCTACTTCCACATCCCAGTCGCTGGGGCACGGAACACGTTGCGTAGTTAAGTGTGGCTCAGAACACTATCACTCATGTATGTGTGTTCTTCCTCTGTCGCCGAGTCAAAGAGTAAACAGAGCAGAGGCATACTAGCAAGAGCAGGGTTTAGTGTGAATATATAATATACGCACATACTGTGGGAAAGACTTTGTTAAATGGATAGGAGGACATAGGCCTTGTCTGGAGCCGGGGGAGGCCTGTAGGTGCCGTTGGCAAGGGCTGTGGCGTGTCCACCGGGTCGGAGGCCGAGTTAGGGGTAGGGCCGAGGCCGTCGGCTGTGCCTCCCGCGGCATCGTGTGGGTCCAGGGCTGACCGGAGGATGACCGCCCGCGCGGTGGGTGTCTGAGGTGCGCAGGAGGCCGGCGGTGGCGCCGCCCACGGCCTCGTGCGAGGCCGGTGGGGACCGGAAGATGACGGCCACCGAGGGTGGCGTCGTGTCCATCGGCTCGACCCGAGCGTCATCGTCGGCCTTCGGGCCGGCGGTGGTGCTGCCCACGGCCTCGTGTGGCGCCGGGGGAGACCGCAAGATCACGGCCAGCCAGGGTGGCGTCGTGTCCACTGGTTCGTCTTGAGCGTCAGCGTCGGCCTTAAGGCCGGCGCTTGTCCTGCCCATGGCCTTGTCTGGGGCCGGGGATCAGTTGTAGGTGCCTTTCCCGAGGGTGGTGGCGGGCCCATCGGGTCATCGTCCGACTTGGGGGTAGGGCCGAGGCCGTCGTCTGTGCCTCCCACGGCATCGTGTGGGTCCAGGGCAGACCGGACGATGACCGCCCGCGCGGTGGGTGTCTGAGGTGCGCAGGAGGCCGGCGGTGGTGATGCCCACGGCCTGGTGTGGGGCCCGGTGGGGACCGGAAGATGACGGCGAGCGACGGTGGCGTCGTGTCCATTGGCTCGCCTTGAGAGTCAGAGTGAGCCTTCGGGCCGGCGCCTGTGCTGCCCACTGCGTCGTCTGGGGCCCGGGGGGACGAGTAGGTGCCTTTCCCGATGGCGGAGGCGTGCCCATCGGGTCCTAGTCCGACTTGCGGGTACCGGTCCGAGGCCGTCGTCTGTGCCTCCCACGGCATCGTGTGGGGCCAGGGGAGGCCGGCGGTGCCGCTGCCCACGGCCTCGTGTGGGGCTGGGGGGGGGGGGGCCGGAAGATGACGGCCATCGAGGGGGGTGTCGTGTCCCATCGGCTCGTCTTGAGCGTCAGCGTCAGCCTTCGGGCGGGCGCTTGTGCTGCCCTGGGCCTTGCCTGGGGCCGGGGGGGCAGTTGTAGGTGCCTTTCCCGAGGGCGGCGGCGTGCCCATCGGGTCCGAGGCTGACTTACGGGTAGGGCCGAGGCCGTCGTCTGTGCCTCCCACGGCATCGTATGGGGCCAGGGGAGACCAGACGACGACCGCCCGCGCGGTGGTTGTCGGAGGCACACAGGAGGCCGGCGGTGGTGCTGCCCACGGCCCCGTGCGGGGCCGGGGGCGACCGGAAGATGACGGCCATGGAGGGTGGCGTCGTGTCCATGGGCTCGTCCCCGGCGTCATCGCCGGCCCTCGGGCCGAAGGTGGAGCTGCCCACGGCCCCGTGCGCGGCCGGGGGCGACCGGAAGATGACGGCCATGGAGGGTGGCGTCGTGTCCATGGGCTCGTCCCGGGCGTCATCGCCGGCCCTCGGGCCGAAGGTGGTGCTGCCCACGGCCCCGTGCGGGGCCGGGGGCGACCGGAAGATGACGGCCATGGAGGGTGGCGTCGTGTCCATGGGCTCGTCCCGGTCGTCATCGCCGCCCTTCGGGCCGAAGGTGGAGCTGCCCACGGCCCCGTGCGCGGCCGGGGGCGACCGGAAGATGACGGCCATGGAGGGTGGCGTCGTGTCCATGGGCTCGTCCCGGTCGTCATCGCCGCCCCTCGGGCCGAAGGTGGAGCTGCCCACGGCCCCGTGTGCGGCCGGGGGCGACCGGAAGATGACGGCCATGGAGGGTGGTGTCGTGTCCATGGGCTCGTCGTCCTGAGCATCAGCCTTCAGGCTGGCGCCTGTGCAGCCCACGGACTTGTCCGTGGCCAGGGGGCAGTTGTGGGTGCCTTTCCCGAAGGCGGTGGCGTGCCCATCGGGTCGTCGTCCGCCTTGCGGGTAGGGCCGAGGCCGTCGTCTGTGCCTCCCACGGCATCGTATGGGGCCAGGGGAGACCAGACGACGACCGCCCGCGCGGTGGTTGTCTGAGGCGCGCAGGAGGCCGGCGGTGGCGCTGCCCATGGCCTTGTCTGTTGGCTGACTCTGGATGGCGGTTTCACAGAGGCAGGACACCTCGAGGCGGGCTGGTAGTGGTGCCCGTGTGCCCTGCAGAGGAGGAGCTCGTCTGGGTGGTCTCTCTCCAGCCGTCTGCTGGGAGCCTAGGATGGTCCAGAGGCCCAGGACTGCTCCCCGTGGAAGTGGGAACTCTGTTGGGAAAAGTGGGAAAAGCCAGCCGCTAAAGGCACAGGATCCCCAGTGGAACAGCCTGTGACCAGGGCAGCGGGCAGGTGCAGGGTGCTCCCTGGCAGGAGGGGTAGGGGCCAGCGTCCCGGGGACGGGAAGGACCGGCGGGCGAAGAAGGTGGGGCTGGGGAGGCGGCGGGCGGGGTGGGGCACGAACCTTAGGAAGGAGGAAACTGTCCACACGGGAAAATGGGTTGTGGTGTGCGCCAAACGATCCGAGGAAAGGGTCTGAAGCTAGGGAGAGGGTCTCCTTTGCCACTAACTCCTTCTCAGGCCAAGCACGCACTGAGCTGCCCAGCTAGGGCGAGCCTGGTATGTATGTCAGCCAGGGGACGCATCACAAAGCGGCCTGGGCCGCTGTGACGTCACCCAGGGGCCGCATCACCAAGCCCCCTCCCCCCCCCCCCCCCACTGCCTTAAGCACACCGGCCCCGCCCAGAGGAGACCCTGGGCCAAGGCCACGGCGCGGCCCCAAGGCCAACCCCAGTAGAATCCCTAGCCCCCGGGACTGCCCGCTGAGGGCCGTGCGGGTGTTCGGACCGACGAGGCCACCGTGCGGACCGTCGAGGGCTGCAGTGCCCGCGTCTGTCGGAGCTCAGCCCGCCCGGGTGCCGGCTCTGCATGTTCTCGGCACCCGGGGTGCGGCGGGCGGCAAGTGCCTTGCCCCCCACCCCCACCCCCCCGCCCGCCCCCCCGCGCTCCCGGAGGCCAGGGCCTGCTCACGGCCCGGCGCGGAGCCACCCAGAGGCTGCCCGGGGCACGGCCCGCCCTTTCCCGGGCGTTCCCAGCTTCTCTGGGACACCGGGAGCCAGGCATGCCTTCTCGGCCATGGCCAGCCAGGCGGCTGACTTCTGAGGAGGGCGCAGACCCCATGACTTGCCGTCCTAGCTAGCGGGCAGGTTCTTTCTTTGCTTCTCACAGAAAGCGTAGGTCGGGGACCACCGGGTCTCAGCATAGCCACATCCCGCATTCTGACTGGGCCTGGCTGCCCAGATTTTCTCTCTGATCTAGTTTTGGGGGCCTGTGTCTCGTACGTGAATAACACAGCAGAGTATAAACTGGGAAACACTTTTTATTTTTAAAATGCTTCTCCTTTAGACTCTCGGTCTCGATGGCGTCGCCGTTCCTGCCCGTCAGCCAAGCTGGAAGCTTGCGGGGCGACCTCGCCTCCTCTCAGCAGTCAGCCTGTCCATTCCCGATCCCGACTGTTCATCCTTTACGTTTTTTTTTTAAACTCTACTTTTTATTTTTATTTTTATTTTTATTTTATTTATTTTTTTAGTTTATTATTTTTTATTGAAGGGTAGTTGACGCACAGTATTACATTACGTTAGTTTCAAGTGTACAACACAGTGATAAAACATTTATATACATAATTCTAGGTTCCAGCTATCGCCCTACCAAGCTGTTACAATATCTTGACTATATTCCTTACGCTATCCATTACATCCCGGTTACTTATTTATTTTACCATTGGAAGTCTTGTCCTTTTTTTTTTTTTTTTTTTTTCTGTGAGGGCATCTCTCATATTTATTGATCAAATGGTTGTTAAGGACAATAAAATTCTGTATAGGGGAGTCAATGCTCAATGCACAATCATTAATCCACCCCAAGCCTAATTTTCGTCAGTCTCCAATCTTCTGAGGCATAACAAACAAGTTCTTACATGGAGAACAAATTCTTACATAGTGAATAAGTTACATAGTGAACAGTACAAGGGCAGTCATCACAGAAACTTTCGGTTTTGCTCATGCATTATGAACTCTAAACAGTCAGTTCAAATATGAATACTCATTTGGTTTTTATACTTGATTTATATGTGGATACCACATTTCTCTCTTTATTATTATTATTATTTTTAGTAAAATGCTGAAGTGGAAGGTAGATACAAAATAAAGGTAGAAAACATAGTTTAGTGTTGTAAGAGGGCAAATGTAGATGATCAGGTGTGTGCCTGTAGACTATGTGTTAATCCAAGCTAGACCAGGGCAATAAAACATCCACGTATGCAGAAGATTTCTCTCAGAACGGTGGGGTGAGGTTCTAAGCCTCACCTCTGTTGATCCCCAATTTCTCACCTGATGACCCCCCTGCGACTGTGCCTGTCTTAGGTTGGTCCTCCCTTGAGGAATCTTACCCGTCTCTGGCTAACCAGTCATCTTCCGGGGCCATACAGGGAAATGTAGAGTTGGTAAGTGAGAGAGAAGCCTTATTGTTTGAAATGGTTAGCTTTCTATTTCTTTGCATGGTTATGCCCTGTAGCTTCTATGCCCAGCATCTGTCTTGAGGTATCTTTACCACTTGGAAGAATTATGATACTCGGTAAATTTGATATGAGGCACGAATTCTATTTAAGGGTTGTAATTAGGAAGGAAGAAGAAAAGCTATAGAAGTAGCAGGCGGAAGAAAACATGGGAAGATTGATTATTTCTTTGACATATCTTCTTGTAGAGTAACTTCAGCATGTATAGGTTTTAAGCTACTACTTAAATTGCGCACACACGTTAACATAATAGGAGTATAGTTACATAACCAAAGCATACCTGTAATTACCAGCCATCTCCAGTGAAACCGAGAAAACCAGTTAGGCACCTTAGGCATTTGTGAAAACTTATCTATGATGTGGTGGATATTGTCCAACTGAACTTGAACAGTCTGAGAGAAATCAGACAGATTAAAACAATCCATTCCTGGGGAATGTTCACATCCCTTATGTTCTTTTAACAGTAAATAGTCTGTAGTTGTAAGATTTTGGAGCGCTACAATTTGCACTTCTCCTAATTCTTGGTTGAGTTCCAACAGTATAGATCCAGTCAAATTTGTTGTTTTACCGTATGCACAGGCCAGCTTAGATGTCTCCTTCATTCCCATGGCAAGTCCAGGAACTGGTGGGATGAGTGCATCTACAGCTGTAGCAGTGCGTGGATCTTTGTTGGGGTTTTTTGATGATCATCTTTCGGCATGAGTCTTCCAGAGAGTGCTGATGTTGGAAGTTCTTTTTCATATCGTATCTTAGTTCATTTTCGGGGTAGCCCAATTAGGCTTTGATCCTCTGTATAAACACAAACAGACCCTTTGCCTACACTTTTATATGCCCTTTATACCCTTGTGTAGAACTGATTGGCGGTTACCACACAGGAACTGCCCTTTTTTTTTTTGTTTTTTTGTTTTGTTTTTGGTATCACTAATCTACACTTACATGACGAATATTATGTTTACTAGGCTCTCCCCTATACCAGGTCTCCCCTATAAACCCCTTTACAGTCACTGTCCATCAGCAGAGCAAAATGTTGTAGAATCACTACTTGCCTTCTCTGTGCTGTACAGCCCTCCCTTTTCTCCCACACCCCCCCCCATGCATGCTAATCTTAATACCCCCCTACTCCTCCCCCCCCCCCCCTTATCCCTCCCTACCCACCCCTCCTCCCCAGTCCCTTTCCCTTTGGTACCTGTTAGTCCATTCTTGAGTTCTGTGATTCTGCTGCTGTTTTGTTCCTTCAGTTTTTCCTTTGTTCTTATATTCCACAGATAAGTGAAATCATTTGGTATTTCTCTTTCTCCACTTGGCTTGTTTCACTGAGCATAATACCCTCCAGCTCCATCCATGTTGCTGCAAATGGTTGGATTTTCCCTTTTCTTATGGCTGAGTAGTATTCCATTGTGTATATGTACCACATCTTCTTTATCCATTCATCTATCGATGGACATTCAGGTTGCTTCCAATTCTTGGCTACTGTAAATAGTGCTGTGATAAACATAGGGGTGCACTGATCTTTCTCATACTTGATTGCTGCATTCTTAGGGTAAATTCCTAGGAGTGAAATTCCTGGGTCAAATGGTAAGTCTGTTTTGAGCATTTTGATGTACCTCCATACTGCTTTCCACAATGGTTGAACTAACTTACATTCCCAGCAGCAGTGTAGGAGGGTTCCCCTTTCTCCACAGCCTCGCCAACATTTGTTGTTGTTTGTCTTTTGGATGGCAGCCATCCTTACTGGTGTGAGGTGATACCTCATTGTAGTTTTAATTTGCATTTCTCTGATAATTAGCGATGTGGAGCATCTTTTCATGTGTCTGTTGGCCATCTGTATTTCTTTTTTGGAGAACTGTCTGTTCAGTTCCTCTGCCCATTTTTTAAATTGGGTTATTTGTTTTTTGTTTGTTGAGGCGTGTGAGCTCTTTATATATTCTGGATGTCAAGCCTTTATCGGATCTGTCATTTTCAAATATATTCTCCCATACTGTATGTAGGGTTCCTTTCTGTTCTATTGATGGTGTCTTTTGCTGTACAGAAGCTTTTCAGCTTAATATAGTCCCACTTACTCATTTTTGCTGTTGTTTTCCTTGCCCGGGGAGATATGTTCAAGAAGAGGTCACTCATGTTTATGTCTAAGAGGTTTTTGCCTATGTTTTCTTCCAAGAGTTTTAGGGTTTCGTGACTTACATTCAGGTCTTTGATCCATTTTGAGTTTACTTTTGTATATGGGGTTAGACAATGGTCCAGTTTTGCCAGCACCACCTGTTGAAGAGACTGTCATTTTGCCACTGTATGTCCATGGCTCCTTTATCAAATATTAATTGACCATATATGTCTGGGTTAATGTCTGGATTCTCTAGTCTGTTCCATTGGTCTGTGGCTCTGCTCTTGTGCCAGTACCAAACTGTCTTGATTACTATGGCTTTATGGTAGAGCTCGAAGTTGGGGAGTGCAGATCTCAGCATTTTTTTATCCCCCTAGGTTCACTTACACTTTGGAGGTCTACCTCCCATCCTGGTTACTAGGTTCCTTAATTGATAGAGGGGCTGGAAGAAGCAGAACAGCATGTAGATGAAGTTAAAGTATAAAGTGGGCTTTTTCTAGGCTGAGTATATTTCACAGTGTCATGAGCCTCATCCCATTTCTGTGCTTTGTCTCACTGCAAATGCAGAGAGTGGATTGAGAAGGTGTCTCCAAAATTTGCACTTTTGTTTTGACAGTCAAAACTTCCTAGTAACATCCAGCTAGTCCTCATCTTGGTCACCAGAGGCAGCAGCGAACGGGTAACGTGGGTGCTGTCTCTCAGAAGTGGAACCTGCTGCTTAGACATTCTTTGTTCTCCAGTGTAGTCAGAGCAGCAGAAAGTCTAGTCATCATACTCAGGAAATTAAAATTCTAGATTTGGGAATTTTCCCCCTAACTACACCCTCTCGTGCTGCCTTGCAAGTGCTCAGAGACAGCCAGGAAGCATCTCCAGCGGAAGTGGAGCTTGCACTGCCCCATTCGACGTGGCAACAGGGAGTCGCTGGACCACCTCATCTTCCCTGTCGGGTTTTTCCAGTCTGAACCCCGAGAGGAGTGGAACCCCTCGCATTGCAAAGCTGAGCACACACGGCAGCTGTTCAGCTGCTCTGACTCCAGGATTTTTTTCTTCGCAAGCCCCTGTGTGTCAGGCTGGGTGGTGAGGTGACAGCTGAGGCTGGGGGAGTGGAGAGCGGCTGACAGGAAAACAGACTCCTGAAGCCATTTCTCCCATCTCTCTGCCCCGTGTCCCTGGGGAGGAGGGCCTCCTTGGCCTTGGCATTATGCCGGAAGCCTTCACTTTATCCTCCTGAAAGGGATCGTCCTTGGTGCAGATCAATGTCATGACTGTGAAGGAAATTATGGTGGAAGTGGGAAGCTCTGTGCCTCGTCTTGGGGAGAGGGAGGTCCCTGCAGGCATTATGGGTATGTGGGGACACCTGTTGTGATATGACTGATGATAAGTAAATATTTGGTAATTGAGATGACCAAAATACATTTCCTAGGTATTTTTGCTCCTCGTGCACAATTCCTGAAAATCCTTCTGAGCCATAACTGTCCAATGGGTGTCTTGTTAGGTTAATGCAGAGGCTTTGGGGCCCTATCCTAGGTTAGAGGCTGGTTGCCAGGGGCACCAAGCTTGTGATTAGAGGATGGAAATTATTAGCCCTCAGCCCCCAGGGAAGAGGAAAGGGATGAGGGCTGGAGGCTGAATCAGCAATGGCCAGTGATTTAGTCAGTCATGACTCTGCAGTGAAGCCCTCACAAAACCCTAAGAGAAGAGCACATCTCTCTCATCTCCTGTTTCTCTGTCAGAGCTTCCATGCCTGGGGAACCAGGTGGCCTGCACATGCCACCAGGCCAGGCCCCAAGCACCCCAGGAGGATAGAAGCTCTTTTATTTGGGACCTTGCCATATGTGTGTGTTCATCCGGCTGTTGTGTCCTTTATGGTACTCTTTGTTAAACGTGAGTGTTCTTCTGAGATTCTGAGGCACCTTAGCAACTTGGGCAGACCTAAAGGGGAAGTTGTTGGAACCCGCAATCTTAGCCTGCAGGTGGGAAGCACAAGCTAATTGCGTGGGGCTTGCAACCAGGCTCTGGAGCTGGGGAGGAGGGCAGTCTTGAGGATAGAAACCTTACCCTGTAGAATCTGGTGTTGTCTCTGGGCAGATAGCCTCAGCATTGAGTTCTCAGACACCCTGCTGGTGTTCAAGAATTGCTTGGTGGTGTATGCATTGGAAACAGGTCCAGTATCCTGAAAGGAGTTACACTGCTGTGTATGAAAAAGAACGCTGGGTCATATGAAACCGCTATTAATATAGGTAGGAACCACCACACTGTTTTCCATAGTAGCTGCACCAATTTACATGGTCACAAACAGTGCATGACGGTTCCCTTTTGTCCACATCCTCATAAATAACTTGTTATTTCTTGTTTTTTTGGGGAACTAGCCATTCTGAATGCTGTGAGGTGATAGCTCATTGTGATTTTTTTGTTGTTACCATTAGAGTACAATTACATGAGCAACATTGTGGTTACTAGACTCCCCCCCATTATCAAGTCCGCTCCCCGCACCCCATTACAGTCGCTGTCCATCAATGTAGTAAGATGCTATGGAATCACTACCTGTCTTCTGTGTGTTACACTGCAATCCCTGTGGCCCCCCACCCCCTACATTATGTGTGCGGATCGTAATGCCCCCTTTACCCCCTTATCGCTCCCTCCCCACCCGTCCTCCCAGGTCCCTTTCCCTTTGGTAACTGTTAGTCCATTCTTGGGTTCTGTGAGTCTGCTGCTGTTTTGTTCCTTCCCGTTTTTGCTTTGTTCTCATACCTCACAGAGGAGTGAAATCCTTGGATACTTGTCTTTCTCCACCTGGCTTATTTCACTGAGCATAACACCCTCTAGCTCCGTCCGTGTTGTTGCAAATGGTGGTAGGATTTGTTTTCTTCCTATGGCTGAGTGATATTCCGTAGTGTGTATGTACCACCTCTTCTTTATCCCTTCATCTCCCGATGGACACTTAGGTTGCTTCCCTTTCTTGGGTATTGTAAGTAGTGCTGTGATCAACATAGGGGTGCATCTGTCTCTTTCAAACTGGGCTCCTGCACTCTTAGGGTAAATTCCTAGGAGAGGAATTCCTGGGTCAAATGGCATTTCTGTTCTTTGGTTTTTGGGGGAACCTCCATACCGCTTTCCACAATGGTTGAGCTGACTGACATTCCCACCAGCAGTGTAGGAGGGTTCCCCTTTCTCCACACCCTCGCCGACATCTGTTGTTGTCTGTCTTTTGGGTGGTGGCCATCCTAACTGGTGTGAGGTGATACCCCGTTGTGGTTTTAGTGTGCATTTCTCTGATGGTTAGCGATGTGGAGCGTCTTTTCCATGTGCCTGCCGGCCACCTGAAATTGCTTCTGTGGAGAAGTGTCTGTTGAGAGCCTCTGCCCATTTTGTAACTGGATTCATTTGCTTTTTGTGTGTTGAGGTTCGTGAGCTCTTGATACATGTTTTGGATGGCAACGCCTTATCAGATATGTCATCGGTGAGTATATTCTCCCATACTGAAGGATGTCTTTTGGTTCTACTGATGGTGGTCAAACAGAATCTTACGAAACCCCCTACCACTTCATTCCAAATCTGACTAATTTTTTTTTTTTTTTTTTCCCCAGAACACCAACCAGCCGAGAAAACGGGAACGAAGAGGAGAAGCTGTGATGCGGGAACATCTGGCGTAAAACTGAGAGGTGAGGCGGTGTGGAGACTGGTAGGTTGTATCTTTCCATGTGCTGCTTTCAAGGGTCATAGGGAAAAAAGATCGCCAAGGAGATGAAGCCCGGGGTGTTGACGTCACCTGGTATCGGTGGAGCCACGTAGCCTCTAGCCATTGACGGGGAGGCTAGCATGCGGCACTGTTGTCTTTCCTGCGGAGTTAAGACGAGCGGCGTCCCCCGTTTGCAGTTCAGTCAGAGCCCGTGTGGGACTGTCCTGGCACCGGCCGGGGTGGACCCGAGAGCTGTGCCGTTCCTGCTGGGCTGTCGCAGCACCCCTCTCGGAACAGGGCCTCAGCAGCGCTCCCGGGAGAGAGAGAGAGAGAGAGAGAGAGACAGAGACAGAGACAGAGACAGAGAGAGAGAGAGAGAGAGAGACAGAGAGAGACAGAGAGAGACAGAGAGAGAGAGAATTGCGCTCGAGAGACAGGGGCAGTTATATTTTCTGTAGCTCCCTGAGCATGCTCCTGGTGTTTATTTTGAGATCTCTTTCTCAGGAAGATTGATTTGAGTCCAGTTACCAGGTTCCTTTGAAGGTTCATATTTGTAGGTGGCGCCCTCTAGCTCCCAGAAGCTTTACTCTCTGGAGATGCTCAGCCCTTGGGGTGGGTGGGGGGTGGGGTGGCAGGGGTCCCAGGGGAGAGGTGCCGGTGCCCACCCCCGCCGGGAGGAAAGAGGTCTTTCCTGCTTCCCGACCGCAGTGCCCGTCTCCACTGCCGGGGCCAGTTTGCGGAGCACGCAGGGAGAAGCTGCCGTAGGTGGGGGCGGCCGTTTTGCAGGCCGGTGCCGGCGGGGAGGCAGGCCGTGTGCCAGTCACAGCACGGTAAGGGGGATGGAGCGCCCGGAGCTCCTGAAAGCTCCCCCGCCTGCCGGGCAGAGTGCACCCGGGCAGTTTGGCGCACCTGTCCTTTCTCCTGAGCGGCAAGCCCTGCGGAAGCCTTGCCCCTTTAGCAGTTCTCTCGCTGTCAGGAAGTCTCTCAGACTGTCCGCCTTTCTTTTGTCCCACAGCGGCCGGATGTGGATCCCTGTGTTGTCCCACAAGTGGCTGGAATCTCAAGTCTCTCGAAGTCTTCCGCCTGTCTCTGCTTTCCAAGCCCACCGATCCTCCAGAGCGCAGCACGTGTACGGTAGGTTCGTGCTCCCAGAGCACATCTCCGGGGCTGTACGTCACACTTCTCCTCGAGGTGACAGCCTGCCGCAGCAGCGTTCTTCCCTGCTGCTCTTCCAGGATTTGGTGTAGTTGTTCTATTTCCATATAGTACGTATGTATGTGGTTTTGGTTTTGGGAGGAGGTTTCCGCCTCCCCTCTCACGTGAGCCGCCGTCTTTAATCCCAGCAGCACATCTTTTTTCTTCTTCTTCTTTTTTTTTTTTTCTTTTCAGTTTCACTTGTCTAGGGTACCTGTCCCCACCCCCTCAACTTCTGGTTTGTCTTCGTCCTTGGATCTCAAGTGAGTCTCCTGTAAGGGAGCACGTAGGTGGTCTTGAGTTTTCATCCCTTCTTTTAACCCTGTGTCTTTTGATTGGAGCCCTCAGAGCCTGTCCTTTTATTCTGACAATTGAGAGCTGTGTCCTTATTGCACTTAAAAAATTTTTTTTGTTATCATTCATCTACAGTCACGTGAAGAACATGATGATCACCAAGTCCCCCCCAAAAACCCCGTTACAGTCGCTGACCATCAGCGTGTAGTAAGATGCTGTAGAATCACTACTTGTCTTCTCTGGGTTGTACAGCCCTCCCCATGCTCCCCCCACCCCACACGTTATACATGCTAATCCTGATGCCCCCTTTCTTTCTCCCCGCCCTTATCCCTCCCTTCCCACCCACCCTGCCCAGCCCCTTTCCCTTTGGTAACTGTGAGTCCACTCTCGGGTTCTGTGAGTCTGCTGCTGTTTTTTTCCTTCAGTTTTTCTTTGTTGTGATACTCCACACATGAGTATAAAGACGGCGTGATCGCCGCTGATCGGAGGGAGGGACAAACAAAAAGGAACACCCCATTTCTAGACAGGAGCAGTTGGGAGCAAAGAGTGTGTTGTGGACTGACGTGTTTATTTGAGTGTCCAAACTTCCCTCTTTATGTGGCTATTACTTCTTTACATTCGTGAACATCATAAAAGCCACTGATTTCAAAGGCCCAGACGCATACTGAGGTGAGAGAAGATGAGAAGGACGTTGCTGCACCACTAAATCTATGGCTGGGCACTGCTGAAACCAAACAAAAAGAATTCACGGTGGCCAGATAGGGCTATTTTCTAGTGGCTGTCTCTGGGGACTCAGACAGAATCCATTTGTTTGATTGTTTGTTTTTTCAGTTTCACTTGTGTAGGGTACCTGTCCCCACCCTGTAAGGGAGCACGTAGGTGGTCTTGAGCTTTCATCCCTTCTTTTAACCCTGTGTCTTTTGTTTGGAGCACTCAAAGCCTGTCCTTTTATTCTGATGATTCAGAGCTGTGCCCTTATTGCACTTCTTAAATTCTTTTTGTCATCATTCATCTACAGTCACGTGAAGAACATTACGTTTACCAGGCTCCCCCCTTCACCAAGTCCCCCGCGAAAACCTCTTACAGTCACTGTCCATCAGTGTAGTTTGGATGCTGTAGACCCCTTCACCATGTCCCCCCGACACACCCCGTTACAGTCGCTGTCCATCAGCGTGTAGTAAGATGCTGTAGAATCACTACTTGTCTTCTCTGGGTTGTACAGCCCTCCCCATGCTCCCCCCGCCCCACACATTCTACATGCTAATCCTGATGCCCCCTTTCTTTCTCCCCGCCCCTATCCCTCCCTCCCTCCCCACCCACCCTCCCCAGTCCCTTTCCCTTTGGTAACTGTTAGTCCACTCTCGGGTTCTGTGAGTCTGCTGCTGTTTTTCTCCTTCAGTTTTTCTTTGTTGTTATACTCCACACACGAGTGAAATCATTTGGTACTTGTCTTTCTCCGCCTGGCTTATTTCACTGAGCATAATACCGTCTAGCTCCGTCCACATCATTGCAAATGGTAGGATTTGTTTTCTTCTTATGGCTGCTTGCTGCACTTTTTAAACTGGATTTTTCATTCTTCTTTTTTGTTTGTAGTTTCGCTATGTGCTTTCACCATTACTCTCCTGGTTTATGAGCAATAGCTTTTATTAATTGATATGTACCTATATCTCTCTCTCTATCTCTCTGTCTCTCTATCTATCTCTCTATCTATCTGTCTATCTATCTATCTATCTATCTATCTATGAATCAATCATCTTTTTGTCTGCCCTTCTGTCCTTATGTACAAGAACAGTCAACAACATAGGCTATGTCACTTCCCTACATTATGCCTCCAAAAATCTTGCAAGGTAACTAGGCCGTAGGGAGAGCACTGGGTTTTCACCGAGACACTTGCAGGTCGAGTCAGCCGCGTGCACCTACAAAACCAGGAAATGGTGGTGCAGGGACTTGAACCCGTATCTCTGTCCTCTGTCCTCTTTTACCTCCTTCTCGCTTGCTGACTGTATTTAGCCACATTCACTGACTAAGTGCTCCCTGAAGACCACAAGTATCCTTCCTCTGGGCCTCTTGTCGACAGAAAAGTAAACTTGGTGCTTTGCTCACCACCATGTTTGAGGGACATCGGCGTGATCGCCGCTGATAGGAGGGAGGGACAAATAAAAAGGAACACCAGTTTCTAGACAGGAGCAGTTGGGAGCAAAGAGTGTGCTGTGGAGTGACGTGTTGGGTTAAGCATCCAAACTTCCCTCGGTATCTGGTTATTGCCTCTTTACATTCGTGAACATCATAAAAGCCACTGATTTCAAAGGCCCAGACGCATATTATTACCGCAATTCAGTTGTTGAGGTGAGAGACGATGAGAAGGGCGTTGCTGCACCACTAAATCTATGGCTGGGCCCTGCTGAAACCAAACAAAAAGAATTCACGGTGGCCAGATAGGGCTATTTTCTAGTGACTGTCTCTGGGGACTCAGACAGAATCCGTTTGTTTGTTTGTTTGTTTGTTTGTTTGTTTGTTTGTTTCTCAGTTTCACCTGTGTAGGGTACCTGTCCCCGCCCCTTCGGCTTCTAGTCTGTCTGTGTCCTTGGATCTCAAGTGAGTCTCCTGTAAGGGAGCACGTAGATGGTCTTGAGCGAGAGATAGCTTTGTTTAGTATGATGCTCTCCTATCTACCTACCTACCTATCCCTTTATCTATCTACCTATCTATCTATCTATGATCTATCATCTATCTACTCTCATCTGTGTATCTATCTAATTAATCTATCACCTATATGTATGTATATCAACCCAATCTATGTATCAATCATCTGTCTGTCTATGTAATCTGTTGTCTCACTTTTGTCAACGTTCTGTCACTAGGTGCAGTTTGATTCCTCTGTGTCCTTCTCAGAGAAGTCTCAATTCCTTGTGTCTGTTTATGTGAGTTAGCTGTGTGTTTGGGTCTTGAGAGGAGTGGCCTTGGGTGGGAACTTCTCCTGCGTAGGTGGCACGAGTCTGCTGGGTGTGGACGGTGTGGTTGGCGGGCTGGGCTCTTGAACCTGTGCGGGCCAGGGCCCTCCGGCTGCTCTGCCCCTGGGCCGTTCCCGCTGTGGCGGCTGCGTGAGCTGCGGGGCATATCCGAGGCCCCACGCAGGGAGCACCCTGGCTGGCCTGCGGGGTCCGAGGCAGGTGCATGCCCAGTAGTAGGTCTTTTTGCCTGTGCACCGATGTCACCTCGGCGGCCCTGCTTGCTGGCCCATCTCCAGAGAGCATGCGTGTAGTCACTGGTTAAGGGAACTGCCTTTTGGTGACACGCAGGGCTCTTGTGGGCCGGTGGCCCGTGGGCTTGCTGAGGTGGCAGGCCAGCTAGCTTGTGGGGAAACTGCTCCCCTCTGCTGTCAAGGTGGAGGTGGAGTTTCAGTGCATTTAGGCATTTAGATGTGAGTGAGGTCTCTCTGAAATGGAATAGTAGCGTTGAGAGCTATGTTTCCGTTCGTATGAAAAGGGTGCTGAGCATAAAGAGTTGGGTGATGGTGGCAGGAATTCTAGGAATGTTTATGTCCCCGCACTTATTTATTTTCTGTTAAGGGAGGTGATTCTGAAGTAACTTTTTACTCACGGATGAAGGTGGTGCATAAGGTCATCCCACGTCAGCCATGGTGAGATGAAGTGGTGTAGTAGAATTAAAGCCTGTACACCTTGGCCTGATACATAGGAGACACACCGTGGGTGCTCTTTGCTGCCCTCCTGTCCTGGCTTATTACCTTAACTAACTCGATGGTTCAGAGTGGTCCCAGCAACATTTCCGGCAAGATCTTTCTAAAATTGCATAGAATCACTTGGCAAAGATATCCCCAGAGGCTAGTGGAGAACTTTACTCTTTCTGGTCATAGTTTGCAAGATGTTTGCCCTATCCTGCGTTCCTTTGTTACTTTTGCATCTCCTGTGATTGTAGACCGATGGGGCAGTGGCGTACACACACACACACACGCGCACACGCACACGCACACACGCACGCACAGGCGCGCGCACACGCACGCACACAGACACACACACACACACACACACACACACACACGGCTGAGAGTTAACGGAGACCCCAGTTATAGGAAACTGCAGCCCGCACTTTAAAAAAGAAACGCGCATAAGTTGTGCTCCTGGCGTGCCCCCCATAGGGAGCGGACTTCAAAGTGCAGAGGTGGTTGGACACAGATACCTATGCAGACACCTAAGCACAGATATCTATGCGTAGGCTCTCTCCATCCATCGTCTTAAGTGCGTCTCTGTTTACCTACATATCTATGTTAGTCTACTCAAGCTGATAACCAGAGTGTCATTGAGTGGGGGCTTCATCCATAGACACTGATTTCTCACCATTCTGGAAGCAGAAGTCCAAGACCAAGGCAGGTTCAGTTCCTGGTGAGGTCCCTTCTTCTGGCTTGCATACGGCCGCATCCCTGCTGTGTCCTCACAGGGTCGAGGGAGAAAGCTCTGTCCTCTGTTCCTCTTAATAGCACTGATTGCATAATGGCAGCTCCACCCACACCCTCATGATGATAGCTTCCGAACCAAATTACCTCCAAAGGCCCCACCTCCCAAGACCATGACAGTGGGGGTTAGGGCTTCAACCCTGACTCAATTCAAATATGAACTTGTGTGTGTGTGTGTGTGTGTGTGTGTGTGTGTGTGTGTGTGGTGGTGGCGGCGGGGGGTTAGGAGGAGCAGAAGATGGTGAGGTGAGGGCCCAAAAATTCAGTTCATAACTCTGTATCTATCTATCATCTATCTATTCTCTATCTAATCTATCAATATCTTATCATCTGTCTTTCTAACGTAACCTACCTATATCATCTATCCTATCTAGTCTATCATCCGTCATCTATATATGTCTTATCTATCTGTGATCTCTGTCAATCTGTTCGTCTAACCTATGAATATCTATCATCTATCTAATGTATCTATTTCTAATCTATCATCTGTCACCTGTCTGTCACCTACCTGTTGTCATCTTTTTGTCTACCCATCTATCCTTATGTACAGAACAGTGTAAGATAAATTCTAGCTGAAATAAGCAGGTGAAGGGAGGCAACAAAGGGCCCGGTAGTTTATTTGAACGCAAATACCCGGGCGAGATTTCCCCGGTCTATAGAAATGGAGGCTGGGGAATTCACACTTAAGTAGACAGGCAGGCAGCGAGATTTTCGAGAAGGTAGGGGGAGGCAGAGCTTAGATTTACAGCAGCACGAGGATTGGCTAGCCCAAGGCATATTTTTCAGGTTGGGAGGGGGCAACAGCCAAGAACTTCGGCCCATCATCAGTGTCCCACGTGGGAGGGGGCAGCAGCCGGAGACATTGGCACATCATCAGTGTCCGACGTGCTCGCTCCTCCCATCAGTGCCCCCAGCCTTACAAACAGTTAACAACACGGCTATCTAACATGGCTGGCTATCTATCTGTCTGTCTGTCTGTCTGTCTGTCTGTCTGTCTATCTATCTATCTATCTATCTATCAATCATATATTCAATCTATCTATACCTGTCATCTATCCTATCTAATCTATCATCTATCTATCTGTCTATCTGTCCTATCTATCTATCATCATGTTTTTGTCTACCCATCTATCTTTATGTACAGAACAGTTCACAAGATGGCTTATATGTCACTTCCCTACTTATGTTTCCAAAAGCCTGCAAGGTAACTAGGCCCTAGAGACAGACAGCACTGGGTTCACCGAGACATTTGCACATCGAGTCAACAGCGTGTGACTACAAAACTAGTCGATGGTGGTGCGGGGACTTCAACCCATATCTCTGTCCCCGGTCCTCTTTGCCCTCCTTGCTGACGGTATTCTAGCCGCATTTGTTGACTGACTGCTCCCTGAAGACCACAAGCATCCCTCCTCTTGGCTTTTTCAGTAATTTATCCCATTGTATGGAATGCTTTTCCCTCAGATACCTGGTTCTGTCACCTCCTTCTAGACTGTTCAAGTCCCACCTCCCTGGTGAGGCTTACCCTGTCCACTGTTTATTTTGAAAGCCCTGCTTCTCTCTGCCTACAATCTCAGTCCTCCATATCCTGCTTTTCATTCTTCATAGTGTTTGTTACCGGCTAAGCTACCGGAAAACTTACAGATGTTCATTGTCTCTTTCCTCCCCTCCAACTAGAACGTGGTCTCCACAGGTTAGGAATTCTGCGTGTATTGAGTCTGGTGGAGACCCTGCAGACTCTAGGGTCAGCGAGAAGTGGGCACAGTTGTAACTCAACGTGGCTTGACATGTTAGCAGTTTAGGTTAGAGTCAGGCCAGGCGGTCATTAAAGAGGACCTTTTCTGATATTACTAAGCTACTTGGTAAATTCTAAGTAAGCTTACATTTTCAATAATCACACAGCAGGCAGAAGCACTTCCTTCTGTCGTTCCTCCAGCCTCGAGGACCTGGATGCCAAATCCGTTCTCTCGTGGGGAAGTGGGAGTGTGTGAGGATGATCGGCCAAAGTCTTAAGTTACACAAGGCACACACATACAGAATTAAACATGTTTAAAAACCAAAATGATGAGAGAGGTTGCCTGTGTCACAGCAGGGATTCCCTAGCCCCCAGTGAGCTCAGAGCAGTGGGAGAGGAGAGGGAAGGGGCCACATAAGCCAACCCGGTCTCCTTCCTCTGGACTTGCCTCCCCCTGGGTTGTCATCCATTAAACGCTCAGCACGCAGACCTCGCGGTGAGCACGCACAGTCATAAAACGCGGCTACTTCCACATCCCAGTCGCTGGGGCACGGAACACGTTGCGTAGTTAAGTGTGGCTCAGAACACTATCACTCATGTATGTGTGTTCTTCCTCTGTCGCCGAGTCAAAGAGTAAACAGAGCAGAGGCATACTAGCAAGAGCAGGGTTTAGTGTGAATATATAATATACGCACATACTGTGGGAAAGACTTTGTTAAATGGATAGGAGGACATAGGCCTTGTCTGGAGCCGGGGGAGGCCTGTAGGTGCCGTTGGCAAGGGCTGTGGCGTGTCCACCGGGTCGGAGGCCGAGTTAGGGGTAGGGCCGAGGCCGTCGGCTGTGCCTCCCGCGGCATCGTGTGGGTCCAGGGCTGACCGGAGGATGACCGCCCGCGCGGTGGGTGTCTGAGGTGCGCAGGAGGCCGGCGGTGGCGCCGCCCACGGCCTCGTGCGAGGCCGGTGGGGACCGGAAGATGACGGCCACCGAGGGTGGCGTCGTGTCCATCGGCTCGACCCGAGCGTCATCGTCGGCCTTCGGGCCGGCGGTGGTGCTGCCCACGGCCTCGTGTGGCGCCGGGGGAGACCGCAAGATCACGGCCAGCCAGGGTGGCGTCGTGTCCACTGGTTCGTCTTGAGCGTCAGCGTCGGCCTTAAGGCCGGCGCTTGTCCTGCCCATGGCCTTGTCTGGGGCCGGGGATCAGTTGTAGGTGCCTTTCCCGAGGGTGGTGGCGGGCCCATCGGGTCATCGTCCGACTTGGGGGTAGGGCCGAGGCCGTCGTCTGTGCCTCCCACGGCATCGTGTGGGTCCAGGGCAGACCGGACGATGACCGCCCGCGCGGTGGGTGTCTGAGGTGCGCAGGAGGCCGGCGGTGGTGATGCCCACGGCCTGGTGTGGGGCCCGGTGGGGACCGGAAGATGACGGCGAGCGACGGTGGCGTCGTGTCCATTGGCTCGCCTTGAGAGTCAGAGTGAGCCTTCGGGCCGGCGCCTGTGCTGCCCACTGCGTCGTCTGGGGCCCGGGGGGACGAGTAGGTGCCTTTCCCGATGGCGGAGGCGTGCCCATCGGGTCCTAGTCCGACTTGCGGGTACCGGTCCGAGGCCGTCGTCTGTGCCTCCCACGGCATCGTGTGGGGCCAGGGGAGGCCGGCGGTGCCGCTGCCCACGGCCTCGTGTGGGGCTGGGGGGGGGGGGGCCGGAAGATGACGGCCATCGAGGGGGGTGTCGTGTCCCATCGGCTCGTCTTGAGCGTCAGCGTCAGCCTTCGGGCGGGCGCTTGTGCTGCCCTGGGCCTTGCCTGGGGCCGGGGGGGCAGTTGTAGGTGCCTTTCCCGAGGGCGGCGGCGTGCCCATCGGGTCCGAGGCTGACTTACGGGTAGGGCCGAGGCCGTCGTCTGTGCCTCCCACGGCATCGTATGGGGCCAGGGGAGACCAGACGACGACCGCCCGCGCGGTGGTTGTCGGAGGCACACAGGAGGCCGGCGGTGGTGCTGCCCACGGCCCCGTGCGGGGCCGGGGGCGACCGGAAGATGACGGCCATGGAGGGTGGCGTCGTGTCCATGGGCTCGTCCCCGGCGTCATCGCCGGCCCTCGGGCCGAAGGTGGAGCTGCCCACGGCCCCGTGCGCGGCCGGGGGCGACCGGAAGATGACGGCCATGGAGGGTGGCGTCGTGTCCATGGGCTCGTCCCGGGCGTCATCGCCGGCCCTCGGGCCGAAGGTGGTGCTGCCCACGGCCCCGTGCGGGGCCGGGGGCGACCGGAAGATGACGGCCATGGAGGGTGGCGTCGTGTCCATGGGCTCGTCGTCCTGAGCATCAGCCTTCAGGCTGGCGCCTGTGCAGCCCACGCACTTGTCCGTGGCCAGGGGGCAGTTGTGGGTGCCTTTCCCGAAGGCGGTGGCGTGCCCATCGGGTCGTCGTCCGCCTTGCGGGTAGGGCCGAGGCCGTCGTCTGTGCCTCCCACGGCATCGTATGGGGCCAGGGGAGACCAGACGACGACCGCCCGCGCGGTGGTTGTCTGAGGCGCGCAGGAGGCCGGCGGTGGCGCTGCCCATGGCCTTGTCTGTTGGCTGACTCTGGATGGCGGTTTCACAGAGGCAGGACACCTCGAGGCGGGCTGGTAGTGGTGCCCGTGTGCCCTGCAGAGGAGGAGCTCGTCTGGGTGGTCTCTCTCCAGCCGTCTGCTGGGAGCCTAGGATGGTCCAGAGGCCCAGGACTGCTCCCCGTGGAAGTGGGAACTCTGTTGGGAAAAGTGGGAAAAGCCAGCCGCTAAAGGCACAGGATCCCCAGTGGAACAGCCTGTGACCAGGGCAGCGGGCAGGTGCAGGGTGCTCCCTGGCAGGAGGGGTAGGGGCCAGCGTCCCGGGGACGGGAAGGACCGGCGGGCGAAGAAGGTGGGGCTGGGGAGGCGGCGGGCGGGGTGGGGCACGAACCTTAGGAAGGAGGAAACTGTCCACACGGGAAAATGGGTTGTGGTGTGCGCCAAACGATCCGAGGAAAGGGTCTGAAGCTAGGGAGAGGGTCTCCTTTGCCACTAACTCCTTCTCAGGCCAAGCACGCACTGAGCTGCCCAGCTAGGGCGAGCCTGGTATGTATGTCAGCCAGGGGACGCATCACAAAGCGGCCTGGGCCGCTGTGACGTCACCCAGGGGCCGCATCACCAAGCCCCCTCCCCCCCCCCCCCCCACTGCCTTAAGCACACCGGCCCCGCCCAGAGGAGACCCTGGGCCAAGGCCACGGCGCGGCCCCAAGGCCAACCCCAGTAGAATCCCTAGCCCCCGGGACTGCCCGCTGAGGGCCGTGCGGGTGTTCGGACCGACGAGGCCACCGTGCGGACCGTCGAGGGCTGCAGTGCCCGCGTCTGTCGGAGCTCAGCCCGCCCGGGTGCCGGCTCTGCATGTTCTCGGCACCCGGGGTGCGGCGGGCGGCAAGTGCCTTGCCCCCCACCCCCACCCCCCCGCCCGCCCCCCCGCGCTCCCGGAGGCCAGGGCCTGCTCACGGCCCGGCGCGGAGCCACCCAGAGGCTGCCCGGGGCACGGCCCGCCCTTTCCCGGGCGTTCCCAGCTTCTCTGGGACACCGGGAGCCAGGCATGCCTTCTCGGCCATGGCCAGCCAGGCGGCTGACTTCTGAGGAGGGCGCAGACCCCATGACTTGCCGTCCTAGCTAGCGGGCAGGTTCTTTCTTTGCTTCTCACAGAAAGCGTAGGTCGGGGACCACCGGGTCTCAGCATAGCCACATCCCGCATTCTGACTGGGCCTGGCTGCCCAGATTTTCTCTCTGATCTAGTTTTGGGGGCCTGTGTCTCGTACGTGAATAACACAGCAGAGTATAAACTGGGAAACACTTTTTATTTTTAAAATGCTTCTCCTTTAGACTCTCGGTCTCGATGGCGTCGCCGTTCCTGCCCGTCAGCCAAGCTGGAAGCTTGCGGGGCGACCTCGCCTCCTCTCAGCAGTCAGCCTGTCCATTCCCGATCCCGACTGTTCATCCTTTACGTTTTTTTTTTAAACTCTACTTTTTATTTTTATTTTTATTTTTATTTTATTTATTTTTTTAGTTTATTATTTTTTATTGAAGGGTAGTTGACGCACAGTATTACATTACGTTAGTTTCAAGTGTACAACACAGTGATAAAACATTTATATACATAATTCTAGGTTCCAGCTATCGCCCTACCAAGCTGTTACAATATCTTGACTATATTCCTTACGCTATCCATTACATCCCGGTTACTTATTTATTTTACCATTGGAAGTCTTGTCCTTTTTTTTTTTTTTTTTTTTTCTGTGAGGGCATCTCTCATATTTATTGATCAAATGGTTGTTAAGGACAATAAAATTCTGTATAGGGGAGTCAATGCTCAATGCACAATCATTAATCCACCCCAAGCCTAATTTTCGTCAGTCTCCAATCTTCTGAGGCATAACAAACAAGTTCTTACATGGAGAACAAATTCTTACATAGTGAATAAGTTACATAGTGAACAGTACAAGGGCAGTCATCACAGAAACTTTCGGTTTTGCTCATGCATTATGAACTATAAACAGTCAGTTCAAATATGAATACTCATTTGGTTTTTATACTTGATTTATATGTGGATACCACATTTCTCTCTTTATTATTATTATTATTTTTAGTAAAATGCTGAAGTGGAAGGTAGATACAAAATAAAGGTAGAAAACATAGTTTAGTGTTGTAAGAGGGCAAATGTAGATGATCAGGTGTGTGCCTGTAGACTATGTGTTAATCCAAGCTAGACCAGGGCAATAAAACATCCACGTATGCAGAAGATTTCTCTCAGAACGGTGGGGTGAGGTTCTAAGCCTCACCTCTGTTGATCCCCAATTTCTCACCTGATGACCCCCCTGCGACTGTGCCTGTCTTAGGTTGTTCCTCCCTTGAGGAATCTTACCCGTCTCTGGCTAACCAGTCATCTTCCGGGGCCATACAGGGAAATGTAGAGTTGGTAAGTGAGAGAGAAGCCTTATTGTTTGAAATGGTTAGCTTTCTATTTCTTTGCATGGTTATGCCCTGTAGCTTCTATGCCCAGCATCTGTCTTGAGGTATCTTTACCACTTGGAAGAATTATGATACTCGGTAAATTTGATATGAGGCACGAATTCTATTTAAGGGTTGTAATTAGGAAGGAAGAAGAAAAGCTATAGAAGTAGCAGGCGGAAGAAAACATGGGAAGATTGATTATTTCTTTGACATATCTTCTTGTAGAGTAACTTCAGCATGTATAGGTTTTAAGCTACTACTTAAATTGCGCACACACGTTAACATAATAGGAGTATAGTTACATAACCAAAGCATACCTGTAATTACCAGCCATCTCCAGTGAAACCGAGAAAACCAGTTAGGCACCTTAGGCATTTGTGAAAACTTATCTATGATGTGGTGGATATTGTCCAACTGAACTTGAACAGTCTGAGAGAAATCAGACAGATTAAAACAATCCATTCCTGGGGAATGTTCACATCCCTTATGTTCTTTTAACAGTAAATAGTCTGTAGTTGTAAGATTTTGGAGCGCTACAATTTGCACTTCTCCTAATTCTTGGTTGAGTTCCAACAGTATAGATCCAGTCAAATTTGTTGTTTTACCGTATGCACAGGCCAGCTTAGATGTCTCCTTCATTCCCATGGCAAGTCCAGGAACTGGTGGGATGAGTGCATCTACAGCTGTAGCAGTGCGTGGATCTTTGTTGGGGTTTTTTGATGATCATCTTTCGGCATGAGTCTTCCAGAGAGTGCTGATGTTGGAAGTTCTTTTTCATATCGTATCTTAGTTCATTTTCGGGGTAGCCCAATTAGGCTTTGATCCTCTGTATAAACACAAACAGACCCTTTGCCTACACTTTTATATGCCCTTTATACCCTTGTGTAGAACTGATTGGCGGTTACCACACAGGAACTGCCCTTTTTTTTTTTGTTTTTTTGTTTTGTTTTTGGTATCACTAATCTACACTTACATGACGAATATTATGTTTACTAGGCTCTCCCCTATACCAGGTCTCCCCTATAAACCCCTTTACAGTCACTGTCCATCAGCAGAGCAAAATGTTGTAGAATCACTACTTGCCTTCTCTGTGCTGTACAGCCCTCCCTTTTCTCCCACACCCCCCCCCCCATGCATGCTAATCTTAATACCCCCCTACTCCTCCCCCCCCCCCCCCTTATCCCTCCCTACCCACCCCTCCTCCCCAGTCCCTTTCCCTTTGGTACCTGTTAGTCCATTCTTGAGTTCTGTGATTCTGCTGCTGTTTTGTTCCTTCAGTTTTTCCTTTGTTCTTATATTCCACAGATAAGTGAAATCATTTGGTATTTCTCTTTCTCCACTTGGCTTGTTTCACTGAGCATAATACCCTCCAGCTCCATCCATGTTGCTGCAAATGGTTGGATTTTCCCTTTTCTTATGGCTGAGTAGTATTCCATTGTGTATATGTACCACATCTTCTTTATCCATTCATCTATCGATGGACATTCAGGTTGCTTCCAATTCTTGGCTACTGTAAATAGTGCTGTGATAAACATAGGGGTGCACTGATCTTTCTCATACTTGATTGCTGCATTCTTAGGGTAAATTCCTAGGAGTGAAATTCCTGGGTCAAATGGTAAGTCTGTTTTGAGCATTTTGATGTACCTCCATACTGCTTTCCACAATGGTTGAACTAACTTACATTCCCAGCAGCAGTGTAGGAGGGTTCCCCTTTCTCCACAGCCTCGCCAACATTTGTTGTTGTTTGTCTTTTGGATGGCAGCCATCCTTACTGGTGTGAGGTGATACCTCATTGTAGTTTTAATTTGCATTTCTCTGATAATTAGCGATGTGGAGCATCTTTTCATGTGTCTGTTGGCCATCTGTATTTCTTTTTTGGAGAACTGTCTGTTCAGTTCCTCTGCCCATTTTTTAAATTGGGTTATTTGTTTTTTGTTTGTTGAGGCGTGTGAGCTCTTTATATATTCTGGATGTCAAGCCTTTATCGGATCTGTCATTTTCAAATATATTCTCCCATACTGTATGTAGGGTTCCTTTCTGTTCTATTGATGGTGTCTTTTGCTGTACAGAAGCTTTTCAGCTTAATATAGTCCCACTTACTCATTTTTGCTGTTGTTTTCCTTGCCCGGGGAGATATGTTCAAGAAGAGGTCACTCATGTTTATGTCTAAGAGGTTTTTGCCTATGTTTTCTTCCAAGAGTTTAAGGGTTTCGTGACTTACATTCAGGTCTTTGATCCATTTTGAGTTTACTTTTGTATATGGGGTTAGACAATGGTCCAGTTTTGCCAGCACCACCTGTTGAAGAGACTGTCATTTTGCCACTGTATGTCCATGGCTCCTTTATCAAATATTAATTGACCATATATGTCTGGGTTAATGTCTGGATTCTCTAGTCTGTTCCATTGGTCTGTGGCTCTGCTCTTGTGCCAGTACCAAACTGTCTTGATTACTATGGCTTTATGGTAGAGCTCGAAGTTGGGGAGTGCAGATCTCAGCATTTTTTTATCCCCCTAGGTTCACTTACACTTTGGAGGTCTACCTCCCATCCTGGTTACTAGGTTCCTTAATTGATAGAGGGGCTGGAAGAAGCAGAACAGCATGTAGATGAAGTTAAAGTATAAAGTGGGCTTTTTCTAGGCTGAGTATATTTCACAGTGTCATGAGCCTCATCCCATTTCTGTGCTTTGTCTCACTGCAAATGCAGAGAGTGGATTGAGAAGGTGTCTCCAAAATTTGCACTTTTGTTTTGACAGTCAAAACTTCCTAGTAACATCCAGCTAGTCCTCATCTTGGTCACCAGAGGCAGCAGCGAACGGGTAACGTGGGTGCTGTCTCTCAGAAGTGGAACCTGCTGCTTAGACATTCTTTGTTCTCCAGTGTAGTCAGAGCAGCAGAAAGTCTAGTCATCATACTCAGGAAATTAAAATTCTAGATTTGGGAATTTTCCCCCTAACTACACCCTCTCGTGCTGCCTTGCAAGTGCTCAGAGACAGCCAGGAAGCATCTCCAGCGGAAGTGGAGCTTGCACTGCCCCATTCGACGTGGCAACAGGGAGTCGCTGGACCACCTCATCTTCCCTGTCGGGTTTTTCCAGTCTGAACCCCGAGAGGAGTGGAACCCCTCGCATTGCAAAGCTGAGCACACACGGCAGCTGTTCAGCTGCTCTGACTCCAGGATTTTTTTCTTCGCAAGCCCCTGTGTGTCAGGCTGGGTGGTGAGGTGACAGCTGAGGCTGGGGGAGTGGAGAGCGGCTGACAGGAAAACAGACTCCTGAAGCCATTTCTCCCATCTCTCTGCCCCGTGTCCCTGGGGAGGAGGGCCTCCTTGGCCTTGGCATTATGCCGGAAGCCTTCACTTTATCCTCCTGAAAGGGATCGTCCTTGGTGCAGATCAATGTCATGACTGTGAAGGAAATTATGGTGGAAGTGGGAAGCTCTGTGCCTCGTCTTGGGGAGAGGGAGGTCCCTGCAGGCATTATGGGTATGTGGGGACACCTGTTGTGATATGACTGATGATAAGTAAATATTTGGTAATTGAGATGACCAAAATACATTTCCTAGGTATTTTTGCTCCTCGTGCACAATTCCTGAAAATCCTTCTGAGCCATAACTGTCCAATGGGTGTCTTGTTAGGTTAATGCAGAGGCTTTGGGGCCCTATCCTAGGTTAGAGGCTGGTTGCCAGGGGCACCAAGCTTGTGATTAGAGGATGGAAATTATTAGCCCTCAGCCCCCAGGGAAGAGGAAAGGGATGAGGGCTGGAGGCTGAATCAGCAATGGCCAGTGATTTAGTCAGTCATGACTCTGCAGTGAAGCCCTCACAAAACCCTAAGAGAAGAGCACATCTCTCTCATCTCCTGTTTCTCTGTCAGAGCTTCCATGCCTGGGGAACCAGGTGGCCTGCACATGCCACCAGGCCAGGCCCCAAGCACCCCAGGAGGATAGAAGCTCTTTTATTTGGGACCTTGCCATATGTGTGTGTTCATCCGGCTGTTGTGTCCTTTATGGTACTCTTTGTTAAACGTGAGTGTTCTTCTGAGATTCTGAGGCACCTTAGCAACTTGGGCAGACCTAAAGGGGAAGTTGTTGGAACCCGCAATCTTAGCCTGCAGGTGGGAAGCACAAGCTAATTGCGTGGGGCTTGCAACCAGGCTCTGGAGCTGGGGAGGAGGGCAGTCTTGAGGATAGAAACCTTACCCTGTAGAATCTGGTGTTGTCTCTGGGCAGATAGCCTCAGCATTGAGTTCTCAGACACCCTGCTGGTGTTCAAGAATTGCTTGGTGGTGTATGCATTGGAAACAGGTCCAGTATCCTGAAAGGAGTTACACTGCTGTGTATGAAAAAGAACGCTGGGTCATATGAAACCGCTATTAATATAGGTAGGAACCACCACACTGTTTTCCATAGTAGCTGCACCAATTTACATGGTCACAAACAGTGCATGACGGTTCCCTTTTGTCCACATCCTCATAAATAACTTGTTATTTCTTGTTTTTTTGGGGAACTAGCCATTCTGAATGCTGTGAGGTGATAGCTCATTGTGATTTTTTTGTTGTTACCATTAGAGTACAATTACATGAGCAACATTGTGGTTACTAGACTCCCCCCCATTATCAAGTCCGCTCCCCGCACCCCATTACAGTCGCTGTCCATCAATGTAGTAAGATGCTATGGAATCACTACCTGTCTTCTGTGTGTTACACTGCAATCCCTGTGGCCCCCCACCCCCTACATTATGTGTGCGGATCGTAATGCCCCCTTTACCCCCTTATCGCTCCCTCCCCACCCGTCCTCCCAGGTCCCTTTCCCTTTGGTAACTGTTAGTCCATTCTTGGGTTCTGTGAGTCTGCTGCTGTTTTGTTCCTTCCCGTTTTTGCTTTGTTCTCATACCTCACAGAGGAGTGAAATCCTTGGATACTTGTCTTTCTCCACCTGGCTTATTTCACTGAGCATAACACCCTCTAGCTCCGTCCGTGTTGTTGCAAATGGTGGTAGGATTTGTTTTCTTCCTATGGCTGAGTGATATTCCGTAGTGTGTATGTACCACCTCTTCTTTATCCCTTCATCTCCCGATGGACACTTAGGTTGCTTCCCTTTCTTGGGTATTGTAAGTAGTGCTGTGATCAACATAGGGGTGCATCTGTCTCTTTCAAACTGGGCTCCTGCACTCTTAGGGTAAATTCCTAGGAGAGGAATTCCTGGGTCAAATGGCATTTCTGTTCTTTGGTTTTTGGGGGAACCTCCATACCGCTTTCCACAATGGTTGAGCTGACTGACATTCCCACCAGCAGTGTAGGAGGGTTCCCCTTTCTCCACACCCTCGCCGACATCTGTTGTTGTCTGTCTTTTGGGTGGTGGCCATCCTAACTGGTGTGAGGTGATACCCCGTTGTGGTTTTAGTGTGCATTTCTCTGATGGTTAGCGATGTGGAGCGTCTTTTCCATGTGCCTGCCGGCCACCTGAAATTGCTTCTGTGGAGAAGTGTCTGTTGAGAGCCTCTGCCCATTTTGTAACTGGATTCATTTGCTTTTTGTGTGTTGAGGTTCGTGAGCTCTTGATACATGTTTTGGATGGCAACGCCTTATCAGATATGTCATCGGTGAGTATATTCTCCCATACTGAAGGATGTCTTTTGGTTCTACTGATGGTGGTCAAACAGAATCTTACGAAACCCCCTACCACTTCATTCCAAATCTGACTAATTTTTTTTTTTTTTTTTTCCCCAGAACACCAACCAGCCGAGAAAACGGGAACGAAGAGGAGAAGCTGTGATGCGGGAACATCTGGCGTAAAACTGAGAGGTGAGGCGGTGTGGAGACTGGTAGGTTGTATCTTTCCATGTGCTGCTTTCAAGGGTCATAGGGAAAAAAGATCGCCAAGGAGATGAAGCCCGGGGTGTTGACGTCACCTGGTATCGGTGGAGCCACGTAGCCTCTAGCCATTGACGGGGAGGCTAGCATGCGGCACTGTTGTCTTTCCTGCGGAGTTAAGACGAGCGGCGTCCCCCGTTTGCAGTTCAGTCAGAGCCCGTGTGGGACTGTCCTGGCACCGGCCGGGGTGGACCCGAGAGCTGTGCCGTTCCTGCTGGGCTGTCGCAGCACCCCTCTCGGAACAGGGCCTCAGCAGCGCTCCCGGGAGAGAGAGAGAGAGAGAGAGAGAGACAGAGACAGAGACAGAGACAGAGAGAGAGAGAGAGAGAGAGACAGAGAGAGACAGAGAGAGACAGAGAGAGAGAGAATTGCGCTCGAGAGACAGGGGCAGTTATATTTTCTGTAGCTCCCTGAGCATGCTCCTGGTGTTTATTTTGAGATCTCTTTCTCAGGAAGATTGATTTGAGTCCAGTTACCAGGTTCCTTTGAAGGTTCATATTTGTAGGTGGCGCCCTCTAGCTCCCAGAAGCTTTACTCTCTGGAGATGCTCAGCCCTTGGGGTGGGTGGGGGGTGGGGTGGCAGGGGTCCCAGGGGAGAGGTGCCGGTGCCCACCCCCGCCGGGAGGAAAGAGGTCTTTCCTGCTTCCCGACCGCAGTGCCCGTCTCCACTGCCGGGGCCAGTTTGCGGAGCACGCAGGGAGAAGCTGCCGTAGGTGGGGGCGGCCGTTTTGCAGGCCGGTGCCGGCGGGGAGGCAGGCCGTGTGCCAGTCACAGCACGGTAAGGGGGATGGAGCGCCCGGAGCTCCTGAAAGCTCCCCCGCCTGCCGGGCAGAGTGCACCCGGGCAGTTTGGCGCACCTGTCCTTTCTCCTGAGCGGCAAGCCCTGCGGAAGCCTTGCCCCTTTAGCAGTTCTCTCGCTGTCAGGAAGTCTCTCAGACTGTCCGCCTTTCTTTTGTCCCACAGCGGCCGGATGTGGATCCCTGTGTTGTCCCACAAGTGGCTGGAATCTCAAGTCTCTCGAAGTCTTCCGCCTGTCTCTGCTTTCCAAGCCCACCGATCCTCCAGAGCGCAGCACGTGTACGGTAGGTTCGTGCTCCCAGAGCACATCTCCGGGGCTGTACGTCACACTTCTCCTCGAGGTGACAGCCTGCCGCAGCAGCGTTCTTCCCTGCTGCTCTTCCAGGATTTGGTGTAGTTGTTCTATTTCCATATAGTACGTATGTATGTGGTTTTGGTTTTGGGAGGAGGTTTCCGCCTCCCCTCTCACGTGAGCCGCCGTCTTTAATCCCAGCAGCACATCTTTTTTCTTCTTCTTCTTTTTTTTTTTTTCTTTTCAGTTTCACTTGTCTAGGGTACCTGTCCCCACCCCCTCAACTTCTGGTTTGTCTTCGTCCTTGGATCTCAAGTGAGTCTCCTGTAAGGGAGCACGTAGGTGGTCTTGAGTTTTCATCCCTTCTTTTAACCCTGTGTCTTTTGATTGGAGCCCTCAGAGCCTGTCCTTTTATTCTGACAATTGAGAGCTGTGTCCTTATTGCACTTAAAAAATTTTTTTTGTTATCATTCATCTACAGTCACGTGAAGAACATGATGATCACCAAGTCCCCCCCAAAAACCCCGTTACAGTCGCTGACCATCAGCGTGTAGTAAGATGCTGTAGAATCACTACTTGTCTTCTCTGGGTTGTACAGCCCTCCCCATGCTCCCCCCACCCCACACGTTATACATGCTAATCCTGATGCCCCCTTTCTTTCTCCCCGCCCTTATCCCTCCCTTCCCACCCACCCTGCCCAGCCCCTTTCCCTTTGGTAACTGTGAGTCCACTCTCGGGTTCTGTGAGTCTGCTGCTGTTTTTTTCCTTCAGTTTTTCTTTGTTGTGATACTCCACACATGAGTATAAAGACGGCGTGATCGCCGCTGATCGGAGGGAGGGACAAACAAAAAGGAACACCCCATTTCTAGACAGGAGCAGTTGGGAGCAAAGAGTGTGTTGTGGACTGACGTGTTTATTTGAGTGTCCAAACTTCCCTCTTTATGTGGCTATTACTTCTTTACATTCGTGAACATCATAAAAGCCACTGATTTCAAAGGCCCAGACGCATACTGAGGTGAGAGAAGATGAGAAGGACGTTGCTGCACCACTAAATCTATGGCTGGGCACTGCTGAAACCAAACAAAAAGAATTCACGGTGGCCAGATAGGGCTATTTTCTAGTGGCTGTCTCTGGGGACTCAGACAGAATCCATTTGTTTGATTGTTTGTTTTTTCAGTTTCACTTGTGTAGGGTACCTGTCCCCACCCTGTAAGGGAGCACGTAGGTGGTCTTGAGCTTTCATCCCTTCTTTTAACCCTGTGTCTTTTGTTTGGAGCACTCAAAGCCTGTCCTTTTATTCTGATGATTCAGAGCTGTGCCCTTATTGCACTTCTTAAATTCTTTTTGTCATCATTCATCTACAGTCACGTGAAGAACATTACGTTTACCAGGCTCCCCCCTTCACCAAGTCCCCCGCGAAAACCTCTTACAGTCACTGTCCATCAGTGTAGTTTGGATGCTGTAGACCCCTTCACCATGTCCCCCCGACACACCCCGTTACAGTCGCTGTCCATCAGCGTGTAGTAAGATGCTGTAGAATCACTACTTGTCTTCTCTGGGTTGTACAGCCCTCCCCATGCTCCCCCCGCCCCACACATTCTACATGCTAATCCTGATGCCCCCTTTCTTTCTCCCCGCCCCTATCCCTCCCTCCCTCCCCACCCACCCTCCCCAGTCCCTTTCCCTTTGGTAACTGTTAGTCCACTCTCGGGTTCTGTGAGTCTGCTGCTGTTTTTCTCCTTCAGTTTTTCTTTGTTGTTATACTCCACACACGAGTGAAATCATTTGGTACTTGTCTTTCTCCGCCTGGCTTATTTCACTGAGCATAATACCGTCTAGCTCCGTCCACATCATTGCAAATGGTAGGATTTGTTTTCTTCTTATGGCTGCTTGCTGCACTTTTTAAACTGGATTTTTCATTCTTCTTTTTTGTTTGTAGTTTCGCTATGTGCTTTCACCATTACTCTCCTGGTTTATGAGCAATAGCTTTTATTAATTGATATGTACCTATATCTCTCTCTCTATCTCTCTGTCTCTCTATCTATCTCTCTATCTATCTGTCTATCTATCTATCTATCTATCTATCTATGAATCAATCATCTTTTTGTCTGCCCTTCTGTCCTTATGTACAAGAACAGTCAACAACATAGGCTATGTCACTTCCCTACATTATGCCTCCAAAAATCTTGCAAGGTAACTAGGCCGTAGGGAGAGCACTGGGTTTTCACCGAGACACTTGCAGGTCGAGTCAGCCGCGTGCACCTACAAAACCAGGAAATGGTGGTGCAGGGACTTGAACCCGTATCTCTGTCCTCTGTCCTCTTTTACCTCCTTCTCGCTTGCTGACTGTATTTAGCCACATTCACTGACTAAGTGCTCCCTGAAGACCACAAGTATCCTTCCTCTGGGCCTCTTGTCGACAGAAAAGTAAACTTGGTGCTTTGCTCACCACCATGTTTGAGGGACATCGGCGTGATCGCCGCTGATAGGAGGGAGGGACAAATAAAAAGGAACACCAGTTTCTAGACAGGAGCAGTTGGGAGCAAAGAGTGTGCTGTGGAGTGACGTGTTGGGTTAAGCATCCAAACTTCCCTCGGTATCTGGTTATTGCCTCTTTACATTCGTGAACATCATAAAAGCCACTGATTTCAAAGGCCCAGACGCATATTATTACCGCAATTCAGTTGTTGAGGTGAGAGACGATGAGAAGGGCGTTGCTGCACCACTAAATCTATGGCTGGGCCCTGCTGAAACCAAACAAAAAGAATTCACGGTGGCCAGATAGGGCTATTTTCTAGTGACTGTCTCTGGGGACTCAGACAGAATCCGTTTGTTTGTTTGTTTGTTTGTTTGTTTGTTTGTTTGTTTCTCAGTTTCACCTGTGTAGGGTACCTGTCCCCGCCCCTTCGGCTTCTAGTCTGTCTGTGTCCTTGGATCTCAAGTGAGTCTCCTGTAAGGGAGCACGTAGATGGTCTTGAGCGAGAGATAGCTTTGTTTAGTATGATGCTCTCCTATCTACCTACCTACCTATCCCTTTATCTATCTACCTATCTATCTATCTATGATCTATCATCTATCTACTCTCATCTGTGTATCTATCTAATTAATCTATCACCTATATGTATGTATATCAACCCAATCTATGTATCAATCATCTGTCTGTCTATGTAATCTGTTGTCTCACTTTTGTCAACGTTCTGTCACTAGGTGCAGTTTGATTCCTCTGTGTCCTTCTCAGAGAAGTCTCAATTCCTTGTGTCTGTTTATGTGAGTTAGCTGTGTGTTTGGGTCTTGAGAGGAGTGGCCTTGGGTGGGAACTTCTCCTGCGTAGGTGGCACGAGTCTGCTGGGTGTGGACGGTGTGGTTGGCGGGCTGGGCTCTTGAACCTGTGCGGGCCAGGGCCCTCCGGCTGCTCTGCCCCTGGGCCGTTCCCGCTGTGGCGGCTGCGTGAGCTGCGGGGCATATCCGAGGCCCCACGCAGGGAGCACCCTGGCTGGCCTGCGGGGTCCGAGGCAGGTGCATGCCCAGTAGTAGGTCTTTTTGCCTGTGCACCGATGTCACCTCGGCGGCCCTGCTTGCTGGCCCATCTCCAGAGAGCATGCGTGTAGTCACTGGTTAAGGGAACTGCCTTTTGGTGACACGCAGGGCTCTTGTGGGCCGGTGGCCCGTGGGCTTGCTGAGGTGGCAGGCCAGCTAGCTTGTGGGGAAACTGCTCCCCTCTGCTGTCAAGGTGGAGGTGGAGTTTCAGTGCATTTAGGCATTTAGATGTGAGTGAGGTCTCTCTGAAATGGAATAGTAGCGTTGAGAGCTATGTTTCCGTTCGTATGAAAAGGGTGCTGAGCATAAAGAGTTGGGTGATGGTGGCAGGAATTCTAGGAATGTTTATGTCCCCGCACTTATTTATTTTCTGTTAAGGGAGGTGATTCTGAAGTAACTTTTTACTCACGGATGAAGGTGGTGCATAAGGTCATCCCACGTCAGCCATGGTGAGATGAAGTGGTGTAGTAGAATTAAAGCCTGTACACCTTGGCCTGATACATAGGAGACACACCGTGGGTGCTCTTTGCTGCCCTCCTGTCCTGGCTTATTACCTTAACTAACTCGATGGTTCAGAGTGGTCCCAGCAACATTTCCGGCAAGATCTTTCTAAAATTGCATAGAATCACTTGGCAAAGATATCCCCAGAGGCTAGTGGAGAACTTTACTCTTTCTGGTCATAGTTTGCAAGATGTTTGCCCTATCCTGCGTTCCTTTGTTACTTTTGCATCTCCTGTGATTGTAGACCGATGGGGCAGTGGCGTACACACACACACACACACGCGCACACGCACACGCACACACGCACGCACAGGCGCGCGCACACGCACGCACACAGACACACACACACACACACACACACACACACACGGCTGAGAGTTAACGGAGACCCCAGTTATAGGAAACTGCAGCCCGCACTTTAAAAAAGAAACGCGCATAAGTTGTGCTCCTGGCGTGCCCCCCATAGGGAGCGGACTTCAAAGTGCAGAGGTGGTTGGACACAGATACCTATGCAGACACCTAAGCACAGATATCTATGCGTAGGCTCTCTCCATCCATCGTCTTAAGTGCGTCTCTGTTTACCTACATATCTATGTTAGTCTACTCAAGCTGATAACCAGAGTGTCATTGAGTGGGGGCTTCATCCATAGACACTGATTTCTCACCATTCTGGAAGCAGAAGTCCAAGACCAAGGCAGGTTCAGTTCCTGGTGAGGTCCCTTCTTCTGGCTTGCATACGGCCGCATCCCTGCTGTGTCCTCACAGGGTCGAGGGAGAAAGCTCTGTCCTCTGTTCCTCTTAATAGCACTGATTGCATAATGGCAGCTCCACCCACACCCTCATGATGATAGCTTCCGAACCAAATTACCTCCAAAGGCCCCACCTCCCAAGACCATGACAGTGGGGGTTAGGGCTTCAACCCTGACTCAATTCAAATATGAACTTGTGTGTGTGTGTGTGTGTGTGTGTGTGTGTGTGTGTGTGTGGTGGTGGCGGCGGGGGGTTAGGAGGAGCAGAAGATGGTGAGGTGAGGGCCCAAAAATTCAGTTCATAACTCTGTATCTATCTATCATCTATCTATTCTCTATCTAATCTATCAATATCTTATCATCTGTCTTTCTAACGTAACCTACCTATATCATCTATCCTATCTAGTCTATCATCCGTCATCTATATATGTCTTATCTATCTGTGATCTCTGTCAATCTGTTCGTCTAACCTATGAATATCTATCATCTATCTAATGTATCTATTTCTAATCTATCATCTGTCACCTGTCTGTCACCTACCTGTTGTCATCTTTTTGTCTACCCATCTATCCTTATGTACAGAACAGTGTAAGATAAATTCTAGCTGAAATAAGCAGGTGAAGGGAGGCAACAAAGGGCCCGGTAGTTTATTTGAACGCAAATACCCGGGCGAGATTTCCCCGGTCTATAGAAATGGAGGCTGGGGAATTCACACTTAAGTAGACAGGCAGGCAGCGAGATTTTCGAGAAGGTAGGGGGAGGCAGAGCTTAGATTTACAGCAGCACGAGGATTGGCTAGCCCAAGGCATATTTTTCAGGTTGGGAGGGGGCAACAGCCAAGAACTTCGGCCCATCATCAGTGTCCCACGTGGGAGGGGGCAGCAGCCGGAGACATTGGCACATCATCAGTGTCCGACGTGCTCGCTCCTCCCATCAGTGCCCCCAGCCTTACAAACAGTTAACAACACGGCTATCTAACATGGCTGGCTATCTATCTGTCTGTCTGTCTGTCTGTCTGTCTGTCTGTCTGTCTATCTATCTATCTATCTATCTATCAATCATATATTCAATCTATCTATACCTGTCATCTATCCTATCTAATCTATCATCTATCTATCTGTCTATCTGTCCTATCTATCTATCATCATGTTTTTGTCTACCCATCTGTCTTTATGTACAGAACAGTTCACAAGATGGCTTATATGTCACTTCCCTACTTATGTTTCCAAAAGCCTGCAAGGTAACTAGGCCCTAGAGACAGACAGCACTGGGTTCACCGAGACATTTGCACATCGAGTCAACAGCGTGTGACTACAAAACTAGTCGATGGTGGTGCGGGGACTTCAACCCATATCTCTGTCCCCGGTCCTCTTTGCCCTCCTTGCTGACGGTATTCTAGCCGCATTTGTTGACTGACTGCTCCCTGAAGACCACAAGCATCCCTCCTCTTGGCTTTTTCAGTAATTTATCCCATTGTATGGAATGCTTTTCCCTCAGATACCTGGTTCTGTCACCTCCTTCTAGACTGTTCAAGTCCCACCTCCCTGGTGAGGCTTACCCTGTCCACTGTTTATTTTGAAAGCCCTGCTTCTCTCTGCCTACAATCTCAGTCCTCCATATCCTGCTTTTCATTCTTCATAGTGTTTGTTACCGGCTAAGCTACCGGAAAACTTACAGATGTTCATTGTCTCTTTCCTCCCCTCCAACTAGAACGTGGTCTCCACAGGTTAGGAATTCTGCGTGTATTGAGTCTGGTGGAGACCCTGCAGACTCTAGGGTCAGCGAGAAGTGGGCACAGTTGTAACTCAACGTGGCTTGACATGTTAGCAGTTTAGGTTAGAGTCAGGCCAGGCGGTCATTAAAGAGGACCTTTTCTGATATTACTAAGCTACTTGGTAAATTCTAAGTAAGCTTACATTTTCAATAATCACACAGCAGGCAGAAGCACTTCCTTCTGTCGTTCCTCCAGCCTCGAGGACCTGGATGCCAAATCCGTTCTCTCGTGGGGAAGTGGGAGTGTGTGAGGATGATCGGCCAAAGTCTTAAGTTACACAAGGCACACACATACAGAATTAAACATGTTTAAAAACCAAAATGATGAGAGAGGTTGCCTGTGTCACAGCAGGGATTCCCTAGCCCCCAGTGAGCTCAGAGCAGTGGGAGAGGAGAGGGAAGGGGCCACATAAGCCAACCCGGTCTCCTTCCTCTGGACTTGCCTCCCCCTGGGTTGTCATCCATTAAACGCTCAGCACGCAGACCTCGCGGTGAGCACGCACAGTCATAAAACGCGGCTACTTCCACATCCCAGTCGCTGGGGCACGGAACACGTTGCGTAGTTAAGTGTGGCTCAGAACACTATCACTCATGTATGTGTGTTCTTCCTCTGTCGCCGAGTCAAAGAGTAAACAGAGCAGAGGCATACTAGCAAGAGCAGGGTTTAGTGTGAATATATAATATACGCACATACTGTGGGAAAGACTTTGTTAAATGGATAGGAGGACATAGGCCTTGTCTGGAGCCGGGGGAGGCCTGTAGGTGCCGTTGGCAAGGGCTGTGGCGTGTCCACCGGGTCGGAGGCCGAGTTAGGGGTAGGGCCGAGGCCGTCGGCTGTGCCTCCCGCGGCATCGTGTGGGTCCAGGGCTGACCGGAGGATGACCGCCCGCGCGGTGGGTGTCTGAGGTGCGCAGGAGGCCGGCGGTGGCGCCGCCCACGGCCTCGTGCGAGGCCGGTGGGGACCGGAAGATGACGGCCACCGAGGGTGGCGTCGTGTCCATCGGCTCGACCCGAGCGTCATCGTCGGCCTTCGGGCCGGCGGTGGTGCTGCCCACGGCCTCGTGTGGCGCCGGGGGAGACCGCAAGATCACGGCCAGCCAGGGTGGCGTCGTGTCCACTGGTTCGTCTTGAGCGTCAGCGTCGGCCTTAAGGCCGGCGCTTGTCCTGCCCATGGCCTTGTCTGGGGCCGGGGATCAGTTGTAGGTGCCTTTCCCGAGGGTGGTGGCGGGCCCATCGGGTCATCGTCCGACTTGGGGGTAGGGCCGAGGCCGTCGTCTGTGCCTCCCACGGCATCGTGTGGGTCCAGGGCAGACCGGACGATGACCGCCCGCGCGGTGGGTGTCTGAGGTGCGCAGGAGGCCGGCGGTGGTGATGCCCACGGCCTGGTGTGGGGCCCGGTGGGGACCGGAAGATGACGGCGAGCGACGGTGGCGTCGTGTCCATTGGCTCGCCTTGAGAGTCAGAGTGAGCCTTCGGGCCGGCGCCTGTGCTGCCCACTGCGTCGTCTGGGGCCCGGGGGGACGAGTAGGTGCCTTTCCCGATGGCGGAGGCGTGCCCATCGGGTCCTAGTCCGACTTGCGGGTACCGGTCCGAGGCCGTCGTCTGTGCCTCCCACGGCATCGTGTGGGGCCAGGGGAGGCCGGCGGTGCCGCTGCCCACGGCCTCGTGTGGGGCTGGGGGGGGGGGGGCCGGAAGATGACGGCCATCGAGGGGGGTGTCGTGTCCCATCGGCTCGTCTTGAGCGTCAGCGTCAGCCTTCGGGCGGGCGCTTGTGCTGCCCTGGGCCTTGCCTGGGGCCGGGGGGGCAGTTGTAGGTGCCTTTCCCGAGGGCGGCGGCGTGCCCATCGGGTCTGAGGCTGACTTACGGGTAGGGCCGAGGCCGTCGTCTGTGCCTCCCACGGCATCGTATGGGGCCAGGGGAGACCAGACGACGACCGCCCGCGCGGTGGTTGTCGGAGGCACACAGGAGGCCGGCGGTGGTGCTGCCCACGGCCCCGTGCGGGGCCGGGGGCGACCGGAAGATGACGGCCATGGAGGGTGGCGTCGTGTCCATGGGCTCGTCCCCGGCGTCATCGCCGGCCCTCGGGCCGAAGGTGGAGCTGCCCACGGCCCCGTGCGCGGCCGGGGGCGACCGGAAGATGACGGCCATGGAGGGTGGCGTCGTGTCCATGGGCTCGTCCCGGGCGTCATCGCCGGCCCTCGGGCCGAAGGTGGTGCTGCCCACGGCCCCGTGCGGGGCCGGGGGCGACCGGAAGATGACGGCCATGGAGGGTGGCGTCGTGTCCATGGGCTCGTCCCGGTCGTCATCGCCGCCCTTCGGGCCGAAGGTGGAGCTGCCCACGGCCCCGTGCGCGGCCGGGGGCGACCGGAAGATGACGGCCATGGAGGGTGGCGTCGTGTCCATGGGCTCGTCCCGGTCGTCATCGCCGCCCCTCGGGCCGAAGGTGGAGCTGCCCACGGCCCCGTGTGCGGCCGGGGGCGACCGGAAGATGACGGCCATGGAGGGTGGTGTCGTGTCCATGGGCTCGTCGTCCTGAGCATCAGCCTTCAGGCTGGCGCCTGTGCAGCCCACGGACTTGTCCGTGGCCAGGGGGCAGTTGTGGGTGCCTTTCCCGAAGGCGGTGGCGTGCCCATCGGGTCGTCGTCCGCCTTGCGGGTAGGGCCGAGGCCGTCGTCTGTGCCTCCCACGGCATCGTATGGGGCCAGGGGAGACCAGACGACGACCGCCCGCGCGGTGGTTGTCTGAGGCGCGCAGGAGGCCGGCGGTGGCGCTGCCCATGGCCTTGTCTGTTGGCTGACTCTGGATGGCGGTTTCACAGAGGCAGGACACCTCGAGGCGGGCTGGTAGTGGTGCCCGTGTGCCCTGCAGAGGAGGAGCTCGTCTGGGTGGTCTCTCTCCAGCCGTCTGCTGGGAGCCTAGGATGGTCCAGAGGCCCAGGACTGCTCCCCGTGGAAGTGGGAACTCTGTTGGGAAAAGTGGGAAAAGCCAGCCGCTAAAGGCACAGGATCCCCAGTGGAACAGCCTGTGACCAGGGCAGCGGGCAGGTGCAGGGTGCTCCCTGGCAGGAGGGGTAGGGGCCAGCGTCCCGGGGACGGGAAGGACCGGCGGGCGAAGAAGGTGGGGCTGGGGAGGCGGCGGGCGGGGTGGGGCACGAACCTTAGGAAGGAGGAAACTGTCCACACGGGAAAATGGGTTGTGGTGTGCGCCAAACGATCCGAGGAAAGGGTCTGAAGCTAGGGAGAGGGTCTCCTTTGCCACTAACTCCTTCTCAGGCCAAGCACGCACTGAGCTGCCCAGCTAGGGCGAGCCTGGTATGTATGTCAGCCAGGGGACGCATCACAAAGCGGCCTGGGCCGCTGTGACGTCACCCAGGGGCCGCATCACCAAGCCCCCTCCCCCCCCCCCCCCCACTGCCTTAAGCACACCGGCCCCGCCCAGAGGAGACCCTGGGCCAAGGCCACGGCGCGGCCCCAAGGCCAACCCCAGTAGAATCCCTAGCCCCCGGGACTGCCCGCTGAGGGCCGTGCGGGTGTTCGGACCGACGAGGCCACCGTGCGGACCGTCGAGGGCTGCAGTGCCCGCGTCTGTCGGAGCTCAGCCCGCCCGGGTGCCGGCTCTGCATGTTCTCGGCACCCGGGGTGCGGCGGGCGGCAAGTGCCTTGCCCCCCACCCCCACCCCCCCGCCCGCCCCCCCGCGCTCCCGGAGGCCAGGGCCTGCTCACGGCCCGGCGCGGAGCCACCCAGAGGCTGCCCGGGGCACGGCCCGCCCTTTCCCGGGCGTTCCCAGCTTCTCTGGGACACCGGGAGCCAGGCATGCCTTCTCGGCCATGGCCAGCCAGGCGGCTGACTTCTGAGGAGGGCGCAGACCCCATGACTTGCCGTCCTAGCTAGCGGGCAGGTTCTTTCTTTGCTTCTCACAGAAAGCGTAGGTCGGGGACCACCGGGTCTCAGCATAGCCACATCCCGCATTCTGACTGGGCCTGGCTGCCCAGATTTTCTCTCTGATCTAGTTTTGGGGGCCTGTGTCTCGTACGTGAATAACACAGCAGAGTATAAACTGGGAAACACTTTTTATTTTTAAAATGCTTCTCCTTTAGACTCTCGGTCTCGATGGCGTCGCCGTTCCTGCCCGTCAGCCAAGCTGGAAGCTTGCGGGGCGACCTCGCCTCCTCTCAGCAGTCAGCCTGTCCATTCCCGATCCCGACTGTTCATCCTTTACGTTTTTTTTTTAAACTCTACTTTTTATTTTTATTTTTATTTTTATTTTATTTATTTTTTTAGTTTATTATTTTTTATTGAAGGGTAGTTGACGCACAGTATTACATTACGTTAGTTTCAAGTGTACAACACAGTGATAAAACATTTATATACATAATTCTAGGTTCCAGCTATCGCCCTACCAAGCTGTTACAATATCTTGACTATATTCCTTACGCTATCCATTACATCCCGGTTACTTATTTATTTTACCATTGGAAGTCTTGTCCTTTTTTTTTTTTTTTTTTTTTCTGTGAGGGCATCTCTCATATTTATTGATCAAATGGTTGTTAAGGACAATAAAATTCTGTATAGGGGAGTCAATGCTCAATGCACAATCATTAATCCACCCCAAGCCTAATTTTCGTCAGTCTCCAATCTTCTGAGGCATAACAAACAAGTTCTTACATGGAGAACAAATTCTTACATAGTGAATAAGTTACATAGTGAACAGTACAAGGGCAGTCATCACAGAAACTTTCGGTTTTGCTCATGCATTATGAACTCTAAACAGTCAGTTCAAATATGAATACTCATTTGGTTTTTATACTTGATTTATATGTGGATACCACATTTCTCTCTTTATTATTATTATTATTTTTAGTAAAATGCTGAAGTGGAAGGTAGATACAAAATAAAGGTAGAAAACATAGTTTAGTGTTGTAAGAGGGCAAATGTAGATGATCAGGTGTGTGCCTGTAGACTATGTGTTAATCCAAGCTAGACCAGGGCAATAAAACATCCACGTATGCAGAAGATTTCTCTCAGAACGGTGGGGTGAGGTTCTAAGCCTCACCTCTGTTGATCCCCAATTTCTCACCTGATGACCCCCCTGCGACTGTGCCTGTCTTAGGTTGGTCCTCCCTTGAGGAATCTTACCCGTCTCTGGCTAACCAGTCATCTTCCGGGGCCATACAGGGAAATGTAGAGTTGGTAAGTGAGAGAGAAGCCTTATTGTTTGAAATGGTTAGCTTTCTATTTCTTTGCATGGTTATGCCCTGTAGCTTCTATGCCCAGCATCTGTCTTGAGGTATCTTTACCACTTGGAAGAATTATGATACTCGGTAAATTTGATATGAGGCACGAATTCTATTTAAGGGTTGTAATTAGGAAGGAAGAAGAAAAGCTATAGAAGTAGCAGGCGGAAGAAAACATGGGAAGATTGATTATTTCTTTGACATATCTTCTTGTAGAGTAACTTCAGCATGTATAGGTTTTAAGCTACTACTTAAATTGCGCACACACGTTAACATAATAGGAGTATAGTTACATAACCAAAGCATACCTGTAATTACCAGCCATCTCCAGTGAAACCGAGAAAACCAGTTAGGCACCTTAGGCATTTGTGAAAACTTATCTATGATGTGGTGGATATTGTCCAACTGAACTTGAACAGTCTGAGAGAAATCAGACAGATTAAAACAATCCATTCCTGGGGAATGTTCACATCCCTTATGTTCTTTTAACAGTAAATAGTCTGTAGTTGTAAGATTTTGGAGCGCTACAATTTGCACTTCTCCTAATTCTTGGTTGAGTTCCAACAGTATAGATCCAGTCAAATTTGTTGTTTTACCGTATGCACAGGCCAGCTTAGATGTCTCCTTCATTCCCATGGCAAGTCCAGGAACTGGTGGGATGAGTGCATCTACAGCTGTAGCAGTGCGTGGATCTTTGTTGGGGTTTTTTGATGATCATCTTTCGGCATGAGTCTTCCAGAGAGTGCTGATGTTGGAAGTTCTTTTTCATATCGTATCTTAGTTCATTTTCGGGGTAGCCCAATTAGGCTTTGATCCTCTGTATAAACACAAACAGACCCTTTGCCTACACTTTTATATGCCCTTTATACCCTTGTGTAGAACTGATTGGCGGTTACCACACAGGAACTGCCCTTTTTTTTTTTGTTTTTTTGTTTTGTTTTTGGTATCACTAATCTACACTTACATGACGAATATTATGTTTACTAGGCTCTCCCCTATACCAGGTCTCCCCTATAAACCCCTTTACAGTCACTGTCCATCAGCAGAGCAAAATGTTGTAGAATCACTACTTGCCTTCTCTGTGCTGTACAGCCCTCCCTTTTCTCCCACACCCCCCCCCATGCATGCTAATCTTAATACCCCCCTACTCCTCCCCCCCCCCCCCTTATCCCTCCCTACCCACCCCTCCTCCCCAGTCCCTTTCCCTTTGGTACCTGTTAGTCCATTCTTGAGTTCTGTGATTCTGCTGCTGTTTTGTTCCTTCAGTTTTTCCTTTGTTCTTATATTCCACAGATAAGTGAAATCATTTGGTATTTCTCTTTCTCCACTTGGCTTGTTTCACTGAGCATAATACCCTCCAGCTCCATCCATGTTGCTGCAAATGGTTGGATTTTCCCTTTTCTTATGGCTGAGTAGTATTCCATTGTGTATATGTACCACATCTTCTTTATCCATTCATCTATCGATGGACATTCAGGTTGCTTCCAATTCTTGGCTACTGTAAATAGTGCTGTGATAAACATAGGGGTGCACTGATCTTTCTCATACTTGATTGCTGCATTCTTAGGGTAAATTCCTAGGAGTGAAATTCCTGGGTCAAATGGTAAGTCTGTTTTGAGCATTTTGATGTACCTCCATACTGCTTTCCACAATGGTTGAACTAACTTACATTCCCAGCAGCAGTGTAGGAGGGTTCCCCTTTCTCCACAGCCTCGCCAACATTTGTTGTTGTTTGTCTTTTGGATGGCAGCCATCCTTACTGGTGTGAGGTGATACCTCATTGTAGTTTTAATTTGCATTTCTCTGATAATTAGCGATGTGGAGCATCTTTTCATGTGTCTGTTGGCCATCTGTATTTCTTTTTTGGAGAACTGTCTGTTCAGTTCCTCTGCCCATTTTTTAAATTGGGTTATTTGTTTTTTGTTTGTTGAGGCGTGTGAGCTCTTTATATATTCTGGATGTCAAGCCTTTATCGGATCTGTCATTTTCAAATATATTCTCCCATACTGTATGTAGGGTTCCTTTCTGTTCTATTGATGGTGTCTTTTGCTGTACAGAAGCTTTTCAGCTTAATATAGTCCCACTTACTCATTTTTGCTGTTGTTTTCCTTGCCCGGGGAGATATGTTCAAGAAGAGGTCACTCATGTTTATGTCTAAGAGGTTTTTGCCTATGTTTTCTTCCAAGAGTTTTAGGGTTTCGTGACTTACATTCAGGTCTTTGATCCATTTTGAGTTTACTTTTGTATATGGGGTTAGACAATGGTCCAGTTTTGCCAGCACCACCTGTTGAAGAGACTGTCATTTTGCCACTGTATGTCCATGGCTCCTTTATCAAATATTAATTGACCATATATGTCTGGGTTAATGTCTGGATTCTCTAGTCTGTTCCATTGGTCTGTGGCTCTGCTCTTGTGCCAGTACCAAACTGTCTTGATTACTATGGCTTTATGGTAGAGCTCGAAGTTGGGGAGTGCAGATCTCAGCATTTTTTTATCCCCCTAGGTTCACTTACACTTTGGAGGTCTACCTCCCATCCTGGTTACTAGGTTCCTTAATTGATAGAGGGGCTGGAAGAAGCAGAACAGCATGTAGATGAAGTTAAAGTATAAAGTGGGCTTTTTCTAGGCTGAGTATATTTCACAGTGTCATGAGCCTCATCCCATTTCTGTGCTTTGTCTCACTGCAAATGCAGAGAGTGGATTGAGAAGGTGTCTCCAAAATTTGCACTTTTGTTTTGACAGTCAAAACTTCCTAGTAACATCCAGCTAGTCCTCATCTTGGTCACCAGAGGCAGCAGCGAACGGGTAACGTGGGTGCTGTCTCTCAGAAGTGGAACCTGCTGCTTAGACATTCTTTGTTCTCCAGTGTAGTCAGAGCAGCAGAAAGTCTAGTCATCATACTCAGGAAATTAAAATTCTAGATTTGGGAATTTTCCCCCTAACTACACCCTCTCGTGCTGCCTTGCAAGTGCTCAGAGACAGCCAGGAAGCATCTCCAGCGGAAGTGGAGCTTGCACTGCCCCATTCGACGTGGCAACAGGGAGTCGCTGGACCACCTCATCTTCCCTGTCGGGTTTTTCCAGTCTGAACCCCGAGAGGAGTGGAACCCCTCGCATTGCAAAGCTGAGCACACACGGCAGCTGTTCAGCTGCTCTGACTCCAGGATTTTTTTCTTCGCAAGCCCCTGTGTGTCAGGCTGGGTGGTGAGGTGACAGCTGAGGCTGGGGGAGTGGAGAGCGGCTGACAGGAAAACAGACTCCTGAAGCCATTTCTCCCATCTCTCTGCCCCGTGTCCCTGGGGAGGAGGGCCTCCTTGGCCTTGGCATTATGCCGGAAGCCTTCACTTTATCCTCCTGAAAGGGATCGTCCTTGGTGCAGATCAATGTCATGACTGTGAAGGAAATTATGGTGGAAGTGGGAAGCTCTGTGCCTCGTCTTGGGGAGAGGGAGGTCCCTGCAGGCATTATGGGTATGTGGGGACACCTGTTGTGATATGACTGATGATAAGTAAATATTTGGTAATTGAGATGACCAAAATACATTTCCTAGGTATTTTTGCTCCTCGTGCACAATTCCTGAAAATCCTTCTGAGCCATAACTGTCCAATGGGTGTCTTGTTAGGTTAATGCAGAGGCTTTGGGGCCCTATCCTAGGTTAGAGGCTGGTTGCCAGGGGCACCAAGCTTGTGATTAGAGGATGGAAATTATTAGCCCTCAGCCCCCAGGGAAGAGGAAAGGGATGAGGGCTGGAGGCTGAATCAGCAATGGCCAGTGATTTAGTCAGTCATGACTCTGCAGTGAAGCCCTCACAAAACCCTAAGAGAAGAGCACATCTCTCTCATCTCCTGTTTCTCTGTCAGAGCTTCCATGCCTGGGGAACCAGGTGGCCTGCACATGCCACCAGGCCAGGCCCCAAGCACCCCAGGAGGATAGAAGCTCTTTTATTTGGGACCTTGCCATATGTGTGTGTTCATCCGGCTGTTGTGTCCTTTATGGTACTCTTTGTTAAACGTGAGTGTTCTTCTGAGATTCTGAGGCACCTTAGCAACTTGGGCAGACCTAAAGGGGAAGTTGTTGGAACCCGCAATCTTAGCCTGCAGGTGGGAAGCACAAGCTAATTGCGTGGGGCTTGCAACCAGGCTCTGGAGCTGGGGAGGAGGGCAGTCTTGAGGATAGAAACCTTACCCTGTAGAATCTGGTGTTGTCTCTGGGCAGATAGCCTCAGCATTGAGTTCTCAGACACCCTGCTGGTGTTCAAGAATTGCTTGGTGGTGTATGCATTGGAAACAGGTCCAGTATCCTGAAAGGAGTTACACTGCTGTGTATGAAAAAGAACGCTGGGTCATATGAAACCGCTATTAATATAGGTAGGAACCACCACACTGTTTTCCATAGTAGCTGCACCAATTTACATGGTCACAAACAGTGCATGACGGTTCCCTTTTGTCCACATCCTCATAAATAACTTGTTATTTCTTGTTTTTTTGGGGAACTAGCCATTCTGAATGCTGTGAGGTGATAGCTCATTGTGATTTTTTTGTTGTTACCATTAGAGTACAATTACATGAGCAACATTGTGGTTACTAGACTCCCCCCCATTATCAAGTCCGCTCCCCGCACCCCATTACAGTCGCTGTCCATCAATGTAGTAAGATGCTATGGAATCACTACCTGTCTTCTGTGTGTTACACTGCAATCCCTGTGGCCCCCCACCCCCTACATTATGTGTGCGGATCGTAATGCCCCCTTTACCCCCTTATCGCTCCCTCCCCACCCGTCCTCCCAGGTCCCTTTCCCTTTGGTAACTGTTAGTCCATTCTTGGGTTCTGTGAGTCTGCTGCTGTTTTGTTCCTTCCCGTTTTTGCTTTGTTCTCATACCTCACAGAGGAGTGAAATCCTTGGATACTTGTCTTTCTCCACCTGGCTTATTTCACTGAGCATAACACCCTCTAGCTCCGTCCGTGTTGTTGCAAATGGTGGTAGGATTTGTTTTCTTCCTATGGCTGAGTGATATTCCGTAGTGTGTATGTACCACCTCTTCTTTATCCCTTCATCTCCCGATGGACACTTAGGTTGCTTCCCTTTCTTGGGTATTGTAAGTAGTGCTGTGATCAACATAGGGGTGCATCTGTCTCTTTCAAACTGGGCTCCTGCACTCTTAGGGTAAATTCCTAGGAGAGGAATTCCTGGGTCAAATGGCATTTCTGTTCTTTGGTTTTTGGGGGAACCTCCATACCGCTTTCCACAATGGTTGAGCTGACTGACATTCCCACCAGCAGTGTAGGAGGGTTCCCCTTTCTCCACACCCTCGCCGACATCTGTTGTTGTCTGTCTTTTGGGTGGTGGCCATCCTAACTGGTGTGAGGTGATACCCCGTTGTGGTTTTAGTGTGCATTTCTCTGATGGTTAGCGATGTGGAGCGTCTTTTCCATGTGCCTGCCGGCCACCTGAAATTGCTTCTGTGGAGAAGTGTCTGTTGAGAGCCTCTGCCCATTTTGTAACTGGATTCATTTGCTTTTTGTGTGTTGAGGTTCGTGAGCTCTTGATACATGTTTTGGATGGCAACGCCTTATCAGATATGTCATCGGTGAGTATATTCTCCCATACTGAAGGATGTCTTTTGGTTCTACTGATGGTGGTCAAACAGAATCTTACGAAACCCCCTACCACTTCATTCCAAATCTGACTAATTTTTTTTTTTTTTTTTTCCCCAGAACACCAACCAGCCGAGAAAACGGGAACGAAGAGGAGAAGCTGTGATGCGGGAACATCTGGCGTAAAACTGAGAGGTGAGGCGGTGTGGAGACTGGTAGGTTGTATCTTTCCATGTGCTGCTTTCAAGGGTCATAGGGAAAAAAGATCGCCAAGGAGATGAAGCCCGGGGTGTTGACGTCACCTGGTATCGGTGGAGCCACGTAGCCTCTAGCCATTGACGGGGAGGCTAGCATGCGGCACTGTTGTCTTTCCTGCGGAGTTAAGACGAGCGGCGTCCCCCGTTTGCAGTTCAGTCAGAGCCCGTGTGGGACTGTCCTGGCACCGGCCGGGGTGGACCCGAGAGCTGTGCCGTTCCTGCTGGGCTGTCGCAGCACCCCTCTCGGAACAGGGCCTCAGCAGCGCTCCCGGGAGAGAGAGAGAGAGAGAGAGAGAGACAGAGACAGAGACAGAGACAGAGAGAGAGAGAGAGAGAGAGACAGAGAGAGACAGAGAGAGACAGAGAGAGAGAGAATTGCGCTCGAGAGACAGGGGCAGTTATATTTTCTGTAGCTCCCTGAGCATGCTCCTGGTGTTTATTTTGAGATCTCTTTCTCAGGAAGATTGATTTGAGTCCAGTTACCAGGTTCCTTTGAAGGTTCATATTTGTAGGTGGCGCCCTCTAGCTCCCAGAAGCTTTACTCTCTGGAGATGCTCAGCCCTTGGGGTGGGTGGGGGGTGGGGTGGCAGGGGTCCCAGGGGAGAGGTGCCGGTGCCCACCCCCGCCGGGAGGAAAGAGGTCTTTCCTGCTTCCCGACCGCAGTGCCCGTCTCCACTGCCGGGGCCAGTTTGCGGAGCACGCAGGGAGAAGCTGCCGTAGGTGGGGGCGGCCGTTTTGCAGGCCGGTGCCGGCGGGGAGGCAGGCCGTGTGCCAGTCACAGCACGGTAAGGGGGATGGAGCGCCCGGAGCTCCTGAAAGCTCCCCCGCCTGCCGGGCAGAGTGCACCCGGGCAGTTTGGCGCACCTGTCCTTTCTCCTGAGCGGCAAGCCCTGCGGAAGCCTTGCCCCTTTAGCAGTTCTCTCGCTGTCAGGAAGTCTCTCAGACTGTCCGCCTTTCTTTTGTCCCACAGCGGCCGGATGTGGATCCCTGTGTTGTCCCACAAGTGGCTGGAATCTCAAGTCTCTCGAAGTCTTCCGCCTGTCTCTGCTTTCCAAGCCCACCGATCCTCCAGAGCGCAGCACGTGTACGGTAGGTTCGTGCTCCCAGAGCACATCTCCGGGGCTGTACGTCACACTTCTCCTCGAGGTGACAGCCTGCCGCAGCAGCGTTCTTCCCTGCTGCTCTTCCAGGATTTGGTGTAGTTGTTCTATTTCCATATAGTACGTATGTATGTGGTTTTGGTTTTGGGAGGAGGTTTCCGCCTCCCCTCTCACGTGAGCCGCCGTCTTTAATCCCAGCAGCACATCTTTTTTCTTCTTCTTCTTTTTTTTTTTTTCTTTTCAGTTTCACTTGTCTAGGGTACCTGTCCCCACCCCCTCAACTTCTGGTTTGTCTTCGTCCTTGGATCTCAAGTGAGTCTCCTGTAAGGGAGCACGTAGGTGGTCTTGAGTTTTCATCCCTTCTTTTAACCCTGTGTCTTTTGATTGGAGCCCTCAGAGCCTGTCCTTTTATTCTGACAATTGAGAGCTGTGTCCTTATTGCACTTAAAAAATTTTTTTTGTTATCATTCATCTACAGTCACGTGAAGAACATGATGATCACCAAGTCCCCCCCAAAAACCCCGTTACAGTCGCTGACCATCAGCGTGTAGTAAGATGCTGTAGAATCACTACTTGTCTTCTCTGGGTTGTACAGCCCTCCCCATGCTCCCCCCACCCCACACGTTATACATGCTAATCCTGATGCCCCCTTTCTTTCTCCCCGCCCTTATCCCTCCCTTCCCACCCACCCTGCCCAGCCCCTTTCCCTTTGGTAACTGTGAGTCCACTCTCGGGTTCTGTGAGTCTGCTGCTGTTTTTTTCCTTCAGTTTTTCTTTGTTGTGATACTCCACACATGAGTATAAAGACGGCGTGATCGCCGCTGATCGGAGGGAGGGACAAACAAAAAGGAACACCCCATTTCTAGACAGGAGCAGTTGGGAGCAAAGAGTGTGTTGTGGACTGACGTGTTTATTTGAGTGTCCAAACTTCCCTCTTTATGTGGCTATTACTTCTTTACATTCGTGAACATCATAAAAGCCACTGATTTCAAAGGCCCAGACGCATACTGAGGTGAGAGAAGATGAGAAGGACGTTGCTGCACCACTAAATCTATGGCTGGGCACTGCTGAAACCAAACAAAAAGAATTCACGGTGGCCAGATAGGGCTATTTTCTAGTGGCTGTCTCTGGGGACTCAGACAGAATCCATTTGTTTGATTGTTTGTTTTTTCAGTTTCACTTGTGTAGGGTACCTGTCCCCACCCTGTAAGGGAGCACGTAGGTGGTCTTGAGCTTTCATCCCTTCTTTTAACCCTGTGTCTTTTGTTTGGAGCACTCAAAGCCTGTCCTTTTATTCTGATGATTCAGAGCTGTGCCCTTATTGCACTTCTTAAATTCTTTTTGTCATCATTCATCTACAGTCACGTGAAGAACATTACGTTTACCAGGCTCCCCCCTTCACCAAGTCCCCCGCGAAAACCTCTTACAGTCACTGTCCATCAGTGTAGTTTGGATGCTGTAGACCCCTTCACCATGTCCCCCCGACACACCCCGTTACAGTCGCTGTCCATCAGCGTGTAGTAAGATGCTGTAGAATCACTACTTGTCTTCTCTGGGTTGTACAGCCCTCCCCATGCTCCCCCCGCCCCACACATTCTACATGCTAATCCTGATGCCCCCTTTCTTTCTCCCCGCCCCTATCCCTCCCTCCCTCCCCACCCACCCTCCCCAGTCCCTTTCCCTTTGGTAACTGTTAGTCCACTCTCGGGTTCTGTGAGTCTGCTGCTGTTTTTCTCCTTCAGTTTTTCTTTGTTGTTATACTCCACACACGAGTGAAATCATTTGGTACTTGTCTTTCTCCGCCTGGCTTATTTCACTGAGCATAATACCGTCTAGCTCCGTCCACATCATTGCAAATGGTAGGATTTGTTTTCTTCTTATGGCTGCTTGCTGCACTTTTTAAACTGGATTTTTCATTCTTCTTTTTTGTTTGTAGTTTCGCTATGTGCTTTCACCATTACTCTCCTGGTTTATGAGCAATAGCTTTTATTAATTGATATGTACCTATATCTCTCTCTCTATCTCTCTGTCTCTCTATCTATCTCTCTATCTATCTGTCTATCTATCTATCTATCTATCTATCTATGAATCAATCATCTTTTTGTCTGCCCTTCTGTCCTTATGTACAAGAACAGTCAACAACATAGGCTATGTCACTTCCCTACATTATGCCTCCAAAAATCTTGCAAGGTAACTAGGCCGTAGGGAGAGCACTGGGTTTTCACCGAGACACTTGCAGGTCGAGTCAGCCGCGTGCACCTACAAAACCAGGAAATGGTGGTGCAGGGACTTGAACCCGTATCTCTGTCCTCTGTCCTCTTTTACCTCCTTCTCGCTTGCTGACTGTATTTAGCCACATTCACTGACTAAGTGCTCCCTGAAGACCACAAGTATCCTTCCTCTGGGCCTCTTGTCGACAGAAAAGTAAACTTGGTGCTTTGCTCACCACCATGTTTGAGGGACATCGGCGTGATCGCCGCTGATAGGAGGGAGGGACAAATAAAAAGGAACACCAGTTTCTAGACAGGAGCAGTTGGGAGCAAAGAGTGTGCTGTGGAGTGACGTGTTGGGTTAAGCATCCAAACTTCCCTCGGTATCTGGTTATTGCCTCTTTACATTCGTGAACATCATAAAAGCCACTGATTTCAAAGGCCCAGACGCATATTATTACCGCAATTCAGTTGTTGAGGTGAGAGACGATGAGAAGGGCGTTGCTGCACCACTAAATCTATGGCTGGGCCCTGCTGAAACCAAACAAAAAGAATTCACGGTGGCCAGATAGGGCTATTTTCTAGTGACTGTCTCTGGGGACTCAGACAGAATCCGTTTGTTTGTTTGTTTGTTTGTTTGTTTGTTTGTTTGTTTCTCAGTTTCACCTGTGTAGGGTACCTGTCCCCGCCCCTTCGGCTTCTAGTCTGTCTGTGTCCTTGGATCTCAAGTGAGTCTCCTGTAAGGGAGCACGTAGATGGTCTTGAGCGAGAGATAGCTTTGTTTAGTATGATGCTCTCCTATCTACCTACCTACCTATCCCTTTATCTATCTACCTATCTATCTATCTATGATCTATCATCTATCTACTCTCATCTGTGTATCTATCTAATTAATCTATCACCTATATGTATGTATATCAACCCAATCTATGTATCAATCATCTGTCTGTCTATGTAATCTGTTGTCTCACTTTTGTCAACGTTCTGTCACTAGGTGCAGTTTGATTCCTCTGTGTCCTTCTCAGAGAAGTCTCAATTCCTTGTGTCTGTTTATGTGAGTTAGCTGTGTGTTTGGGTCTTGAGAGGAGTGGCCTTGGGTGGGAACTTCTCCTGCGTAGGTGGCACGAGTCTGCTGGGTGTGGACGGTGTGGTTGGCGGGCTGGGCTCTTGAACCTGTGCGGGCCAGGGCCCTCCGGCTGCTCTGCCCCTGGGCCGTTCCCGCTGTGGCGGCTGCGTGAGCTGCGGGGCATATCCGAGGCCCCACGCAGGGAGCACCCTGGCTGGCCTGCGGGGTCCGAGGCAGGTGCATGCCCAGTAGTAGGTCTTTTTGCCTGTGCACCGATGTCACCTCGGCGGCCCTGCTTGCTGGCCCATCTCCAGAGAGCATGCGTGTAGTCACTGGTTAAGGGAACTGCCTTTTGGTGACACGCAGGGCTCTTGTGGGCCGGTGGCCCGTGGGCTTGCTGAGGTGGCAGGCCAGCTAGCTTGTGGGGAAACTGCTCCCCTCTGCTGTCAAGGTGGAGGTGGAGTTTCAGTGCATTTAGGCATTTAGATGTGAGTGAGGTCTCTCTGAAATGGAATAGTAGCGTTGAGAGCTATGTTTCCGTTCGTATGAAAAGGGTGCTGAGCATAAAGAGTTGGGTGATGGTGGCAGGAATTCTAGGAATGTTTATGTCCCCGCACTTATTTATTTTCTGTTAAGGGAGGTGATTCTGAAGTAACTTTTTACTCACGGATGAAGGTGGTGCATAAGGTCATCCCACGTCAGCCATGGTGAGATGAAGTGGTGTAGTAGAATTAAAGCCTGTACACCTTGGCCTGATACATAGGAGACACACCGTGGGTGCTCTTTGCTGCCCTCCTGTCCTGGCTTATTACCTTAACTAACTCGATGGTTCAGAGTGGTCCCAGCAACATTTCCGGCAAGATCTTTCTAAAATTGCATAGAATCACTTGGCAAAGATATCCCCAGAGGCTAGTGGAGAACTTTACTCTTTCTGGTCATAGTTTGCAAGATGTTTGCCCTATCCTGCGTTCCTTTGTTACTTTTGCATCTCCTGTGATTGTAGACCGATGGGGCAGTGGCGTACACACACACACACACACGCGCACACGCACACGCACACACGCACGCACAGGCGCGCGCACACGCACGCACACAGACACACACACACACACACACACACACACACACGGCTGAGAGTTAACGGAGACCCCAGTTATAGGAAACTGCAGCCCGCACTTTAAAAAAGAAACGCGCATAAGTTGTGCTCCTGGCGTGCCCCCCATAGGGAGCGGACTTCAAAGTGCAGAGGTGGTTGGACACAGATACCTATGCAGACACCTAAGCACAGATATCTATGCGTAGGCTCTCTCCATCCATCGTCTTAAGTGCGTCTCTGTTTACCTACATATCTATGTTAGTCTACTCAAGCTGATAACCAGAGTGTCATTGAGTGGGGGCTTCATCCATAGACACTGATTTCTCACCATTCTGGAAGCAGAAGTCCAAGACCAAGGCAGGTTCAGTTCCTGGTGAGGTCCCTTCTTCTGGCTTGCATACGGCCGCATCCCTGCTGTGTCCTCACAGGGTCGAGGGAGAAAGCTCTGTCCTCTGTTCCTCTTAATAGCACTGATTGCATAATGGCAGCTCCACCCACACCCTCATGATGATAGCTTCCGAACCAAATTACCTCCAAAGGCCCCACCTCCCAAGACCATGACAGTGGGGGTTAGGGCTTCAACCCTGACTCAATTCAAATATGAACTTGTGTGTGTGTGTGTGTGTGTGTGTGTGTGTGTGTGTGTGTGGTGGTGGCGGCGGGGGGTTAGGAGGAGCAGAAGATGGTGAGGTGAGGGCCCAAAAATTCAGTTCATAACTCTGTATCTATCTATCATCTATCTATTCTCTATCTAATCTATCAATATCTTATCATCTGTCTTTCTAACGTAACCTACCTATATCATCTATCCTATCTAGTCTATCATCCGTCATCTATATATGTCTTATCTATCTGTGATCTCTGTCAATCTGTTCGTCTAACCTATGAATATCTATCATCTATCTAATGTATCTATTTCTAATCTATCATCTGTCACCTGTCTGTCACCTACCTGTTGTCATCTTTTTGTCTACCCATCTATCCTTATGTACAGAACAGTGTAAGATAAATTCTAGCTGAAATAAGCAGGTGAAGGGAGGCAACAAAGGGCCCGGTAGTTTATTTGAACGCAAATACCCGGGCGAGATTTCCCCGGTCTATAGAAATGGAGGCTGGGGAATTCACACTTAAGTAGACAGGCAGGCAGCGAGATTTTCGAGAAGGTAGGGGGAGGCAGAGCTTAGATTTACAGCAGCACGAGGATTGGCTAGCCCAAGGCATATTTTTCAGGTTGGGAGGGGGCAACAGCCAAGAACTTCGGCCCATCATCAGTGTCCCACGTGGGAGGGGGCAGCAGCCGGAGACATTGGCACATCATCAGTGTCCGACGTGCTCGCTCCTCCCATCAGTGCCCCCAGCCTTACAAACAGTTAACAACACGGCTATCTAACATGGCTGGCTATCTATCTGTCTGTCTGTCTGTCTGTCTGTCTGTCTGTCTGTCTGTCTATCTATCTATCTATCTATCAATCATATATTCAATCTATCTATACCTGTCATCTATCCTATCTAATCTATCATCTATCTATCTGTCTATCTGTCCTATCTATCTATCATCATGTTTTTGTCTACCCATCTGTCTTTATGTACAGAACAGTTCACAAGATGGCTTATATGTCACTTCCCTACTTATGTTTCCAAAAGCCTGCAAGGTAACTAGGCCCTAGAGACAGACAGCACTGGGTTCACCGAGACATTTGCACATCGAGTCAACAGCGTGTGACTACAAAACTAGTCGATGGTGGTGCGGGGACTTCAACCCATATCTCTGTCCCCGGTCCTCTTTGCCCTCCTTGCTGACGGTATTCTAGCCGCATTTGTTGACTGACTGCTCCCTGAAGACCACAAGCATCCCTCCTCTTGGCTTTTTCAGTAATTTATCCCATTGTATGGAATGCTTTTCCCTCAGATACCTGGTTCTGTCACCTCCTTCTAGACTGTTCAAGTCCCACCTCCCTGGTGAGGCTTACCCTGTCCACTGTTTATTTTGAAAGCCCTGCTTCTCTCTGCCTACAATCTCAGTCCTCCATATCCTGCTTTTCATTCTTCATAGTGTTTGTTACCGGCTAAGCTACCGGAAAACTTACAGATGTTCATTGTCTCTTTCCTCCCCTCCAACTAGAACGTGGTCTCCACAGGTTAGGAATTCTGCGTGTATTGAGTCTGGTGGAGACCCTGCAGACTCTAGGGTCAGCGAGAAGTGGGCACAGTTGTAACTCAACGTGGCTTGACATGTTAGCAGTTTAGGTTAGAGTCAGGCCAGGCGGTCATTAAAGAGGACCTTTTCTGATATTACTAAGCTACTTGGTAAATTCTAAGTAAGCTTACATTTTCAATAATCACACAGCAGGCAGAAGCACTTCCTTCTGTCGTTCCTCCAGCCTCGAGGACCTGGATGCCAAATCCGTTCTCTCGTGGGGAAGTGGGAGTGTGTGAGGATGATCGGCCAAAGTCTTAAGTTACACAAGGCACACACATACAGAATTAAACATGTTTAAAAACCAAAATGATGAGAGAGGTTGCCTGTGTCACAGCAGGGATTCCCTAGCCCCCAGTGAGCTCAGAGCAGTGGGAGAGGAGAGGGAAGGGGCCACATAAGCCAACCCGGTCTCCTTCCTCTGGACTTGCCTCCCCCTGGGTTGTCATCCATTAAACGCTCAGCACGCAGACCTCGCGGTGAGCACGCACAGTCATAAAACGCGGCTACTTCCACATCCCAGTCGCTGGGGCACGGAACACGTTGCGTAGTTAAGTGTGGCTCAGAACACTATCACTCATGTATGTGTGTTCTTCCTCTGTCGCCGAGTCAAAGAGTAAACAGAGCAGAGGCATACTAGCAAGAGCAGGGTTTAGTGTGAATATATAATATACGCACATACTGTGGGAAAGACTTTGTTAAATGGATAGGAGGACATAGGCCTTGTCTGGAGCCGGGGGAGGCCTGTAGGTGCCGTTGGCAAGGGCTGTGGCGTGTCCACCGGGTCGGAGGCCGAGTTAGGGGTAGGGCCGAGGCCGTCGGCTGTGCCTCCCGCGGCATCGTGTGGGTCCAGGGCTGACCGGAGGATGACCGCCCGCGCGGTGGGTGTCTGAGGTGCGCAGGAGGCCGGCGGTGGCGCCGCCCACGGCCTCGTGCGAGGCCGGTGGGGACCGGAAGATGACGGCCACCGAGGGTGGCGTCGTGTCCATCGGCTCGACCCGAGCGTCATCGTCGGCCTTCGGGCCGGCGGTGGTGCTGCCCACGGCCTCGTGTGGCGCCGGGGGAGACCGCAAGATCACGGCCAGCCAGGGTGGCGTCGTGTCCACTGGTTCGTCTTGAGCGTCAGCGTCGGCCTTAAGGCCGGCGCTTGTCCTGCCCATGGCCTTGTCTGGGGCCGGGGATCAGTTGTAGGTGCCTTTCCCGAGGGTGGTGGCGGGCCCATCGGGTCATCGTCCGACTTGGGGGTAGGGCCGAGGCCGTCGTCTGTGCCTCCCACGGCATCGTGTGGGTCCAGGGCAGACCGGACGATGACCGCCCGCGCGGTGGGTGTCTGAGGTGCGCAGGAGGCCGGCGGTGGCGCCGCCCACGGCCTGGTGTGGGGCCCGGTGGGGACCGGAAGATGACGGCGAGCGACGGTGGCGTCGTGTCCATTGGCTCGCCTTGAGAGTCAGAGTGAGCCTTCGGGCCGGCGCCTGTGCTGCCCACTGCGTCGTCTGGGGCCCGGGGGGACGAGTAGGTGCCTTTCCCGATGGCGGAGGCGTGCCCATCGGGTCCTAGTCCGACTTGCGGGTACCGGTCCGAGGCCGTCGTCTGTGCCTCCCACGGCATCGTGTGGGGCCAGGGGAGGCCGGCGGTGCCGCTGCCCACGGCCTCGTGTGGGGCTGGGGGGGGGGGGGCCGGAAGATGACGGCCATCGAGGGGGGTGTCGTGTCCCATCGGCTCGTCTTGAGCGTCAGCGTCAGCCTTCGGGCGGGCGCTTGTGCTGCCCTGGGCCTTGCCTGGGGCCGGGGGGGCAGTTGTAGGTGCCTTTCCCGAGGGCGGCGGCGTGCCCATCGGGTCCGAGGCTGACTTACGGGTAGGGCCGAGGCCGTCGTCTGTGCCTCCCACGGCATCGTATGGGGCCAGGGGAGACCAGACGACGACCGCCCGCGCGGTGGTTGTCGGAGGCACACAGGAGGCCGGCGGTGGTGCTGCCCATGGCCCCGTGCGGGGCCGGGGGCGACCGGAAGATGACGGCCATGGAGGGTGGCGTCGTGTCCATGGGCTCGTCCCCGGCGTCATCGCCGGCCCTCGGGCCGAAGGTGGAGCTGCCCACGGCCCCGTGCGCGGCCGGGGGCGACCGGAAGATGACGGCCATGGAGGGTGGCGTCGTGTCCATGGGCTCGTCCCGGGCGTCATCGCCGGCCCTCGGGCCGAAGGTGGTGCTGCCCACGGCCCCGTGCGGGGCCGGGGGCGACCGGAAGATGACGGCCATGGAGGGTGGCGTCGTGTCCATGGGCTCGTCCCGGTCGTCATCGCCGCCCTTCGGGCCGAAGGTGGAGCTGCCCACGGCCCCGTGCGCGGCCGGGGGCGACCGGAAGATGACGGCCATGGAGGGTGGCGTCGTGTCCATGGGCTCGTCCCGGTCGTCATCGCCGGCCCTCGGGCCGAAGGTGGTGCTGCCCACGGCCCCGTGCGGGGCCGGGGGCGACCGGAAGATGACGGCCATGGAGGGTGGCGTCGTGTCCATGGGCTCGTCGTCCTGAGCATCAGCCTTCAGGCTGGCGCCTGTGCAGCCCACGCACTTGTCCGTGGCCAGGGGGCAGTTGTGGGTGCCTTTCCCGAAGGCGGTGGCGTGCCCATCGGGTCGTCGTCCGCCTTGCGGGTAGGGCCGAGGCCGTCGTCTGTGCCTCCCACGGCATCGTATGGGGCCAGGGGAGACCAGACGACGACCGCCCGCGCGGTGGTTGTCTGAGGCGCGCAGGAGGCCGGCGGTGGCGCTGCCCATGGCCTTGTCTGTTGGCTGACTCTGGATGGCGGTTTCACAGAGGCAGGACACCTCGAGGCGGGCTGGTAGTGGTGCCCGTGTGCCCTGCAGAGGAGGAGCTCGTCTGGGTGGTCTCTCTCCAGCCGTCTGCTGGGAGCCTAGGATGGTCCAGAGGCCCAGGACTGCTCCCCGTGGAAGTGGGAACTCTGTTGGGAAAAGTGGGAAAAGCCAGCCGCTAAAGGCACAGGATCCCCAGTGGAACAGCCTGTGACCAGGGCAGCGGGCAGGTGCAGGGTGCTCCCTGGCAGGAGGGGTAGGGGCCAGCGTCCCGGGGACGGGAAGGACCGGCGGGCGAAGAAGGTGGGGCTGGGGAGGCGGCGGGCGGGGTGGGGCACGAACCTTAGGAAGGAGGAAACTGTCCACACGGGAAAATGGGTTGTGGTGTGCGCCAAACGATCCGAGGAAAGGGTCTGAAGCTAGGGAGAGGGTCTCCTTTGCCACTAACTCCTTCTCAGGCCAAGCACGCACTGAGCTGCCCAGCTAGGGCGAGCCTGGTATGTATGTCAGCCAGGGGACGCATCACAAAGCGGCCTGGGCCGCTGTGACGTCACCCAGGGGCCGCATCACCAAGCCCCCTCCCCCCCCCCCCCCCCCCACTGCCTTAAGCACACCGGCCCCGCCCAGAGGAGACCCTGGGCCAAGGCCACGGCGCGGCCCCAAGGCCAACCCCAGTAGAATCCCTAGCCCCCGGGACTGCCCGCTGAGGGCCGTGCGGGTGTTCGGACCGACGAGGCCACCGTGCGGACCGTCGAGGGCTGCAGTGCCCGCGTCTGTCGGAGCTCAGCCCGCCCGGGTGCCGGCTCTGCATGTTCTCGGCACCCGGGGTGCGGCGGGCGGCAAGTGCCTTGCCCCCCACCCCCACCCCCCCGCCCGCCCCCCCGCGCTCCCGGAGGCCAGGGCCTGCTCACGGCCCGGCGCGGAGCCACCCAGAGGCTGCCCGGGGCACGGCCCGCCCTTTCCCGGGCGTTCCCAGCTTCTCTGGGACACCGGGAGCCAGGCATGCCTTCTCGGCCATGGCCAGCCAGGCGGCTGACTTCTGAGGAGGGCGCAGACCCCATGACTTGCCGTCCTAGCTAGCGGGCAGGTTCTTTCTTTGCTTCTCACAGAAAGCGTAGGTCGGGGACCACCGGGTCTCAGCATAGCCACATCCCGCATTCTGACTGGGCCTGGCTGCCCAGATTTTCTCTCTGATCTAGTTTTGGGGGCCTGTGTCTCGTACGTGAATAACACAGCAGAGTATAAACTGGGAAACACTTTTTATTTTTAAAATGCTTCTCCTTTAGACTCTCGGTCTCGATGGCGTCGCCGTTCCTGCCCGTCAGCCAAGCTGGAAGCTTGCGGGGCGACCTCGCCTCCTCTCAGCAGTCAGCCTGTCCATTCCCGATCCCGACTGTTCATCCTTTACGTTTTTTTTTTAAACTCTACTTTTTATTTTTATTTTTATTTTTATTTTATTTATTTTTTTAGTTTATTATTTTTTATTGAAGGGTAGTTGACGCACAGTATTACATTACGTTAGTTTCAAGTGTACAACACAGTGATAAAACATTTATATACATAATTCTAGGTTCCAGCTATCGCCCTACCAAGCTGTTACAATATCTTGACTATATTCCTTACGCTATCCATTACATCCCGGTTACTTATTTATTTTACCATTGGAAGTCTTGTCCTTTTTTTTTTTTTTTTTTTTTCTGTGAGGGCATCTCTCATATTTATTGATCAAATGGTTGTTAAGGACAATAAAATTCTGTATAGGGGAGTCAATGCTCAATGCACAATCATTAATCCACCCCAAGCCTAATTTTCGTCAGTCTCCAATCTTCTGAGGCATAACAAACAAGTTCTTACATGGAGAACAAATTCTTACATAGTGAATAAGTTACATAGTGAACAGTACAAGGGCAGTCATCACAGAAACTTTCGGTTTTGCTCATGCATTATGAACTATAAACAGTCAGTTCAAATATGAATACTCATTTGGTTTTTATACTTGATTTATATGTGGATACCACATTTCTCTCTTTATTATTATTATTATTTTTAGTAAAATGCTGAAGTGGAAGGTAGATACAAAATAAAGGTAGAAAACATAGTTTAGTGTTGTAAGAGGGCAAATGTAGATGATCAGGTGTGTGCCTGTAGACTATGTGTTAATCCAAGCTAGACCAGGGCAATAAAACATCCACGTATGCAGAAGATTTCTCTCAGAACGGTGGGGTGAGGTTCTAAGCCTCACCTCTGTTGATCCCCAATTTCTCACCTGATGACCCCCCTGCGACTGTGCCTGTCTTAGGTTGTTCCTCCCTTGAGGAATCTTACCCGTCTCTGGCTAACCAGTCATCTTCCGGGGCCATACAGGGAAATGTAGAGTTGGTAAGTGAGAGAGAAGCCTTATTGTTTGAAATGGTTAGCTTTCTATTTCTTTGCATGGTTATGCCCTGTAGCTTCTATGCCCAGCATCTGTCTTGAGGTATCTTTACCACTTGGAAGAATTATGATACTCGGTAAATTTGATATGAGGCACGAATTCTATTTAAGGGTTGTAATTAGGAAGGAAGAAGAAAAGCTATAGAAGTAGCAGGCGGAAGAAAACATGGGAAGATTGATTATTTCTTTGACATATCTTCTTGTAGAGTAACTTCAGCATGTATAGGTTTTAAGCTACTACTTAAATTGCGCACACACGTTAACATAATAGGAGTATAGTTACATAACCAAAGCATACCTGTAATTACCAGCCATCTCCAGTGAAACCGAGAAAACCAGTTAGGCACCTTAGGCATTTGTGAAAACTTATCTATGATGTGGTGGATATTGTCCAACTGAACTTGAACAGTCTGAGAGAAATCAGACAGATTAAAACAATCCATTCCTGGGGAATGTTCACATCCCTTATGTTCTTTTAACAGTAAATAGTCTGTAGTTGTAAGATTTTGGAGCGCTACAATTTGCACTTCTCCTAATTCTTGGTTGAGTTCCAACAGTATAGATCCAGTCAAATTTGTTGTTTTACCGTATGCACAGGCCAGCTTAGATGTCTCCTTCATTCCCATGGCAAGTCCAGGAACTGGTGGGATGAGTGCATCTACAGCTGTAGCAGTGCGTGGATCTTTGTTGGGGTTTTTTGATGATCATCTTTCGGCATGAGTCTTCCAGAGAGTGCTGATGTTGGAAGTTCTTTTTCATATCGTATCTTAGTTCATTTTCGGGGTAGCCCAATTAGGCTTTGATCCTCTGTATAAACACAAACAGACCCTTTGCCTACACTTTTATATGCCCTTTATACCCTTGTGTAGAACTGATTGGCGGTTACCACACAGGAACTGCCCTTTTTTTTTTGTTTTTTTGTTTTGTTTTTGGTATCACTAATCTACACTTACATGACGAATATTATGTTTACTAGGCTCTCCCCTATACCAGGTCTCCCCTATAAACCCCTTTACAGTCACTGTCCATCAGCAGAGCAAAATGTTGTAGAATCACTACTTGCCTTCTCTGTGCTGTACAGCCCTCCCTTTTCTCCCACACCCCCCCCCCATGCATGCTAATCTTAATACCCCCCTACTCCTCCCCCCCCCCCCCCTTATCCCTCCCTACCCACCCCTCCTCCCCAGTCCCTTTCCCTTTGGTACCTGTTAGTCCATTCTTGAGTTCTGTGATTCTGCTGCTGTTTTGTTCCTTCAGTTTTTCCTTTGTTCTTATATTCCACAGATAAGTGAAATCATTTGGTATTTCTCTTTCTCCACTTGGCTTGTTTCACTGAGCATAATACCCTCCAGCTCCATCCATGTTGCTGCAAATGGTTGGATTTTCCCTTTTCTTATGGCTGAGTAGTATTCCATTGTGTATATGTACCACATCTTCTTTATCCATTCATCTATCGATGGACATTCAGGTTGCTTCCAATTCTTGGCTACTGTAAATAGTGCTGTGATAAACATAGGGGTGCACTGATCTTTCTCATACTTGATTGCTGCATTCTTAGGGTAAATTCCTAGGAGTGAAATTCCTGGGTCAAATGGTAAGTCTGTTTTGAGCATTTTGATGTACCTCCATACTGCTTTCCACAATGGTTGAACTAACTTACATTCCCAGCAGCAGTGTAGGAGGGTTCCCCTTTCTCCACAGCCTCGCCAACATTTGTTGTTGTTTGTCTTTTGGATGGCAGCCATCCTTACTGGTGTGAGGTGATACCTCATTGTAGTTTTAATTTGCATTTCTCTGATAATTAGCGATGTGGAGCATCTTTTCATGTGTCTGTTGGCCATCTGTATTTCTTTTTTGGAGAACTGTCTGTTCAGTTCCTCTGCCCATTTTTTAAATTGGGTTATTTGTTTTTTGTTTGTTGAGGCGTGTGAGCTCTTTATATATTCTGGATGTCAAGCCTTTATCGGATCTGTCATTTTCAAATATATTCTCCCATACTGTATGTAGGGTTCCTTTCTGTTCTATTGATGGTGTCTTTTGCTGTACAGAAGCTTTTCAGCTTAATATAGTCCCACTTACTCATTTTTGCTGTTGTTTTCCTTGCCCGGGGAGATATGTTCAAGAAGAGGTCACTCATGTTTATGTCTAAGAGGTTTTTGCCTATGTTTTCTTCCAAGAGTTTAAGGGTTTCGTGACTTACATTCAGGTCTTTGATCCATTTTGAGTTTACTTTTGTATATGGGGTTAGACAATGGTCCAGTTTTGCCAGCACCACCTGTTGAAGAGACTGTCATTTTGCCACTGTATGTCCATGGCTCCTTTATCAAATATTAATTGACCATATATGTCTGGGTTAATGTCTGGATTCTCTAGTCTGTTCCATTGGTCTGTGGCTCTGCTCTTGTGCCAGTACCAAACTGTCTTGATTACTATGGCTTTATGGTAGAGCTCGAAGTTGGGGAGTGCAGATCTCAGCATTTTTTTATCCCCCTAGGTTCACTTACACTTTGGAGGTCTACCTCCCATCCTGGTTACTAGGTTCCTTAATTGATAGAGGGGCTGGAAGAAGCAGAACAGCATGTAGATGAAGTTAAAGTATAAAGTGGGCTTTTTCTAGGCTGAGTATATTTCACAGTGTCATGAGCCTCATCCCATTTCTGTGCTTTGTCTCACTGCAAATGCAGAGAGTGGATTGAGAAGGTGTCTCCAAAATTTGCACTTTTGTTTTGACAGTCAAAACTTCCTGGTAACATCCAGCTAGTCCTCATCTTGGTCACCAGAGGCAGCAGCGAACGGGTAACGTGGGTGCTGTCTCTCAGAAGTGGAACCTGCTGCTTAGACATTCTTTGTTCTCCAGTGTAGTCAGAGCAGCAGAAAGTCTAGTCATCATACTCAGGAAATTAAAATTCTAGATTTGGGAATTTTCCCCCTAACTACACCCTCTCGTGCTGCCTTGCAAGTGCTCAGAGACAGCCAGGAAGCATCTCCAGCGGAAGTGGAGCTTGCACTGCCCCATTCGACGTGGCAACAGGGAGTCGCTGGACCACCTCATCTTCCCTGTCGGGTTTTTCCAGTCTGAACCCCGAGAGGAGTGGAACCCCTCGCATTGCAAAGCTGAGCACACACGGCAGCTGTTCAGCTGCTCTGACTCCAGGATTTTTTTCTTCGCAAGCCCCTGTGTGTCAGGCTGGGTGGTGAGGTGACAGCTGAGGCTGGGGGAGTGGAGAGCGGCTGACAGGAAAACAGACTCCTGAAGCCATTTCTCCCATCTCTCTGCCCCGTGTCCCTGGGGAGGAGGGCCTCCTTGGCCTTGGCATTATGCCGGAAGCCTTCACTTTATCCTCCTGAAAGGGATCGTCCTTGGTGCAGATCAATGTCATGACTGTGAAGGAAATTATGGTGGAAGTGGGAAGCTCTGTGCCTCGTCTTGGGGAGAGGGAGGTCCCTGCAGGCATTATGGGTATGTGGGGACACCTGTTGTGATATGACTGATGATAAGTAAATATTTGGTAATTGAGATGACCAAAATACATTTCCTAGGTATTTTTGCTCCTCGTGCACAATTCCTGAAAATCCTTCTGAGCCATAACTGTCCAATGGGTGTCTTGTTAGGTTAATGCAGAGGCTTTGGGGCCCTATCCTAGGTTAGAGGCTGGTTGCCAGGGGCACCAAGCTTGTGATTAGAGGATGGAAATTATTAGCCCTCAGCCCCCAGGGAAGAGGAAAGGGATGAGGGCTGGAGGCTGAATCAGCAATGGCCAGTGATTTAGTCAGTCATGACTCTGCAGTGAAGCCCTCACAAAACCCTAAGAGAAGAGCACATCTCTCTCATCTCCTGTTTCTCTGTCAGAGCTTCCATGCCTGGGGAACCAGGTGGCCTGCACATGCCACCAGGCCAGGCCCCAAGCACCCCAGGAGGATAGAAGCTCTTTTATTTGGGACCTTGCCATATGTGTGTGTTCATCCGGCTGTTGTGTCCTTTATGGTACTCTTTGTTAAACGTGAGTGTTCTTCTGAGATTCTGAGGCACCTTAGCAACTTGGGCAGACCTAAAGGGGAAGTTGTTGGAACCCGCAATCTTAGCCTGCAGGTGGGAAGCACAAGCTAATTGCGTGGGGCTTGCAACCAGGCTCTGGAGCTGGGGAGGAGGGCAGTCTTGAGGATAGAAACCTTACCCTGTAGAATCTGGTGTTGTCTCTGGGCAGATAGCCTCAGCATTGAGTTCTCAGACACCCTGCTGGTGTTCAAGAATTGCTTGGTGGTGTATGCATTGGAAACAGGTCCAGTATCCTGAAAGGAGTTACACTGCTGTGTATGAAAAAGAACGCTGGGTCATATGAAACCGCTATTAATATAGGTAGGAACCACCACACTGTTTTCCATAGTAGCTGCACCAATTTACATGGTCACAAACAGTGCATGACGGTTCCCTTTTGTCCACATCCTCATAAATAACTTGTTATTTCTTGTTTTTTTGGGGAACTAGCCATTCTGAATGCTGTGAGGTGATAGCTCATTGTGATTTTTTTGTTGTTACCATTAGAGTACAATTACATGAGCAACATTGTGGTTACTAGACTCCCCCCCATTATCAAGTCCGCTCCCCGCACCCCATTACAGTCGCTGTCCATCAATGTAGTAAGATGCTATGGAATCACTACCTGTCTTCTGTGTGTTACACTGCAATCCCTGTGGCCCCCCACCCCCTACATTATGTGTGCGGATCGTAATGCCCCCTTTACCCCCTTATCGCTCCCTCCCCACCCGTCCTCCCAGGTCCCTTTCCCTTTGGTAACTGTTAGTCCATTCTTGGGTTCTGTGAGTCTGCTGCTGTTTTGTTCCTTCCCGTTTTTGCTTTGTTCTCATACCTCACAGAGGAGTGAAATCCTTGGATACTTGTCTTTCTCCACCTGGCTTATTTCACTGAGCATAACACCCTCTAGCTCCGTCCGTGTTGTTGCAAATGGTGGTAGGATTTGTTTTCTTCCTATGGCTGAGTGATATTCCGTAGTGTGTATGTACCACCTCTTCTTTATCCCTTCATCTCCCGATGGACACTTAGGTTGCTTCCCTTTCTTGGGTATTGTAAGTAGTGCTGTGATCAACATAGGGGTGCATCTGTCTCTTTCAAACTGGGCTCCTGCACTCTTAGGGTAAATTCCTAGGAGAGGAATTCCTGGGTCAAATGGCATTTCTGTTCTTTGGTTTTTGGGGGAACCTCCATACCGCTTTCCACAATGGTTGAGCTGACTGACATTCCCACCAGCAGTGTAGGAGGGTTCCCCTTTCTCCACACCCTCGCCGACATCTGTTGTTGTCTGTCTTTTGGGTGGTGGCCATCCTAACTGGTGTGAGGTGATACCCCGTTGTGGTTTTAGTGTGCATTTCTCTGATGGTTAGCGATGTGGAGCGTCTTTTCCATGTGCCTGCCGGCCACCTGAAATTGCTTCTGTGGAGAAGTGTCTGTTGAGAGCCTCTGCCCATTTTGTAACTGGATTCATTTGCTTTTTGTGTGTTGAGGTTCGTGAGCTCTTGATACATGTTTTGGATGGCAACGCCTTATCAGATATGTCATCGGTGAGTATATTCTCCCATACTGAAGGATGTCTTTTGGTTCTACTGATGGTGGTCAAACAGAATCTTACGAAACCCCCTACCACTTCATTCCAAATCTGACTAATTTTTTTTTTTTTTTTTTTCCCAGAACACCAACCAGCCGAGAAAACGGGAACGAAGAGGAGAAGCTGTGATGCGGGAACATCTGGCGTAAAACTGAGAGGTGAGGCGGTGTGGAGACTGGTAGGTTGTATCTTTCCATGTGCTGCTTTCAAGGGTCATAGGGAAAAAAGATCGCCAAGGAGATGAAGCCCGGGGTGTTGACGTCACCTGGTATCGGTGGAGCCACGTAGCCTCTAGCCATTGACGGGGAGGCTAGCATGCGGCACTGTTGTCTTTCCTGCGGAGTTAAGACGAGCGGCGTCCCCCGTTTGCAGTTCAGTCAGAGCCCGTGTGGGACTGTCCTGGCACCGGCCGGGGTGGACCCGAGAGCTGTGCCGTTCCTGCTGGGCTGTCGCAGCACCCCTCTCGGAACAGGGCCTCAGCAGCGCTCCCGGGAGAGAGAGAGAGAGAGAGAGAGAGACAGAGACAGAGACAGAGACAGAGAGAGAGAGACAGAGAGAGACAGAGAGAGACAGAGAGAGACAGAGAGAGAGAGAATTGCGCTCGAGAGACAGGGGCAGTTATATTTTCTGTAGCTCCCTGAGCATGCTCCTGGTGTTTATTTTGAGATCTCTTTCTCAGGAAGATTGATTTGAGTCCAGTTACCAGGTTCCTTTGAAGGTTCATATTTGTAGGTGGCGCCCTCTAGCTCCCAGAAGCTTTACTCTCTGGAGATGCTCAGCCCTTGGGGTGGGTGGGGGGTGGGGTGGCAGGGGTCCCAGGGGAGAGGTGCCGGTGCCCACCCCCGCCGGGAGGAAAGAGGTCTTTCCTGCTTCCCGACCGCAGTGCCCGTCTCCACTGCCGGGGCCAGTTTGCGGAGCACGCAGGGAGAAGCTGCCGTAGGTGGGGGCGGCCGTTTTGCAGGCCGGTGCCGGCGGGGAGGCAGGCCGTGTGCCAGTCACAGCACGGTAAGGGGGATGGAGCGCCCGGAGCTCCTGAAAGCTCCCCCGCCTGCCGGGCAGAGTGCACCCGGGCAGTTTGGCGCACCTGTCCTTTCTCCTGAGCGGCAAGCCCTGCGGAAGCCTTGCCCCTTTAGCAGTTCTCTCGCTGTCAGGAAGTCTCTCAGACTGTCCGCCTTTCTTTTGTCCCACAGCGGCCGGATGTGGATCCCTGTGTTGTCCCACAAGTGGCTGGAATCTCAAGTCTCTCGAAGTCTTCCGCCTGTCTCTGCTTTCCAAGCCCACCGATCCTCCAGAGCGCAGCACGTGTACGGTAGGTTCGTGCTCCCAGAGCACATCTCCGGGGCTGTACGTCACACTTCTCCTCGAGGTGACAGCCTGCCGCAGCAGCGTTCTTCCCTGCTGCTCTTCCAGGATTTGGTGTAGTTGTTCTATTTCCATATAGTACGTATGTATGTGGTTTTGGTTTTGGGAGGAGGTTTCCGCCTCCCCTCTCACGTGAGCCGCCGTCTTTAATCCCAGCAGCACATCTTTTTTCTTCTTCTTCTTTTTTTTTTTTTCTTTTCAGTTTCACTTGTCTAGGGTACCTGTCCCCACCCCCTCAACTTCTGGTTTGTCTTCGTCCTTGGATCTCAAGTGAGTCTCCTGTAAGGGAGCACGTAGGTGGTCTTGAGTTTTCATCCCTTCTTTTAACCCTGTGTCTTTTGATTGGAGCCCTCAGAGCCTGTCCTTTTATTCTGACAATTGAGAGCTGTGTCCTTATTGCACTTAAAAAATTTTTTTTGTTATCATTCATCTACAGTCACGTGAAGAACATGATGATCACCAAGTCCCCCCCAAAAACCCCGTTACAGTCGCTGACCATCAGCGTGTAGTAAGATGCTGTAGAATCACTACTTGTCTTCTCTGGGTTGTACAGCCCTCCCCATGCTCCCCCCACCCCACACGTTATACATGCTAATCCTGATGCCCCCTTTCTTTCTCCCCGCCCTTATCCCTCCCTTCCCACCCACCCTGCCCAGCCCCTTTCCCTTTGGTAACTGTGAGTCCACTCTCGGGTTCTGTGAGTCTGCTGCTGTTTTTTTCCTTCAGTTTTTCTTTGTTGTGATACTCCACACATGAGTATAAAGACGGCGTGATCGCCGCTGATCGGAGGGAGGGACAAACAAAAAGGAACACCCCATTTCTAGACAGGAGCAGTTGGGAGCAAAGAGTGTGTTGTGGACTGACGTGTTTATTTGAGTGTCCAAACTTCCCTCTTTATGTGGCTATTACTTCTTTACATTCGTGAACATCATAAAAGCCACTGATTTCAAAGGCCCAGACGCATACTGAGGTGAGAGAAGATGAGAAGGACGTTGCTGCACCACTAAATCTATGGCTGGGCACTGCTGAAACCAAACAAAAAGAATTCACGGTGGCCAGATAGGGCTATTTTCTAGTGGCTGTCTCTGGGGACTCAGACAGAATCCATTTGTTTGATTGTTTGTTTTTTCAGTTTCACTTGTGTAGGGTACCTGTCCCCACCCTGTAAGGGAGCACGTAGGTGGTCTTGAGCTTTCATCCCTTCTTTTAACCCTGTGTCTTTTGTTTGGAGCACTCAAAGCCTGTCCTTTTATTCTGATGATTCAGAGCTGTGCCCTTATTGCACTTCTTAAATTCTTTTTGTCATCATTCATCTACAGTCACGTGAAGAACATTACGTTTACCAGGCTCCCCCCTTCACCAAGTCCCCCGCGAAAACCTCTTACAGTCACTGTCCATCAGTGTAGTTTGGATGCTGTAGACCCCTTCACCATGTCCCCCCGACACACCCCGTTACAGTCGCTGTCCATCAGCGTGTAGTAAGATGCTGTAGAATCACTACTTGTCTTCTCTGGGTTGTACAGCCCTCCCCATGCTCCCCCCGCCCCACACATTCTACATGCTAATCCTGATGCCCCCTTTCTTTCTCCCCGCCCCTATCCCTCCCTCCCTCCCCACCCACCCTCCCCAGTCCCTTTCCCTTTGGTAACTGTTAGTCCACTCTCGGGTTCTGTGAGTCTGCTGCTGTTTTTCTCCTTCAGTTTTTCTTTGTTGTTATACTCCACACACGAGTGAAATCATTTGGTACTTGTCTTTCTCCGCCTGGCTTATTTCACTGAGCATAATACCGTCTAGCTCCGTCCACATCATTGCAAATGGTAGGATTTGTTTTCTTCTTATGGCTGCTTGCTGCACTTTTTAAACTGGATTTTTCATTCTTCTTTTTTGTTTGTAGTTTCGCTATGTGCTTTCACCATTACTCTCCTGGTTTATGAGCAATAGCTTTTATTAATTGATATGTACCTATATCTCTCTCTCTATCTCTCTGTCTCTCTATCTATCTCTCTATCTATCTGTCTATCTATCTATCTATCTATCTATCTATGAATCAATCATCTTTTTGTCTGCCCTTCTGTCCTTATGTACAAGAACAGTCAACAACATAGGCTATGTCACTTCCCTACATTATGCCTCCAAAAATCTTGCAAGGTAACTAGGCCGTAGGGAGAGCACTGGGTTTTCACCGAGACACTTGCAGGTCGAGTCAGCCGCGTGCACCTACAAAACCAGGAAATGGTGGTGCAGGGACTTGAACCCGTATCTCTGTCCTCTGTCCTCTTTTACCTCCTTCTCGCTTGCTGACTGTATTTAGCCACATTCACTGACTAAGTGCTCCCTGAAGACCACAAGTATCCTTCCTCTGGGCCTCTTGTCGACAGAAAAGTAAACTTGGTGCTTTGCTCACCACCATGTTTGAGGGACATCGGCGTGATCGCCGCTGATAGGAGGGAGGGACAAATAAAAAGGAACACCAGTTTCTAGACAGGAGCAGTTGGGAGCAAAGAGTGTGCTGTGGAGTGACGTGTTGGGTTAAGCATCCAAACTTCCCTCGGTATCTGGTTATTGCCTCTTTACATTCGTGAACATCATAAAAGCCACTGATTTCAAAGGCCCAGACGCATATTATTACCGCAATTCAGTTGTTGAGGTGAGAGACGATGAGAAGGGCGTTGCTGCACCACTAAATCTATGGCTGGGCCCTGCTGAAACCAAACAAAAAGAATTCACGGTGGCCAGATAGGGCTATTTTCTAGTGACTGTCTCTGGGGACTCAGACAGAATCCGTTTGTTTGTTTGTTTGTTTGTTTGTTTGTTTGTTTCTCAGTTTCACCTGTGTAGGGTACCTGTCCCCGCCCCTTCGGCTTCTAGTCTGTCTGTGTCCTTGGATCTCAAGTGAGTCTCCTGTAAGGGAGCACGTAGATGGTCTTGAGCGAGAGATAGCTTTGTTTAGTATGATGCTCTCCTATCTACCTACCTACCTATCCCTTTATCTATCTACCTATCTATCTATCTATGATCTATCATCTATCTACTCTCATCTGTGTATCTATCTAATTAATCTATCACCTATATGTATGTATATCAACCCAATCTATGTATCAATCATCTGTCTGTCTATGTAATCTGTTGTCTCACTTTTGTCAACGTTCTGTCACTAGGTGCAGTTTGATTCCTCTGTGTCCTTCTCAGAGAAGTCTCAATTCCTTGTGTCTGTTTATGTGAGTTAGCTGTGTGTTTGGGTCTTGAGAGGAGTGGCCTTGGGTGGGAACTTCTCCTGCGTAGGTGGCACGAGTCTGCTGGGTGTGGACGGTGTGGTTGGCGGGCTGGGCTCTTGAACCTGTGCGGGCCAGGGCCCTCCGGCTGCTCTGCCCCTGGGCCGTTCCCGCTGTGGCGGCTGCGTGAGCTGCGGGGCATATCCGAGGCCCCACGCAGGGAGCACCCTGGCTGGCCTGCGGGGTCCGAGGCAGGTGCATGCCCAGTAGTAGGTCTTTTTGCCTGTGCACCGATGTCACCTCGGCGGCCCTGCTTGCTGGCCCATCTCCAGAGAGCATGCGTGTAGTCACTGGTTAAGGGAACTGCCTTTTGGTGACACGCAGGGCTCTTGTGGGCCGGTGGCCCGTGGGCTTGCTGAGGTGGCAGGCCAGCTAGCTTGTGGGGAAACTGCTCCCCTCTGCTGTCAAGGTGGAGGTGGAGTTTCAGTGCATTTAGGCATTTAGATGTGAGTGAGGTCTCTCTGAAATGGAATAGTAGCGTTGAGAGCTATGTTTCCGTTCGTATGAAAAGGGTGCTGAGCATAAAGAGTTGGGTGATGGTGGCAGGAATTCTAGGAATGTTTATGTCCCCGCACTTATTTATTTTCTGTTAAGGGAGGTGATTCTGAAGTAACTTTTTACTCACGGATGAAGGTGGTGCATAAGGTCATCCCACGTCAGCCATGGTGAGATGAAGTGGTGTAGTAGAATTAAAGCCTGTACACCTTGGCCTGATACATAGGAGACACACCGTGGGTGCTCTTTGCTGCCCTCCTGTCCTGGCTTATTACCTTAACTAACTCGATGGTTCAGAGTGGTCCCAGCAACATTTCCGGCAAGATCTTTCTAAAATTGCATAGAATCACTTGGCAAAGATATCCCCAGAGGCTAGTGGAGAACTTTACTCTTTCTGGTCATAGTTTGCAAGATGTTTGCCCTATCCTGCGTTCCTTTGTTACTTTTGCATCTCCTGTGATTGTAGACCGATGGGGCAGTGGCGTACACACACACACACACGCGCACACGCACACGCACACACGCACGCACAGGCGCGCGCACACGCACGCACACAGACACACACACACACACACACACACACACACACGGCTGAGAGTTAACGGAGACCCCAGTTATAGGAAACTGCAGCCCGCACTTTAAAAAAGAAACGCGCATAAGTTGTGCTCCTGGCGTGCCCCCCATAGGGAGCGGACTTCAAAGTGCAGAGGTGGTTGGACACAGATACCTATGCAGACACCTAAGCACAGATATCTATGCGTAGGCTCTCTCCATCCATCGTCTTAAGTGCGTCTCTGTTTACCTACATATCTATGTTAGTCTACTCAAGCTGATAACCAGAGTGTCATTGAGTGGGGGCTTCATCCATAGACACTGATTTCTCACCATTCTGGAAGCAGAAGTCCAAGACCAAGGCAGGTTCAGTTCCTGGTGAGGTCCCTTCTTCTGGCTTGCATACGGCCGCATCCCTGCTGTGTCCTCACAGGGTCGAGGGAGAAAGCTCTGTCCTCTGTTCCTCTTAATAGCACTGATTGCATAATGGCAGCTCCACCCACACCCTCATGATGATAGCTTCCGAACCAAATTACCTCCAAAGGCCCCACCTCCCAAGACCATGACAGTGGGGGTTAGGGCTTCAACCCTGACTCAATTCAAATATGAACTTGTGTGTGTGTGTGTGTGTGTGTGTGTGTGTGTGTGTGTGTGGTGGTGGCGGCGGGGGGTTAGGAGGAGCAGAAGATGGTGAGGTGAGGGCCCAAAAATTCAGTTCATAACTCTGTATCTATCTATCATCTATCTATTCTCTATCTAATCTATCAATATCTTATCATCTGTCTTTCTAACGTAACCTACCTATATCATCTATCCTATCTAGTCTATCATCCGTCATCTATATATGTCTTATCTATCTGTGATCTCTGTCAATCTGTTCGTCTAACCTATGAATATCTATCATCTATCTAATGTATCTATTTCTAATCTATCATCTGTCACCTGTCTGTCACCTACCTGTTGTCATCTTTTTGTCTACCCATCTATCCTTATGTACAGAACAGTGTAAGATAAATTCTAGCTGAAATAAGCAGGTGAAGGGAGGCAACAAAGGGCCCGGTAGTTTATTTGAACGCAAATACCCGGGCGAGATTTCCCCGGTCTATAGAAATGGAGGCTGGGGAATTCACACTTAAGTAGACAGGCAGGCAGCGAGATTTTCGAGAAGGTAGGGGGAGGCAGAGCTTAGATTTACAGCAGCACGAGGATTGGCTAGCCCAAGGCATATTTTTCAGGTTGGGAGGGGGCAACAGCCAAGAACTTCGGCCCATCATCAGTGTCCCATGTGGGAGGGGGCAGCAGCCGGAGACATTGGCACATCATCAGTGTCCGACGTGCTCGCTCCTCCCATCAGTGCCCCCAGCCTTACAAACAGTTAACAACACGGCTATCTAACATGGCTGGCTATCTATCTGTCTGTCTGTCTGTCTGTCTGTCTGTCTGTCTATCTATCTATCTATCTATCTATCAATCATATATTCAATCTATCTATACCTGTCATCTATCCTATCTAATCTATCATCTATCTATCTGTCTATCTGTCCTATCTATCTATCATCATGTTTTTGTCTACCCATCTATCTTTATGTACAGAACAGTTCACAAGATGGCTTATATGTCACTTCCCTACTTATGTTTCCAAAAGCCTGCAAGGTAACTAGGCCCTAGAGACAGACAGCACTGGGTTCACCGAGACATTTGCACATCGAGTCAACAGCGTGTGACTACAAAACTAGTCGATGGTGGTGCGGGGACTTCAACCCATATCTCTGTCCCCGGTCCTCTTTGCCCTCCTTGCTGACGGTATTCTAGCCGCATTTGTTGACTGACTGCTCCCTGAAGACCACAAGCATCCCTCCTCTTGGCTTTTTCAGTAATTTATCCCATTGTATGGAATGCTTTTCCCTCAGATACCTGGTTCTGTCACCTCCTTCTAGACTGTTCAAGTCCCACCTCCCTGGTGAGGCTTACCCTGTCCACTGTTTATTTTGAAAGCCCTGCTTCTCTCTGCCTACAATCTCAGTCCTCCATATCCTGCTTTTCATTCTTCATAGTGTTTGTTACCGGCTAAGCTACCGGAAAACTTACAGATGTTCATTGTCTCTTTCCTCCCCTCCAACTAGAACGTGGTCTCCACAGGTTAGGAATTCTGCGTGTATTGAGTCTGGTGGAGACCCTGCAGACTCTAGGGTCAGCGAGAAGTGGGCACAGTTGTAACTCAACGTGGCTTGACATGTTAGCAGTTTAGGTTAGAGTCAGGCCAGGCGGTCATTAAAGAGGACCTTTTCTGATATTACTAAGCTACTTGGTAAATTCTAAGTAAGCTTACATTTTCAATAATCACACAGCAGGCAGAAGCACTTCCTTCTGTCGTTCCTCCAGCCTCGAGGACCTGGATGCCAAATCCGTTCTCTCGTGGGGAAGTGGGAGTGTGTGAGGATGATCGGCCAAAGTCTTAAGTTACACAAGGCACACACATACAGAATTAAACATGTTTAAAAACCAAAATGATGAGAGAGGTTGCCTGTGTCACAGCAGGGATTCCCTAGCCCCCAGTGAGCTCAGAGCAGTGGGAGAGGAGAGGGAAGGGGCCACATAAGCCAACCCGGTCTCCTTCCTCTGGACTTGCCTCCCCCTGGGTTGTCATCCATTAAACGCTCAGCACGCAGACCTCGCGGTGAGCACGCACAGTCATAAAACGCGGCTACTTCCACATCCCAGTCGCTGGGGCACGGAACACGTTGCGTAGTTAAGTGTGGCTCAGAACACTATCACTCATGTATGTGTGTTCTTCCTCTGTCGCCGAGTCAAAGAGTAAACAGAGCAGAGGCATACTAGCAAGAGCAGGGTTTAGTGTGAATATATAATATACGCACATACTGTGGGAAAGACTTTGTTAAATGGATAGGAGGACATAGGCCTTGTCTGGAGCCGGGGGAGGCCTGTAGGTGCCGTTGGCAAGGGCTGTGGCGTGTCCACCGGGTCGGAGGCCGAGTTAGGGGTAGGGCCGAGGCCGTCGGCTGTGCCTCCCGCGGCATCGTGTGGGTCCAGGGCTGACCGGAGGATGACCGCCCGCGCGGTGGGTGTCTGAGGTGCGCAGGAGGCCGGCGGTGGCGCCGCCCACGGCCTCGTGCGAGGCCGGTGGGGACCGGAAGATGACGGCCACCGAGGGTGGCGTCGTGTCCATCGGCTCGACCCGAGCGTCATCGTCGGCCTTCGGGCCGGCGGTGGTGCTGCCCACGGCCTCGTGTGGCGCCGGGGGAGACCGCAAGATCACGGCCAGCCAGGGTGGCGTCGTGTCCACTGGTTCGTCTTGAGCGTCAGCGTCGGCCTTAAGGCCGGCGCTTGTCCTGCCCATGGCCTTGTCTGGGGCCGGGGATCAGTTGTAGGTGCCTTTCCCGAGGGTGGTGGCGGGCCCATCGGGTCATCGTCCGACTTGGGGGTAGGGCCGAGGCCGTCGTCTGTGCCTCCCACGGCATCGTGTGGGTCCAGGGCAGACCGGACGATGACCGCCCGCGCGGTGGGTGTCTGAGGTGCGCAGGAGGCCGGCGGTGGCGCCGCCCACGGCCTGGTGTGGGGCCCGGTGGGGACCGGAAGATGACGGCGAGCGACGGTGGCGTCGTGTCCATTGGCTCGCCTTGAGAGTCAGAGTGAGCCTTCGGGCCGGCGCCTGTGCTGCCCACTGCGTCGTCTGGGGCCCGGGGGGACGAGTAGGTGCCTTTCCCGATGGCGGAGGCGTGCCCATCGGGTCCTAGTCCGACTTGCGGGTACCGGTCCGAGGCCGTCGTCTGTGCCTCCCACGGCATCGTGTGGGGCCAGGGGAGGCCGGCGGTGCCGCTGCCCACGGCCTCGTGTGGGGCTGGGGGGGGGGGGGGCCGGAAGATGACGGCCATCGAGGGGGGTGTCGTGTCCCATCGGCTCGTCTTGAGCGTCAGCGTCAGCCTTCGGGCGGGCGCTTGTGCTGCCCTGGGCCTTGCCTGGGGCCGGGGGGGCAGTTGTAGGTGCCTTTCCCGAGGGCGGCGGCGTGCCCATCGGGTCCGAGGCTGACTTACGGGTAGGGCCGAGGCCGTCGTCTGTGCCTCCCACGGCATCGTATGGGGCCAGGGGAGACCAGACGACGACCGCCCGCGCGGTGGTTGTCGGAGGCACACAGGAGGCCGGCGGTGGTGCTGCCCATGGCCCCGTGCGGGGCCGGGGGCGACCGGAAGATGACGGCCATGGAGGGTGGCATCGTGTCCATGGGCTCGTCCCCGGCGTCATCGCCGGCCCTCGGGCCGAAGGTGGAGCTGCCCACGGCCCCGTGCGCGGCCGGGGGCGACCGGAAGATGACGGCCATGGAGGGTGGCGTCGTGTCCATGGGCTCGTCCCGGGCGTCATCGCCGGCCCTCGGGCCGAAGGTGGTGCTGCCCACGGCCCCGTGCGGGGCCGGGGGCGACCGGAAGATGACAGCCATGGAGGGTGGCGTCGTGTCCATGGGCTCGTCCCGGTCGTCATCGCCGCCCTTCGGGCCGAAGGTGGAGCTGCCCACGGCCCCGTGCGCGGCCGGGGGCGACCGGAAGATGACGGCCATGGAGGGTGGCGTCGTGTCCATGGGCTCGTCCCGGTCGTCATCGCCGGCCCTCGGGCCGAAGGTGGTGCTGCCCACGGCCCCGTGCGGGGCCGGGGGCGACCGGAAGATGACGGCCATGGAGGGTGGCGTCGTGTCCATGGGCTCGTCGTCCTGAGCATCAGCCTTCAGGCTGGCGCCTGTGCAGCCCACGCACTTGTCCGTGGCCAGGGGGCAGTTGTGGGTGCCTTTCCCGAAGGCGGTGGCGTGCCCATCGGGTCGTCGTCCGCCTTGCGGGTAGGGCCGAGGCCGTCGTCTGTGCCTCCCACGGCATCGTATGGGGCCAGGGGAGACCAGACGACGACCGCCCGCGCGGTGGTTGTCTGAGGCGCGCAGGAGGCCGGCGGTGGCGCTGCCCATGGCCTTGTCTGTTGGCTGACTCTGGATGGCGGTTTCACAGAGGCAGGACACCTCGAGGCGGGCTGGTAGTGGTGCCCGTGTGCCCTGCAGAGGAGGAGCTCGTCTGGGTGGTCTCTCTCCAGCCGTCTGCTGGGAGCCTAGGATGGTCCAGAGGCCCAGGACTGCTCCCCGTGGAAGTGGGAACTCTGTTGGGAAAAGTGGGAAAAGCCAGCCGCTAAAGGCACAGGATCCCCAGTGGAACAGCCTGTGACCAGGGCAGCGGGCAGGTGCAGGGTGCTCCCTGGCAGGAGGGGTAGGGGCCAGCGTCCCGGGGACGGGAAGGACCGGCGGGCGAAGAAGGTGGGGCTGGGGAGGCGGCGGGCGGGGTGGGGCACGAACCTTAGGAAGGAGGAAACTGTCCACACGGGAAAATGGGTTGTGGTGTGCGCCAAACGATCCGAGGAAAGGGTCTGAAGCTAGGGAGAGGGTCTCCTTTGCCACTAACTCCTTCTCAGGCCAAGCACGCACTGAGCTGCCCAGCTAGGGCGAGCCTGGTATGTATGTCAGCCAGGGGACGCATCACAAAGCGGCCTGGGCCGCTGTGACGTCACCCAGGGGCCGCATCACCAAGCCCCCTCCCCCCCCCCCCCCCCCACTGCCTTAAGCACACCGGCCCCGCCCAGAGGAGACCCTGGGCCAAGGCCACGGCGCGGCCCCAAGGCCAACCCCAGTAGAATCCCTAGCCCCCGGGACTGCCCGCTGAGGGCCGTGCGGGTGTTCGGACCGACGAGGCCACCGTGCGGACCGTCGAGGGCTGCAGTGCCCGCGTCTGTCGGAGCTCAGCCCGCCCGGGTGCCGGCTCTGCATGTTCTCGGCACCCGGGGTGCGGCGGGCGGCAAGTGCCTTGCCCCCCACCCCCACCCCCCCGCCCGCCCCCCCGCGCTCCCGGAGGCCAGGGCCTGCTCACGGCCCGGCGCGGAGCCACCCAGAGGCTGCCCGGGGCACGGCCCGCCCTTTCCCGGGCGTTCCCAGCTTCTCTGGGACACCGGGAGCCAGGCATGCCTTCTCGGCCATGGCCAGCCAGGCGGCTGACTTCTGAGGAGGGCGCAGACCCCATGACTTGCCGTCCTAGCTAGCGGGCAGGTTCTTTCTTTGCTTCTCACAGAAAGCGTAGGTCGGGGACCACCGGGTCTCAGCATAGCCACATCCCGCATTCTGACTGGGCCTGGCTGCCCAGATTTTCTCTCTGATCTAGTTTTGGGGGCCTGTGTCTCGTACGTGAATAACACAGCAGAGTATAAACTGGGAAACACTTTTTATTTTTAAAATGCTTCTCCTTTAGACTCTCGGTCTCGATGGCGTCGCCGTTCCTGCCCGTCAGCCAAGCTGGAAGCTTGCGGGGCGACCTCGCCTCCTCTCAGCAGTCAGCCTGTCCATTCCCGATCCCGACTGTTCATCCTTTACGTTTTTTTTTTAAACTCTACTTTTTATTTTTATTTTTATTTTTATTTTATTTATTTTTTTAGTTTATTATTTTTTATTGAAGGGTAGTTGACGCACAGTATTACATTACGTTAGTTTCAAGTGTACAACACAGTGATAAAACATTTATATACATAATTCTAGGTTCCAGCTATCGCCCTACCAAGCTGTTACAATATCTTGACTATATTCCTTACGCTATCCATTACATCCCGGTTACTTATTTATTTTACCATTGGAAGTCTTGTCCTTTTTTTTTTTTTTTTTTTTTCTGTGAGGGCATCTCTCATATTTATTGATCAAATGGTTGTTAAGGACAATAAAATTCTGTATAGGGGAGTCAATGCTCAATGCACAATCATTAATCCACCCCAAGCCTAATTTTCGTCAGTCTCCAATCTTCTGAGGCATAACAAACAAGTTCTTACATGGAGAACAAATTCTTACATAGTGAATAAGTTACATAGTGAACAGTACAAGGGCAGTCATCACAGAAACTTTCGGTTTTGCTCATGCATTATGAACTCTAAACAGTCAGTTCAAATATGAATACTCATTTGGTTTTTATACTTGATTTATATGTGGATACCACATTTCTCTCTTTATTATTATTATTATTTTTAGTAAAATGCTGAAGTGGAAGGTAGATACAAAATAAAGGTAGAAAACATAGTTTAGTGTTGTAAGAGGGCAAATGTAGATGATCAGGTGTGTGCCTGTAGACTATGTGTTAATCCAAGCTAGACCAGGGCAATAAAACATCCACGTATGCAGAAGATTTCTCTCAGAACGGTGGGGTGAGGTTCTAAGCCTCACCTCTGTTGATCCCCAATTTCTCACCTGATGACCCCCCTGCGACTGTGCCTGTCTTAGGTTGGTCCTCCCTTGAGGAATCTTACCCGTCTCTGGCTAACCAGTCATCTTCCGGGGCCATACAGGGAAATGTAGAGTTGGTAAGTGAGAGAGAAGCCTTATTGTTTGAAATGGTTAGCTTTCTATTTCTTTGCATGGTTATGCCCTGTAGCTTCTATGCCCAGCATCTGTCTTGAGGTATCTTTACCACTTGGAAGAATTATGATACTCGGTAAATTTGATATGAGGCACGAATTCTATTTAAGGGTTGTAATTAGGAAGGAAGAAGAAAAGCTATAGAAGTAGCAGGCGGAAGAAAACATGGGAAGATTGATTATTTCTTTGACATATCTTCTTGTAGAGTAACTTCAGCATGTATAGGTTTTAAGCTACTACTTAAATTGCGCACACACGTTAACATAATAGGAGTATAGTTACATAACCAAAGCATACCTGTAATTACCAGCCATCTCCAGTGAAACCGAGAAAACCAGTTAGGCACCTTAGGCATTTGTGAAAACTTATCTATGATGTGGTGGATATTGTCCAACTGAACTTGAACAGTCTGAGAGAAATCAGACAGATTAAAACAATCCATTCCTGGGGAATGTTCACATCCCTTATGTTCTTTTAACAGTAAATAGTCTGTAGTTGTAAGATTTTGGAGCGCTACAATTTGCACTTCTCCTAATTCTTGGTTGAGTTCCAACAGTATAGATCCAGTCAAATTTGTTGTTTTACCGTATGCACAGGCCAGCTTAGATGTCTCCTTCATTCCCATGGCAAGTCCAGGAACTGGTGGGATGAGTGCATCTACAGCTGTAGCAGTGCGTGGATCTTTGTTGGGGTTTTTTGATGATCATCTTTCGGCATGAGTCTTCCAGAGAGTGCTGATGTTGGAAGTTCTTTTTCATATCGTATCTTAGTTCATTTTCGGGGTAGCCCAATTAGGCTTTGATCCTCTGTATAAACACAAACAGACCCTTTGCCTACACTTTTATATGCCCTTTATACCCTTGTGTAGAACTGATTGGCGGTTACCACACAGGAACTGCCCTTTTTTTTTTTGTTTTTTTGTTTTGTTTTTGGTATCACTAATCTACACTTACATGACGAATATTATGTTTACTAGGCTCTCCCCTATACCAGGTCTCCCCTATAAACCCCTTTACAGTCACTGTCCATCAGCAGAGCAAAATGTTGTAGAATCACTACTTGCCTTCTCTGTGCTGTACAGCCCTCCCTTTTCTCCCACACCCCCCCCCATGCATGCTAATCTTAATACCCCCCTACTCCTCCCCCCCCCCCCCTTATCCCTCCCTACCCACCCCTCCTCCCCAGTCCCTTTCCCTTTGGTACCTGTTAGTCCATTCTTGAGTTCTGTGATTCTGCTGCTGTTTTGTTCCTTCAGTTTTTCCTTTGTTCTTATATTCCACAGATAAGTGAAATCATTTGGTATTTCTCTTTCTCCACTTGGCTTGTTTCACTGAGCATAATACCCTCCAGCTCCATCCATGTTGCTGCAAATGGTTGGATTTTCCCTTTTCTTATGGCTGAGTAGTATTCCATTGTGTATATGTACCACATCTTCTTTATCCATTCATCTATCGATGGACATTCAGGTTGCTTCCAATTCTTGGCTACTGTAAATAGTGCTGTGATAAACATAGGGGTGCACTGATCTTTCTCATACTTGATTGCTGCATTCTTAGGGTAAATTCCTAGGAGTGAAATTCCTGGGTCAAATGGTAAGTCTGTTTTGAGCATTTTGATGTACCTCCATACTGCTTTCCACAATGGTTGAACTAACTTACATTCCCAGCAGCAGTGTAGGAGGGTTCCCCTTTCTCCACAGCCTCGCCAACATTTGTTGTTGTTTGTCTTTTGGATGGCAGCCATCCTTACTGGTGTGAGGTGATACCTCATTGTAGTTTTAATTTGCATTTCTCTGATAATTAGCGATGTGGAGCATCTTTTCATGTGTCTGTTGGCCATCTGTATTTCTTTTTTGGAGAACTGTCTGTTCAGTTCCTCTGCCCATTTTTTAAATTGGGTTATTTGTTTTTTGTTTGTTGAGGCGTGTGAGCTCTTTATATATTCTGGATGTCAAGCCTTTATCGGATCTGTCATTTTCAAATATATTCTCCCATACTGTATGTAGGGTTCCTTTCTGTTCTATTGATGGTGTCTTTTGCTGTACAGAAGCTTTTCAGCTTAATATAGTCCCACTTACTCATTTTTGCTGTTGTTTTCCTTGCCCGGGGAGATATGTTCAAGAAGAGGTCACTCATGTTTATGTCTAAGAGGTTTTTGCCTATGTTTTCTTCCAAGAGTTTTAGGGTTTCGTGACTTACATTCAGGTCTTTGATCCATTTTGAGTTTACTTTTGTATATGGGGTTAGACAATGGTCCAGTTTTGCCAGCACCACCTGTTGAAGAGACTGTCATTTTGCCACTGTATGTCCATGGCTCCTTTATCAAATATTAATTGACCATATATGTCTGGGTTAATGTCTGGATTCTCTAGTCTGTTCCATTGGTCTGTGGCTCTGCTCTTGTGCCAGTACCAAACTGTCTTGATTACTATGGCTTTATGGTAGAGCTCGAAGTTGGGGAGTGCAGATCTCAGCATTTTTTTATCCCCCTAGGTTCACTTACACTTTGGAGGTCTACCTCCCATCCTGGTTACTAGGTTCCTTAATTGATAGAGGGGCTGGAAGAAGCAGAACAGCATGTAGATGAAGTTAAAGTATAAAGTGGGCTTTTTCTAGGCTGAGTATATTTCACAGTGTCATGAGCCTCATCCCATTTCTGTGCTTTGTCTCACTGCAAATGCAGAGAGTGGATTGAGAAGGTGTCTCCAAAATTTGCACTTTTGTTTTGACAGTCAAAACTTCCTAGTAACATCCAGCTAGTCCTCATCTTGGTCACCAGAGGCAGCAGCGAACGGGTAACGTGGGTGCTGTCTCTCAGAAGTGGAACCTGCTGCTTAGACATTCTTTGTTCTCCAGTGTAGTCAGAGCAGCAGAAAGTCTAGTCATCATACTCAGGAAATTAAAATTCTAGATTTGGGAATTTTCCCCCTAACTACACCCTCTCGTGCTGCCTTGCAAGTGCTCAGAGACAGCCAGGAAGCATCTCCAGCGGAAGTGGAGCTTGCACTGCCCCATTCGACGTGGCAACAGGGAGTCGCTGGACCACCTCATCTTCCCTGTCGGGTTTTTCCAGTCTGAACCCCGAGAGGAGTGGAACCCCTCGCATTGCAAAGCTGAGCACACACGGCAGCTGTTCAGCTGCTCTGACTCCAGGATTTTTTTCTTCGCAAGCCCCTGTGTGTCAGGCTGGGTGGTGAGGTGACAGCTGAGGCTGGGGGAGTGGAGAGCGGCTGACAGGAAAACAGACTCCTGAAGCCATTTCTCCCATCTCTCTGCCCCGTGTCCCTGGGGAGGAGGGCCTCCTTGGCCTTGGCATTATGCCGGAAGCCTTCACTTTATCCTCCTGAAAGGGATCGTCCTTGGTGCAGATCAATGTCATGACTGTGAAGGAAATTATGGTGGAAGTGGGAAGCTCTGTGCCTCGTCTTGGGGAGAGGGAGGTCCCTGCAGGCATTATGGGTATGTGGGGACACCTGTTGTGATATGACTGATGATAAGTAAATATTTGGTAATTGAGATGACCAAAATACATTTCCTAGGTATTTTTGCTCCTCGTGCACAATTCCTGAAAATCCTTCTGAGCCATAACTGTCCAATGGGTGTCTTGTTAGGTTAATGCAGAGGCTTTGGGGCCCTATCCTAGGTTAGAGGCTGGTTGCCAGGGGCACCAAGCTTGTGATTAGAGGATGGAAATTATTAGCCCTCAGCCCCCAGGGAAGAGGAAAGGGATGAGGGCTGGAGGCTGAATCAGCAATGGCCAGTGATTTAGTCAGTCATGACTCTGCAGTGAAGCCCTCACAAAACCCTAAGAGAAGAGCACATCTCTCTCATCTCCTGTTTCTCTGTCAGAGCTTCCATGCCTGGGGAACCAGGTGGCCTGCACATGCCACCAGGCCAGGCCCCAAGCACCCCAGGAGGATAGAAGCTCTTTTATTTGGGACCTTGCCATATGTGTGTGTTCATCCGGCTGTTGTGTCCTTTATGGTACTCTTTGTTAAACGTGAGTGTTCTTCTGAGATTCTGAGGCACCTTAGCAACTTGGGCAGACCTAAAGGGGAAGTTGTTGGAACCCGCAATCTTAGCCTGCAGGTGGGAAGCACAAGCTAATTGCGTGGGGCTTGCAACCAGGCTCTGGAGCTGGGGAGGAGGGCAGTCTTGAGGATAGAAACCTTACCCTGTAGAATCTGGTGTTGTCTCTGGGCAGATAGCCTCAGCATTGAGTTCTCAGACACCCTGCTGGTGTTCAAGAATTGCTTGGTGGTGTATGCATTGGAAACAGGTCCAGTATCCTGAAAGGAGTTACACTGCTGTGTATGAAAAAGAACGCTGGGTCATATGAAACCGCTATTAATATAGGTAGGAACCACCACACTGTTTTCCATAGTAGCTGCACCAATTTACATGGTCACAAACAGTGCATGACGGTTCCCTTTTGTCCACATCCTCATAAATAACTTGTTATTTCTTGTTTTTTTGGGGAACTAGCCATTCTGAATGCTGTGAGGTGATAGCTCATTGTGATTTTTTTGTTGTTACCATTAGAGTACAATTACATGAGCAACATTGTGGTTACTAGACTCCCCCCCATTATCAAGTCCGCTCCCCGCACCCCATTACAGTCGCTGTCCATCAATGTAGTAAGATGCTATGGAATCACTACCTGTCTTCTGTGTGTTACACTGCAATCCCTGTGGCCCCCCACCCCCTACATTATGTGTGCGGATCGTAATGCCCCCTTTACCCCCTTATCGCTCCCTCCCCACCCGTCCTCCCAGGTCCCTTTCCCTTTGGTAACTGTTAGTCCATTCTTGGGTTCTGTGAGTCTGCTGCTGTTTTGTTCCTTCCCGTTTTTGCTTTGTTCTCATACCTCACAGAGGAGTGAAATCCTTGGATACTTGTCTTTCTCCACCTGGCTTATTTCACTGAGCATAACACCCTCTAGCTCCGTCCGTGTTGTTGCAAATGGTGGTAGGATTTGTTTTCTTCCTATGGCTGAGTGATATTCCGTAGTGTGTATGTACCACCTCTTCTTTATCCCTTCATCTCCCGATGGACACTTAGGTTGCTTCCCTTTCTTGGGTATTGTAAGTAGTGCTGTGATCAACATAGGGGTGCATCTGTCTCTTTCAAACTGGGCTCCTGCACTCTTAGGGTAAATTCCTAGGAGAGGAATTCCTGGGTCAAATGGCATTTCTGTTCTTTGGTTTTTGGGGGAACCTCCATACCGCTTTCCACAATGGTTGAGCTGACTGACATTCCCACCAGCAGTGTAGGAGGGTTCCCCTTTCTCCACACCCTCGCCGACATCTGTTGTTGTCTGTCTTTTGGGTGGTGGCCATCCTAACTGGTGTGAGGTGATACCCCGTTGTGGTTTTAGTGTGCATTTCTCTGATGGTTAGCGATGTGGAGCGTCTTTTCCATGTGCCTGCCGGCCACCTGAAATTGCTTCTGTGGAGAAGTGTCTGTTGAGAGCCTCTGCCCATTTTGTAACTGGATTCATTTGCTTTTTGTGTGTTGAGGTTCGTGAGCTCTTGATACATGTTTTGGATGGCAACGCCTTATCAGATATGTCATCGGTGAGTATATTCTCCCATACTGAAGGATGTCTTTTGGTTCTACTGATGGTGGTCAAACAGAATCTTACGAAACCCCCTACCACTTCATTCCAAATCTGACTAATTTTTTTTTTTTTTTTTTCCCCAGAACACCAACCAGCCGAGAAAACGGGAACGAAGAGGAGAAGCTGTGATGCGGGAACATCTGGCGTAAAACTGAGAGGTGAGGCGGTGTGGAGACTGGTAGGTTGTATCTTTCCATGTGCTGCTTTCAAGGGTCATAGGGAAAAAAGATCGCCAAGGAGATGAAGCCCGGGGTGTTGACGTCACCTGGTATCGGTGGAGCCACGTAGCCTCTAGCCATTGACGGGGAGGCTAGCATGCGGCACTGTTGTCTTTCCTGCGGAGTTAAGACGAGCGGCGTCCCCCGTTTGCAGTTCAGTCAGAGCCCGTGTGGGACTGTCCTGGCACCGGCCGGGGTGGACCCGAGAGCTGTGCCGTTCCTGCTGGGCTGTCGCAGCACCCCTCTCGGAACAGGGCCTCAGCAGCGCTCCCGGGAGAGAGAGAGAGAGAGAGAGAGAGACAGAGACAGAGACAGAGACAGAGAGAGAGAGAGAGAGAGAGACAGAGAGAGACAGAGAGAGACAGAGAGAGAGAGAATTGCGCTCGAGAGACAGGGGCAGTTATATTTTCTGTAGCTCCCTGAGCATGCTCCTGGTGTTTATTTTGAGATCTCTTTCTCAGGAAGATTGATTTGAGTCCAGTTACCAGGTTCCTTTGAAGGTTCATATTTGTAGGTGGCGCCCTCTAGCTCCCAGAAGCTTTACTCTCTGGAGATGCTCAGCCCTTGGGGTGGGTGGGGGGTGGGGTGGCAGGGGTCCCAGGGGAGAGGTGCCGGTGCCCACCCCCGCCGGGAGGAAAGAGGTCTTTCCTGCTTCCCGACCGCAGTGCCCGTCTCCACTGCCGGGGCCAGTTTGCGGAGCACGCAGGGAGAAGCTGCCGTAGGTGGGGGCGGCCGTTTTGCAGGCCGGTGCCGGCGGGGAGGCAGGCCGTGTGCCAGTCACAGCACGGTAAGGGGGATGGAGCGCCCGGAGCTCCTGAAAGCTCCCCCGCCTGCCGGGCAGAGTGCACCCGGGCAGTTTGGCGCACCTGTCCTTTCTCCTGAGCGGCAAGCCCTGCGGAAGCCTTGCCCCTTTAGCAGTTCTCTCGCTGTCAGGAAGTCTCTCAGACTGTCCGCCTTTCTTTTGTCCCACAGCGGCCGGATGTGGATCCCTGTGTTGTCCCACAAGTGGCTGGAATCTCAAGTCTCTCGAAGTCTTCCGCCTGTCTCTGCTTTCCAAGCCCACCGATCCTCCAGAGCGCAGCACGTGTACGGTAGGTTCGTGCTCCCAGAGCACATCTCCGGGGCTGTACGTCACACTTCTCCTCGAGGTGACAGCCTGCCGCAGCAGCGTTCTTCCCTGCTGCTCTTCCAGGATTTGGTGTAGTTGTTCTATTTCCATATAGTACGTATGTATGTGGTTTTGGTTTTGGGAGGAGGTTTCCGCCTCCCCTCTCACGTGAGCCGCCGTCTTTAATCCCAGCAGCACATCTTTTTTCTTCTTCTTCTTTTTTTTTTTTTCTTTTCAGTTTCACTTGTCTAGGGTACCTGTCCCCACCCCCTCAACTTCTGGTTTGTCTTCGTCCTTGGATCTCAAGTGAGTCTCCTGTAAGGGAGCACGTAGGTGGTCTTGAGTTTTCATCCCTTCTTTTAACCCTGTGTCTTTTGATTGGAGCCCTCAGAGCCTGTCCTTTTATTCTGACAATTGAGAGCTGTGTCCTTATTGCACTTAAAAAATTTTTTTTGTTATCATTCATCTACAGTCACGTGAAGAACATGATGATCACCAAGTCCCCCCCAAAAACCCCGTTACAGTCGCTGACCATCAGCGTGTAGTAAGATGCTGTAGAATCACTACTTGTCTTCTCTGGGTTGTACAGCCCTCCCCATGCTCCCCCCACCCCACACGTTATACATGCTAATCCTGATGCCCCCTTTCTTTCTCCCCGCCCTTATCCCTCCCTTCCCACCCACCCTGCCCAGCCCCTTTCCCTTTGGTAACTGTGAGTCCACTCTCGGGTTCTGTGAGTCTGCTGCTGTTTTTTTCCTTCAGTTTTTCTTTGTTGTGATACTCCACACATGAGTATAAAGACGGCGTGATCGCCGCTGATCGGAGGGAGGGACAAACAAAAAGGAACACCCCATTTCTAGACAGGAGCAGTTGGGAGCAAAGAGTGTGTTGTGGACTGACGTGTTTATTTGAGTGTCCAAACTTCCCTCTTTATGTGGCTATTACTTCTTTACATTCGTGAACATCATAAAAGCCACTGATTTCAAAGGCCCAGACGCATACTGAGGTGAGAGAAGATGAGAAGGACGTTGCTGCACCACTAAATCTATGGCTGGGCACTGCTGAAACCAAACAAAAAGAATTCACGGTGGCCAGATAGGGCTATTTTCTAGTGGCTGTCTCTGGGGACTCAGACAGAATCCATTTGTTTGATTGTTTGTTTTTTCAGTTTCACTTGTGTAGGGTACCTGTCCCCACCCTGTAAGGGAGCACGTAGGTGGTCTTGAGCTTTCATCCCTTCTTTTAACCCTGTGTCTTTTGTTTGGAGCACTCAAAGCCTGTCCTTTTATTCTGATGATTCAGAGCTGTGCCCTTATTGCACTTCTTAAATTCTTTTTGTCATCATTCATCTACAGTCACGTGAAGAACATTACGTTTACCAGGCTCCCCCCTTCACCAAGTCCCCCGCGAAAACCTCTTACAGTCACTGTCCATCAGTGTAGTTTGGATGCTGTAGACCCCTTCACCATGTCCCCCCGACACACCCCGTTACAGTCGCTGTCCATCAGCGTGTAGTAAGATGCTGTAGAATCACTACTTGTCTTCTCTGGGTTGTACAGCCCTCCCCATGCTCCCCCCGCCCCACACATTCTACATGCTAATCCTGATGCCCCCTTTCTTTCTCCCCGCCCCTATCCCTCCCTCCCTCCCCACCCACCCTCCCCAGTCCCTTTCCCTTTGGTAACTGTTAGTCCACTCTCGGGTTCTGTGAGTCTGCTGCTGTTTTTCTCCTTCAGTTTTTCTTTGTTGTTATACTCCACACACGAGTGAAATCATTTGGTACTTGTCTTTCTCCGCCTGGCTTATTTCACTGAGCATAATACCGTCTAGCTCCGTCCACATCATTGCAAATGGTAGGATTTGTTTTCTTCTTATGGCTGCTTGCTGCACTTTTTAAACTGGATTTTTCATTCTTCTTTTTTGTTTGTAGTTTCGCTATGTGCTTTCACCATTACTCTCCTGGTTTATGAGCAATAGCTTTTATTAATTGATATGTACCTATATCTCTCTCTCTATCTCTCTGTCTCTCTATCTATCTCTCTATCTATCTGTCTATCTATCTATCTATCTATCTATCTATGAATCAATCATCTTTTTGTCTGCCCTTCTGTCCTTATGTACAAGAACAGTCAACAACATAGGCTATGTCACTTCCCTACATTATGCCTCCAAAAATCTTGCAAGGTAACTAGGCCGTAGGGAGAGCACTGGGTTTTCACCGAGACACTTGCAGGTCGAGTCAGCCGCGTGCACCTACAAAACCAGGAAATGGTGGTGCAGGGACTTGAACCCGTATCTCTGTCCTCTGTCCTCTTTTACCTCCTTCTCGCTTGCTGACTGTATTTAGCCACATTCACTGACTAAGTGCTCCCTGAAGACCACAAGTATCCTTCCTCTGGGCCTCTTGTCGACAGAAAAGTAAACTTGGTGCTTTGCTCACCACCATGTTTGAGGGACATCGGCGTGATCGCCGCTGATAGGAGGGAGGGACAAATAAAAAGGAACACCAGTTTCTAGACAGGAGCAGTTGGGAGCAAAGAGTGTGCTGTGGAGTGACGTGTTGGGTTAAGCATCCAAACTTCCCTCGGTATCTGGTTATTGCCTCTTTACATTCGTGAACATCATAAAAGCCACTGATTTCAAAGGCCCAGACGCATATTATTACCGCAATTCAGTTGTTGAGGTGAGAGACGATGAGAAGGGCGTTGCTGCACCACTAAATCTATGGCTGGGCCCTGCTGAAACCAAACAAAAAGAATTCACGGTGGCCAGATAGGGCTATTTTCTAGTGACTGTCTCTGGGGACTCAGACAGAATCCGTTTGTTTGTTTGTTTGTTTGTTTGTTTGTTTGTTTCTCAGTTTCACCTGTGTAGGGTACCTGTCCCCGCCCCTTCGGCTTCTAGTCTGTCTGTGTCCTTGGATCTCAAGTGAGTCTCCTGTAAGGGAGCACGTAGATGGTCTTGAGCGAGAGATAGCTTTGTTTAGTATGATGCTCTCCTATCTACCTACCTACCTATCCCTTTATCTATCTACCTATCTATCTATCTATGATCTATCATCTATCTACTCTCATCTGTGTATCTATCTAATTAATCTATCACCTATATGTATGTATATCAACCCAATCTATGTATCAATCATCTGTCTGTCTATGTAATCTGTTGTCTCACTTTTGTCAACGTTCTGTCACTAGGTGCAGTTTGATTCCTCTGTGTCCTTCTCAGAGAAGTCTCAATTCCTTGTGTCTGTTTATGTGAGTTAGCTGTGTGTTTGGGTCTTGAGAGGAGTGGCCTTGGGTGGGAACTTCTCCTGCGTAGGTGGCACGAGTCTGCTGGGTGTGGACGGTGTGGTTGGCGGGCTGGGCTCTTGAACCTGTGCGGGCCAGGGCCCTCCGGCTGCTCTGCCCCTGGGCCGTTCCCGCTGTGGCGGCTGCGTGAGCTGCGGGGCATATCCGAGGCCCCACGCAGGGAGCACCCTGGCTGGCCTGCGGGGTCCGAGGCAGGTGCATGCCCAGTAGTAGGTCTTTTTGCCTGTGCACCGATGTCACCTCGGCGGCCCTGCTTGCTGGCCCATCTCCAGAGAGCATGCGTGTAGTCACTGGTTAAGGGAACTGCCTTTTGGTGACACGCAGGGCTCTTGTGGGCCGGTGGCCCGTGGGCTTGCTGAGGTGGCAGGCCAGCTAGCTTGTGGGGAAACTGCTCCCCTCTGCTGTCAAGGTGGAGGTGGAGTTTCAGTGCATTTAGGCATTTAGATGTGAGTGAGGTCTCTCTGAAATGGAATAGTAGCGTTGAGAGCTATGTTTCCGTTCGTATGAAAAGGGTGCTGAGCATAAAGAGTTGGGTGATGGTGGCAGGAATTCTAGGAATGTTTATGTCCCCGCACTTATTTATTTTCTGTTAAGGGAGGTGATTCTGAAGTAACTTTTTACTCACGGATGAAGGTGGTGCATAAGGTCATCCCACGTCAGCCATGGTGAGATGAAGTGGTGTAGTAGAATTAAAGCCTGTACACCTTGGCCTGATACATAGGAGACACACCGTGGGTGCTCTTTGCTGCCCTCCTGTCCTGGCTTATTACCTTAACTAACTCGATGGTTCAGAGTGGTCCCAGCAACATTTCCGGCAAGATCTTTCTAAAATTGCATAGAATCACTTGGCAAAGATATCCCCAGAGGCTAGTGGAGAACTTTACTCTTTCTGGTCATAGTTTGCAAGATGTTTGCCCTATCCTGCGTTCCTTTGTTACTTTTGCATCTCCTGTGATTGTAGACCGATGGGGCAGTGGCGTACACACACACACACACACGCGCACACGCACACGCACACACGCACGCACAGGCGCGCGCACACGCACGCACACAGACACACACACACACACACACACACACACACACGGCTGAGAGTTAACGGAGACCCCAGTTATAGGAAACTGCAGCCCGCACTTTAAAAAAGAAACGCGCATAAGTTGTGCTCCTGGCGTGCCCCCCATAGGGAGCGGACTTCAAAGTGCAGAGGTGGTTGGACACAGATACCTATGCAGACACCTAAGCACAGATATCTATGCGTAGGCTCTCTCCATCCATCGTCTTAAGTGCGTCTCTGTTTACCTACATATCTATGTTAGTCTACTCAAGCTGATAACCAGAGTGTCATTGAGTGGGGGCTTCATCCATAGACACTGATTTCTCACCATTCTGGAAGCAGAAGTCCAAGACCAAGGCAGGTTCAGTTCCTGGTGAGGTCCCTTCTTCTGGCTTGCATACGGCCGCATCCCTGCTGTGTCCTCACAGGGTCGAGGGAGAAAGCTCTGTCCTCTGTTCCTCTTAATAGCACTGATTGCATAATGGCAGCTCCACCCACACCCTCATGATGATAGCTTCCGAACCAAATTACCTCCAAAGGCCCCACCTCCCAAGACCATGACAGTGGGGGTTAGGGCTTCAACCCTGACTCAATTCAAATATGAACTTGTGTGTGTGTGTGTGTGTGTGTGTGTGTGTGTGTGTGTGTGGTGGTGGCGGCGGGGGGTTAGGAGGAGCAGAAGATGGTGAGGTGAGGGCCCAAAAATTCAGTTCATAACTCTGTATCTATCTATCATCTATCTATTCTCTATCTAATCTATCAATATCTTATCATCTGTCTTTCTAACGTAACCTACCTATATCATCTATCCTATCTAGTCTATCATCCGTCATCTATATATGTCTTATCTATCTGTGATCTCTGTCAATCTGTTCGTCTAACCTATGAATATCTATCATCTATCTAATGTATCTATTTCTAATCTATCATCTGTCACCTGTCTGTCACCTACCTGTTGTCATCTTTTTGTCTACCCATCTATCCTTATGTACAGAACAGTGTAAGATAAATTCTAGCTGAAATAAGCAGGTGAAGGGAGGCAACAAAGGGCCCGGTAGTTTATTTGAACGCAAATACCCGGGCGAGATTTCCCCGGTCTATAGAAATGGAGGCTGGGGAATTCACACTTAAGTAGACAGGCAGGCAGCGAGATTTTCGAGAAGGTAGGGGGAGGCAGAGCTTAGATTTACAGCAGCACGAGGATTGGCTAGCCCAAGGCATATTTTTCAGGTTGGGAGGGGGCAACAGCCAAGAACTTCGGCCCATCATCAGTGTCCCACGTGGGAGGGGGCAGCAGCCGGAGACATTGGCACATCATCAGTGTCCGACGTGCTCGCTCCTCCCATCAGTGCCCCCAGCCTTACAAACAGTTAACAACACGGCTATCTAACATGGCTGGCTATCTATCTGTCTGTCTGTCTGTCTGTCTGTCTGTCTGTCTGTCTGTCTATCTATCTATCTATCTATCAATCATATATTCAATCTATCTATACCTGTCATCTATCCTATCTAATCTATCATCTATCTATCTGTCTATCTGTCCTATCTATCTATCATCATGTTTTTGTCTACCCATCTGTCTTTATGTACAGAACAGTTCACAAGATGGCTTATATGTCACTTCCCTACTTATGTTTCCAAAAGCCTGCAAGGTAACTAGGCCCTAGAGACAGACAGCACTGGGTTCACCGAGACATTTGCACATCGAGTCAACAGCGTGTGACTACAAAACTAGTCGATGGTGGTGCGGGGACTTCAACCCATATCTCTGTCCCCGGTCCTCTTTGCCCTCCTTGCTGACGGTATTCTAGCCGCATTTGTTGACTGACTGCTCCCTGAAGACCACAAGCATCCCTCCTCTTGGCTTTTTCAGTAATTTATCCCATTGTATGGAATGCTTTTCCCTCAGATACCTGGTTCTGTCACCTCCTTCTAGACTGTTCAAGTCCCACCTCCCTGGTGAGGCTTACCCTGTCCACTGTTTATTTTGAAAGCCCTGCTTCTCTCTGCCTACAATCTCAGTCCTCCATATCCTGCTTTTCATTCTTCATAGTGTTTGTTACCGGCTAAGCTACCGGAAAACTTACAGATGTTCATTGTCTCTTTCCTCCCCTCCAACTAGAACGTGGTCTCCACAGGTTAGGAATTCTGCGTGTATTGAGTCTGGTGGAGACCCTGCAGACTCTAGGGTCAGCGAGAAGTGGGCACAGTTGTAACTCAACGTGGCTTGACATGTTAGCAGTTTAGGTTAGAGTCAGGCCAGGCGGTCATTAAAGAGGACCTTTTCTGATATTACTAAGCTACTTGGTAAATTCTAAGTAAGCTTACATTTTCAATAATCACACAGCAGGCAGAAGCACTTCCTTCTGTCGTTCCTCCAGCCTCGAGGACCTGGATGCCAAATCCGTTCTCTCGTGGGGAAGTGGGAGTGTGTGAGGATGATCGGCCAAAGTCTTAAGTTACACAAGGCACACACATACAGAATTAAACATGTTTAAAAACCAAAATGATGAGAGAGGTTGCCTGTGTCACAGCAGGGATTCCCTAGCCCCCAGTGAGCTCAGAGCAGTGGGAGAGGAGAGGGAAGGGGCCACATAAGCCAACCCGGTCTCCTTCCTCTGGACTTGCCTCCCCCTGGGTTGTCATCCATTAAACGCTCAGCACGCAGACCTCGCGGTGAGCACGCACAGTCATAAAACGCGGCTACTTCCACATCCCAGTCGCTGGGGCACGGAACACGTTGCGTAGTTAAGTGTGGCTCAGAACACTATCACTCATGTATGTGTGTTCTTCCTCTGTCGCCGAGTCAAAGAGTAAACAGAGCAGAGGCATACTAGCAAGAGCAGGGTTTAGTGTGAATATATAATATACGCACATACTGTGGGAAAGACTTTGTTAAATGGATAGGAGGACATAGGCCTTGTCTGGAGCCGGGGGAGGCCTGTAGGTGCCGTTGGCAAGGGCTGTGGCGTGTCCACCGGGTCGGAGGCCGAGTTAGGGGTAGGGCCGAGGCCGTCGGCTGTGCCTCCCGCGGCATCGTGTGGGTCCAGGGCTGACCGGAGGATGACCGCCCGCGCGGTGGGTGTCTGAGGTGCGCAGGAGGCCGGCGGTGGCGCCGCCCACGGCCTCGTGCGAGGCCGGTGGGGACCGGAAGATGACGGCCACCGAGGGTGGCGTCGTGTCCATCGGCTCGACCCGAGTGTCATCGTCGGCCTTCGGGCCGGCGGTGGTGCTGCCCACGGCCTCGTGTGGCGCCGGGGGAGACCGCAAGATCACGGCCAGCCAGGGTGGCGTCGTGTCCACTGGTTCGTCTTGAGCGTCAGCGTCGGCCTTAAGGCCGGCGCTTGTCCTGCCCATGGCCTTGTCTGGGGCCGGGGATCAGTTGTAGGTGCCTTTCCCGAGGGTGGTGGCGGGCCCATCGGGTCATCGTCCGACTTGGGGGTAGGGCCGAGGCCGTCGTCTGTGCCTCCCACGGCATCGTGTGGGTCCAGGGCAGACCGGACGATGACCGCCCGCGCGGTGGGTGTCTGAGGTGCGCAGGAGGCCGGCGGTGGTGATGCCCACGGCCTGGTGTGGGGCCCGGTGGGGACCGGAAGATGACGGCGAGCGACGGTGGCGTCGTGTCCATTGGCTCGCCTTGAGAGTCAGAGTGAGCCTTCGGGCCGGCGCCTGTGCTGCCCACTGCGTCATCTGGGGCCCGGGGGGACGAGTAGGTGCCTTTCCCGATGGCGGAGGCGTGCCCATCGGGTCCTAGTCCGACTTGCGGGTACCGGTCCGAGGCCGTCGTCTGTGCCTCCCACGGCATCGTGTGGGGCCAGGGGAGGCCGGCGGTGCCGCTGCCCACGGCCTCGTGTGGGGCTGGGGGGGGGGGGGCCGGAAGATGACGGCCATCGAGGGGGGTGTCGTGTCCCATCGGCTCGTCTTGAGCGTCAGCGTCAGCCTTCGGGCGGGCGCTTGTGCTGCCCTGGGCCTTGCCTGGGGCCGGGGGGGCAGTTGTAGGTGCCTTTCCCGAGGGCGGCGGCGTGCCCATCGGGTCCGAGGCTGACTTACGGGTAGGGCCGAGGCCGTCGTCTGTGCCTCCCACGGCATCGTATGGGGCCAGGGGAGACCAGACGACGACCGCCCGCGCGGTGGTTGTCGGAGGCACACAGGAGGCCGGCGGTGGTGCTGCCCACGGCCCCGTGCGGGGCCGGGGGCGACCGGAAGATGACGGCCATGGAGGGTGGCGTCGTGTCCATGGGCTCGTCCCCGGCGTCATCGCCGGCCCTCGGGCCGAAGGTGGAGCTGCCCACGGCCCCGTGCGCGGCCGGGGGCGACCGGAAGATGACGGCCATGGAGGGTGGCGTCGTGTCCATGGGCTCGTCCCGGGCGTCATCGCCGGCCCTCGGGCCGAAGGTGGTGCTGCCCACGGCCCCGTGCGGGGCCGGGGGCGACCGGAAGATGACGGCCATGGAGGGTGGCGTCGTGTCCATGGGCTCGTCCCGGTCGTCATCGCCGCCCTTCGGGCCGAAGGTGGAGCTGCCCACGGCCCCGTGCGCGGCCGGGGGCGACCGGAAGATGACGGCCATGGAGGGTGGCGTCGTGTCCATGGGCTCGTCCCGGTCGTCATCGCCGCCCCTCGGGCCGAAGGTGGAGCTGCCCACGGCCCCGTGTGCGGCCGGGGGCGACCGGAAGATGACGGCCATGGAGGGTGGTGTCGTGTCCATGGGCTCGTCGTCCTGAGCATCAGCCTTCAGGCTGGCGCCTGTGCAGCCCACGGACTTGTCCGTGGCCAGGGGGCAGTTGTGGGTGCCTTTCCCGAAGGCGGTGGCGTGCCCATCGGGTCGTCGTCCGCCTTGCGGGTAGGGCCGAGGCCGTCGTCTGTGCCTCCCACGGCATCGTATGGGGCCAGGGGAGACCAGACGACGACCGCCCGCGCGGTGGTTGTCTGAGGCGCGCAGGAGGCCGGCGGTGGCGCTGCCCATGGCCTTGTCTGTTGGCTGACTCTGGATGGCGGTTTCACAGAGGCAGGACACCTCGAGGCGGGCTGGTAGTGGTGCCCGTGTGCCCTGCAGAGGAGGAGCTCGTCTGGGTGGTCTCTCTCCAGCCGTCTGCTGGGAGCCTAGGATGGTCCAGAGGCCCAGGACTGCTCCCCGTGGAAGTGGGAACTCTGTTGGGAAAAGTGGGAAAAGCCAGCCGCTAAAGGCACAGGATCCCCAGTGGAACAGCCTGTGACCAGGGCAGCGGGCAGGTGCAGGGTGCTCCCTGGCAGGAGGGGTAGGGGCCAGCGTCCCGGGGACGGGAAGGACCGGCGGGCGAAGAAGGTGGGGCTGGGGAGGCGGCGGGCGGGGTGGGGCACGAACCTTAGGAAGGAGGAAACTGTCCACACGGGAAAATGGGTTGTGGTGTGCGCCAAACGATCCGAGGAAAGGGTCTGAAGCTAGGGAGAGGGTCTCCTTTGCCACTAACTCCTTCTCAGGCCAAGCACGCACTGAGCTGCCCAGCTAGGGCGAGCCTGGTATGTATGTCAGCCAGGGGACGCATCACAAAGCGGCCTGGGCCGCTGTGACGTCACCCAGGGGCCGCATCACCAAGCCCCCTCCCCCCCCCCCCCCCCACTGCCTTAAGCACACCGGCCCCGCCCAGAGGAGACCCTGGGCCAAGGCCACGGCGCGGCCCCAAGGCCAACCCCAGTAGAATCCCTAGCCCCCGGGACTGCCCGCTGAGGGCCGTGCGGGTGTTCGGACCGACGAGGCCACCGTGCGGACCGTCGAGGGCTGCAGTGCCCGCGTCTGTCGGAGCTCAGCCCGCCCGGGTGCCGGCTCTGCATGTTCTCGGCACCCGGGGTGCGGCGGGCGGCAAGTGCCTTGCCCCCCACCCCCACCCCCCCGCCCGCCCCCCCGCGCTCCCGGAGGCCAGGGCCTGCTCACGGCCCGGCGCGGAGCCACCCAGAGGCTGCCCGGGGCACGGCCCGCCCTTTCCCGGGCGTTCCCAGCTTCTCTGGGACACCGGGAGCCAGGCATGCCTTCTCGGCCATGGCCAGCCAGGCGGCTGACTTCTGAGGAGGGCGCAGACCCCATGACTTGCCGTCCTAGCTAGCGGGCAGGTTCTTTCTTTGCTTCTCACAGAAAGCGTAGGTCGGGGACCACCGGGTCTCAGCATAGCCACATCCCGCATTCTGACTGGGCCTGGCTGCCCAGATTTTCTCTCTGATCTAGTTTTGGGGGCCTGTGTCTCGTACGTGAATAACACAGCAGAGTATAAACTGGGAAACACTTTTTATTTTTAAAATGCTTCTCCTTTAGACTCTCGGTCTCGATGGCGTCGCCGTTCCTGCCCGTCAGCCAAGCTGGAAGCTTGCGGGGCGACCTCGCCTCCTCTCAGCAGTCAGCCTGTCCATTCCCGATCCCGACTGTTCATCCTTTACGTTTTTTTTTTAAACTCTACTTTTTATTTTTATTTTTATTTTTATTTTATTTATTTTTTTAGTTTATTATTTTTTATTGAAGGGTAGTTGACGCACAGTATTACATTACGTTAGTTTCAAGTGTACAACACAGTGATAAAACATTTATATACATAATTCTAGGTTCCAGCTATCGCCCTACCAAGCTGTTACAATATCTTGACTATATTCCTTACGCTATCCATTACATCCCGGTTACTTATTTATTTTACCATTGGAAGTCTTGTCCTTTTTTTTTTTTTTTTTTTTTCTGTGAGGGCATCTCTCATATTTATTGATCAAATGGTTGTTAAGGACAATAAAATTCTGTATAGGGGAGTCAATGCTCAATGCACAATCATTAATCCACCCCAAGCCTAATTTTCGTCAGTCTCCAATCTTCTGAGGCATAACAAACAAGTTCTTACATGGAGAACAAATTCTTACATAGTGAATAAGTTACATAGTGAACAGTACAAGGGCAGTCATCACAGAAACTTTCGGTTTTGCTCATGCATTATGAACTCTAAACAGTCAGTTCAAATATGAATACTCATTTGGTTTTTATACTTGATTTATATGTGGATACCACATTTCTCTCTTTATTATTATTATTATTTTTAGTAAAATGCTGAAGTGGAAGGTAGATACAAAATAAAGGTAGAAAACATAGTTTAGTGTTGTAAGAGGGCAAATGTAGATGATCAGGTGTGTGCCTGTAGACTATGTGTTAATCCAAGCTAGACCAGGGCAATAAAACATCCACGTATGCAGAAGATTTCTCTCAGAACGGTGGGGTGAGGTTCTAAGCCTCACCTCTGTTGATCCCCAATTTCTCACCTGATGACCCCCCTGCGACTGTGCCTGTCTTAGGTTGGTCCTCCCTTGAGGAATCTTACCCGTCTCTGGCTAACCAGTCATCTTCCGGGGCCATACAGGGAAATGTAGAGTTGGTAAGTGAGAGAGAAGCCTTATTGTTTGAAATGGTTAGCTTTCTATTTCTTTGCATGGTTATGCCCTGTAGCTTCTATGCCCAGCATCTGTCTTGAGGTATCTTTACCACTTGGAAGAATTATGATACTCGGTAAATTTGATATGAGGCACGAATTCTATTTAAGGGTTGTAATTAGGAAGGAAGAAGAAAAGCTATAGAAGTAGCAGGCGGAAGAAAACATGGGAAGATTGATTATTTCTTTGACATATCTTC